>NW_026590809.1:9135226-9288499 GCF_907164565.1 Psammomys obesus | reverse complement strand
CACACACACACACACACACACACACACACACACACACACACACACACACAGTGTCCTGCCTGCATGGTACACCTGCACACCCGAAGAGAGCGCTAGATGGTTGTGAGCCACCATGTGGTTGCTGGGAATTGTGGGACCTCTGGAAGAGCAGCCAGTACTCTTAACCTCTGAGCCATCTCTCCAGCCCTGTTATTTATTTTTTTAATGTATATACTGGCAGCGTAGACCTGGCTGACCTGGAACTCATTATGCAGACCAGGTTGATCTCAAAAGCATGTTGAACCTCCCCTACCTCTGGTTCTTGAGTGCTAGGATGTAGTGGTTCAAGTAAGAATGGCCCCAGAAACTCATATGTTTAAATACTTGATCCCCAGTTGGCAGAACTGCTTGGGAAAGATTGGGGATATGGCCTTGTTAGAGGAGTGTGTCACTGGGGGCATACCATTCCCAGTTAGCTCTCTCTGCCTCGAAGTTGCTCTCAGCTCCTGCTCCAGCACCATGCCTGCCTGCTGCCATGCTGCCATGATGGCCATGGACTCCAACCCTCTGAAACGATAAGCCTCAAACTCTTTCTTTTATGAGTTGCTTTTGTTGTGGTGTTTTGTCACAGCAGTAGAACAGTAACCAAGACACATGTTTTATTTTTATTATTATTATAGATTTATTTTGTTTTTACTTAAGTGTGTGTGTGAGTCTCTATGTGAATGTGCACATGACTGCAGTGCCAACAGAGGCCAGAGGTGTTAGATTTCCTTAGAGCTAGCGTTACAAGTATTTGTGAGCTGCCTTACATGGGTAGCAGGAATTGAACCCCGGTCCTCTGGAAGAACAGTGTGTGCTCTTAACCACTGAGCCATCTCTCCAGCTCTAGGGTTGTTTTTATTATTGTTGTTGTTATTTGAGATGGGTTCTCAATGGCTTCAAATTCCTTGGATGAAGTCGTCCTCCTGCCTCAGCCTCCCAGGTGCTGGCATTACATATGGGTGCTACCATGCCCAGTTACATTTCCAAAGTTGTTGGGACTGAAATGCAATTCAAGAAGCACCACTAAAATTTTTAAATAATAATAATAATAATAATAATAAAAGTACAGCAAGGAATGCCATGTGCAGAATGAAGTTAACTGCCACATCCACTTCCAAGTCCCCTTGAAGGTCACCTCCTCGTTTATTCCTTTGTTTGCTGCCCTCTTTCAACACAGCTGGCTCACCGCATATCTGTGCCAAGAGCCTTTGGGACAGGGAGGCAGAGAGAAAGTCTTTGAGCCACAAAGAAGCCCATGCACAAAGCCTGGGTGAGTGTTGGCAGCTCTCCAAAAGTCTATTTACTGACAACATATAGATACTAATGCATGCAGTCCCTCAGAAGTTTGCACATGAGGCAAAGCTGTGAGAGCCATACTGAGAAGATCAGTGAGGATCTGACTCCAACACCCATTCAGAGAGCATAGACATTCCAGATGACACTGCTGAACCCCAGCCTGTGTCCCATACCCAGAGCTGAGTAAAATGCCTATCCAGCTCCAGTCTATAAGCCTGCCATTATGGACCATCTATTTATTTTAATCTAGTAATTCCAGACAATTTTTCTTAAAAAATATAATTGGCTAAGGTCTCCCTAACCCCTCAACCCCTAGCGCTGGAGCTCACCCACACTCTGAGAAAGATCATTCTTCATTTAATCTTCTTCTAGAGGTAAAATACGTTTTAATCAGCTTCTACCAAGTTTTCTCTTTGATTCTGGTTTGGTTTGGTTATCTGAGACCATATGCCCTGGCTATCCGGTAACTCACTATGTCACCACTAATCTGGCACTGGGTTTTGGTTTGGGACACAAGTTCTCACTATGCAGCCTAGGCTGGCTTGGAACGCATAACCACTGTGCCTCCCAAATGGCTGGGATTACAGATGCCAGCCACCCTCCATTAGTTTCTAAATGATATGTGCCCTCCAGTGCAGACATTTAAGTCTTAGCACTCAGTTTTATCCATTCAGCTCCTGGTGCCAGTCAAGTGCTCCAGGGCTCCCTCCAGGAACCATGATTTTCTCTTCAGTGATCTAGGGCAGCCACCTTGCAAAACATCCTACTGGTCACAGCAGAGTTCACACATCTCTCCCAACATGAGTGCAGTGCCCACAAGCCACTGGGCCAGTGCTGGGAGAGGGAGACAACCCCTCCCTTAGGACCTCTCGGTGTGGGCTGGGCAGAGAAGAGGATGGACAGGTGTTGTAGAGCGGGAGGCTATGTACCAGGTGCTGAGGGAGCGCCATAGAGGGTGATCACCGTCTGGCAGCCTTTGAGGAGGGGCAGAGTGATTCACCAAGTACCAGCTGTGGGGGGTTTCTTTGTCTTTCGAAACAGGGTCTCCCATATTTTCCAGGCTAGCATCAAATGTGCTGCATAGCTAGGTTTTATGCAGTGCTAAGGACTGAACCCATCATTTTGTGCACTCCAGGCAAGCACTCTGCCAACTGAACGGCACCCACAGCCCTGGTTTTGTTTTGTGACACAGTTACATGTAGCCTACGCTAGCCTCCAACTCGGTAGGTAGCCAAGAACTGCGTTCACTTCTCAAGGGCAGGGATCCCAGGATGCTCCATTACTGAGTAGAGTTGTTTGTTTTTTAACATTACTTATTTATTTGGGAGGGGGTTTGCTCCTGCCAAGTGCATCTCTGGAGGTCCGAAGGCGGTATTTGGGAATGGCGTCTCTCAATCACACAGGTCCCCGGAATTGAATTCAAGTTGCCCGCCTTGGCAGCAGCACCTTTCCCTGCTAAGTGCCTTGCTGGCCCATGGTTTTGGGTTTTGTTTGTTTGTCTGGATTATGGTGTGAGTGTGGCGGTTAAGAGGCAATTTTCAAGTGTCCCTTCTCTCCTATCATACAGGTCCTTGGGCTTAAACTCAGGCCACCAGCCTTGGTGGCAGATTCCTCTCCTGGCCCCTGCGTAAGGATTGGAAGAAGATAGAAGCATAAGGTGGGAAAAGTGAAAGTGTTGCTGCATCTGAGAAAACAACCTGCACAGTAGCAAAAATCCAGGAACCAGGCTGAGGGAGTAAGGCTCAATTCAGCCGTCACATGTCCAGGGCCTGGAGCTAGGAGGAAAAAACCATTCAGCCCTGTTGTTGCTGAGTGAGCCACAGTCTTTTTCCACACAGCTGTCATATACTTAACTCTGTTCTGTGGATCTCTCTACAGTGTAGTTGGGACAATTTTGTGGAGTTTTGTCTCTACTTTCATGTGGGCACAAGGCATTGAACTCAGGCTGTCACTTCTTCCTTTATTTGGAAAGGGGCGTGCACATGTGGATGACAGGAGAGAGTGATTTGACTTACTGAGCCCAACTTGAACTCATTTTTCAAAAAATGAGTTTTTTATTTTTACATGTGGTTTTGTGTGTGTGTGTTTGCACACACCCTTGAGTGTGGATGCCATGGAGGTTACCAGAAGGTGTTGGATCCCCTAGAGCTGGAGTTAGTCAGTTGTGAGCGCCCCTACCTGGATGCTGGGAACTGAAGTCAGGTCTTCTGTAAGAACAGCATATGCTCTTAAGCACTGAGCCATCTCTTCAGGCCCCCAGCTGGAATCTTTCGATCTTCTGGCCCTCAACCCATCATGTGCTGGCATTACAAATAAGCATGTGCCACCATGCCCGGCTTGCATTTTCAGGCAGCTTGTGATTCTACATAATGTAATAGTCGATGATTGGAACTCAAGCAACCTGCCATTTGAGAGAAGAGGGACCTGAGGTTCCTATTAGTGGCATGCTTTGCCACATCCCCTCAGGGTAAGCCACACCCGCACCCAACCCTCTTCACCACCCACACTGAGCATTCCCCTTAGTGTGCTCAGGCTGCTGATTGTCGTCCAGCGAGCACATGGCAATTCCAGTTATATCATCCTCTCTAAAAGGGGTGGAGAGTATGGCTTGACAGATCTTTTTGGAATCCTCCAGAACCAATTCTTTCATGAACAAGAACTTATTTAAGATGATCAAATGAACTGACATTTCTTGAGTAATTGTATGAAGAAGAGGTTAAACACCAAGCCTTATAAATGAGATTGTTTTCGTTGTTTTGAGACAGGGTTTCCTACAACCCAGGCTGACTTCAGACTTGCTATGTAGTTGGGGATGTCCTTGAACCCCATACCCTCTTGCCCCCACCACTACTGCCTCCCAAACACTGGGACTACAGGCATGCCGCAACCTGTCTCTCTGCAAATGAGATCTTAAAATCAACTTTCATTTTACCAAAATGTTTACCAGCCTTTAAAATGTTCCCAGAGGTATGCTTCCGATGACAAGAGCAAGCAACAAAACTAGCACAGGGAGATGTGTTCAGTTTTTTAATAAAATATTTACTTTCCTATAATCCAATTTTTTTTAGGTTTGGCCTTTATTCTTCTGGTGCTGGACCTAATTTGCAGGAAATCCCTCATCTCACCTTAGTTCAGCTAAAAAAAATAAAATAAAAATAAAAAGAATTTGGTATTTACAGCATGAAAACTCCTGAGACCCAGGTGAAGTCTAAAGAGGCCTCCAGCTTGTCCTGTGGGGCTCAGAGTGGCCACCTGCCCACGTGCTCGAGCACTGCTGCCCTCTAGTGGTCTCAACCTGAGGGTGCAGAGTACCTCTACTTGGCTCACAAAAGGGATAGAAAGACCTGGAGGGGACAGGAGCTCCACAGGAAGAGCAACAGAATCAAAATATCTGGGTCCAGGGGTCTTTTCTGAGACTGATCCTCCAACCAAGGACCATGCATGGAGATAACCTAGAACCCTTGCACAGATGTAGCCCATGGCAGCTCAGTGTCCAAGTGGGTTCTCTAGTAAGGGGGACACAAGATGTCTCTGACATGAACTCAGTGGCTGGCTCTTTGATTTCCTCCCCCTAATGGGGGAGCAGCCTTACCAGGCCACAGAGGAAGACAATGCAGCCAGTCCTGATGAGATCTGATAGGCTAGGGTCAGACGGAAGGGGAAGAGGACCTCCCTATCAGTGGACTGGGGAAGGGGCATGGGAGGAAAACAAGGAGGAAGGGTAAGAGTGGGAGGGGACGGGACTTTGTATCCCTACAGCTGGGATACAAAGTGAATAAATTGTAATAAATAAAAAAATAAAAAATAAAAAAGGGATGTTAGTCTAGCCCTCTCTCACCACCACCACCACCTTTTTTTCTTTTCTTTCTTCTTTTTTTTTTAGTAGGAGAGAACTTGAATCTCAAAGAGGCTGGGACTCAGGTGAGGTCACAGTGAAGTTAGAGAAGTAGTCAGGCAAGATGCCCACACTCGTTAGAGGACAGGGAAGGAGAAATGGTCACCTTTTGAACTTGGAAAGGCATGATGGCACTTAAGAACTGGGGACTTAGGGGCTGGAAAGATGGTCCAATAGTTGAGCGCTTCCTGCTCTTGCAGAGCACTGGAGCTGGATTCTTGCCACCCATGTCAGGGGTTCTTAGCCACTTGTAACTCCAGCTCCAATGAGATTCAGTGTCCCCTTGTGGCCTCTGCAGGCACCTGCATTCTTATGTACACAGACACTGCACATATGTGGGGCACAGACATGCATACAAACAAAATACTAAAACATATAAAAATGGAAATAAATAAAACCTCAAAGAAAAAAAATTAATGTGGGCTCATTGGGGATGCTGTTCAGCAGTAAAGCTCTGCCCAGAAGGTGTGAGGTCCTGGGTTCAATCCTCGGCACCCTCACGTACACATGAAGACCTGTGAACTCAGGGGAGTCCAGGTGAGCCAAGAGGATCAGGAGGGTCTGGTGGAAAGCAGAGCGTCTCCCCAACACTCACTCTCCACACCCCAATCTTATGCTTCCAAGGGAAAGTAAGCTACGCCAGCTCAGAGCAGGGATTTCTCTCCAGCTTTGAGATGCTCTTCTAAGAATGAAGGCAAAGCCCCTACTGTGAACCTGATTTTTGTCCCACCCTTGCTCATGCCCACCCTTGCCCATGTCCTTACCTGTGCCCACTTTTGTGCCTCGTTTCCTTAAAACCGGATTGTACAATTTCCGAGTTTTCTTTTAGAAGTGATGTGTGATTCTTACCTCTTAGCATACAGATATCTCGTGGCACTACTTAGATTAATAGCAATTTGAGGACAGGTCCTCTGAATTTTCCTTGTAACCTTATAAACAAGCCCTATACCTTTGAGATAATACATACTCAGTTATATTAATCCACAATAAATCACATATTTAGTGTTCACAGTGCACCAGGCATACAACATGCTACACACAGTCCTTGCCAATGGCTTTTTAAGATGTGTTAATGCATATGGATGCTTTGCCTGCATGTATGCCTGTGGAGGCAAGTATGCGGTGCCCACAGAAGTCAGAAGAGGGCACCAGATCCTCTGAAACTGGAGTTACGGATGGTTTTGAGCCACCATGTGGGTGGCTGGGAATAGAACGCTGGCCCTCTGCAGGCACAGGGAAGCACAGAGCCCGTATCTCCAGCTCCCTTGCCACATAGCTCTGTTCAGACCATTGTGCTTCAGCCAACAGGGAGTAAAGCACAGCATTATACACAGGGCTACGGGTCCATACTGTCCACCTGTCCAACCTCTGACAGGACACTTGCTGTCTTGTGTCTCAACTTCTTCATCCGCCAAATGGGAAATGATGGTTGTGGCTCACTGCAAGCACTCAGTAAATGTTCTTACTGTCTTGTAAAGCTTAGAGAGTTTAAATAACTTTTCCAACTAGCACGGCTAGTAAAGAAGATATAAGATAATAAGAGCTGCCCATGGCTGCTCTCAGCTCTATGCTATACAGTCTCACTACTGCTGAATGACCGAATGCAAGGACAAGGGAGTGACGTGAGACTCTTTGTTGCTGGTGCCTGCTTTTTTACTCTTCCATAGGGAGGAGATTAGGAGAATCTACTTGTCATTCCCTGGGATCAACTAACAAAGGAGACAAATTCCTTGTAATTTTGTTTATTTGAGACAGGGTTTCTCTGTGTAGCCTTTTCTGTCCTGGACTCACTTTGTAGACCAGGCTGGCCTTGAACTCACAGAGATCCATCTGCCTCAGACTCCCGAGTGTTGAGACTAAAGGAGTGTGCCACTATGCTTGGCTGTAATTTTTTAATTTTATGTGTATGGGTGTTCTGCCTACATGTGCACCATTTGCATGCCTGGTACCCTCAGAGGCCAGAAGAGGGCGTCAGATCCCCTGGGACTGGTGCTGAACACAGTTGTGAGCCACCATGTGGGTGCTGGGAATCAGATCCTGGTTCTCTTAAAGAACAGCTGGTGCTCTTAACCACTCAGTCACCTCCCCAGTCTAACAAAATTATTTTTGTGTGTTAAAAAAAAAAAAAATCTTTGTTATGTTCATTGGTGTTTTTGCTTAAATGTACGACTGTCTGAGAGTCAGGTCCTCTGGAACTGGAGTTACAGACAGGTGTGAGCTGGCATATGGGTGCTGGAATCCAGATCCTTTGGTAGAACAGCCAGTGCTCTTAACCACTGAGCCATCTCTCCAGTCCCTAGTAAAATCCCCTTTTAAGATAAGGTCTCCCGGGCTGGAGAGATGGCTCAGTGGTTATGAGCACTGGCTTTCCAGAGGTCCTGAGTTCAATTCCCAGCAACCATATGGTAGCTCAGAACCATCTATAATGAGATCTGGTGCCCTCTTCTGGCAGGTAGGTGTACATGCAGACAGAACATTGTATACATATTAAATAAATAAATCTTAAAAAATAAAAAAAGATAAGGTCTCCCTATGTGGCCTCAGCTTCCTAAATTTCAGGGATGTGTCACCCTGTTCAGGTGAAAGGAGTTTTTTAAAAAGGAAATTGAAGTTGGGCATGGTGGCACATAAATCCCAGCAGTTTAGAAATAGAGGATTAGGTGTTACGGTCAAAGCTCTATTCTCTACAGTCAGTTCAAAAACTGGCCAGCCAGAACTATGTGAGACCCTGTCCTTTAAAAAAAAAAAAAAAAAGACTTATTTATTTATGTATTTTACGTATATGAGTGCTCTGTCTTCATGCACATCTGCCCACCAGAAGAGGCCATCAGGTCCCATTATAGAGGGTTGTGTTGAGGCACCGAGTGGTTGCTCAGGACCTCTGGAACAGCAATCAATGCTCTTAACCACTGAGCCATTTCTTCAGGCCCCATAAGACCCTGCCTTAAAAAAAAAGGGGGGTGTGGCAGTGCATACCCACAATTCTAGTACTTGTGAGGCAAGACACTTGAGATCTTTCTGGTCCATCCGCAAATAGCCTGTTAAAACCAAAGGAGGAAGAGGAGAGCTGGAGGGCAGGGAAGGCAGGAGAGCTGGCGCGGGTGCTGAGGGATGGCTCAGCTGTTAGGAGCACTGGCTGCTCTTGCAGAGGACCCGGGTTCAGCTCCTCACACACACAGGGTGGTTGATAACCCTCTGTGACTCCAGTTCCAGAGGTCTCACACCCTCTTCTGACCTCCACAGGCACCACATGGGCACATACTGACATACAGGCAAAACACTCACACATATCAACAAGTAAATAAATCCTTTAAAAAATCCACAAGTGGCATGTCTTCTACACAGAAAAATACTGGTTTCTTATAAATATCCTTAGTCTTTAGTTGACTGCAGTCTACTTAGGGAAACCTGCAAAGTCTGGATAATTGTGCAAAATAGTGTGTTACTGTCTTCTACAACAGGATGGTACGGATGGTTGCATGAACTGGGTTCCAAAACAACAGAGGCTTGAAGATTCTGAAAGGACCTTAAAGAGGAAAACTCAGGCAAGGCACAGGGGTGCATACCTTCAATCCCAGCACTGGGCAGGTGGAGCTCCCTGAGTTTGAGGTCAGCCTAGTCTATACAGTGACTTCCAAGAGAATTAGGGCTACATAGAGAGACTCTGTCTCAACAAACAAGCAAGCAAACAACAACGAAGGAAAAAGACAAAAAAAGGAAGCTCGGACCCTGGCATGGTACTACAAACCCAAATTTCAGCATTCAGGAGACAGGTGGGTCTGGTTAAGTTTGAGGCCAGCCTGGTCTACACAGAGAGTTCTAGATCCGCCACAGCTACACTGTGAGACCCTGACTGAACAACAACACAAACAACAAATTCTTTTTAAATGTCTGGTGATTGATGGGAAGGGATGATGAGCTAAGATTAGTGTGTTTGGTGAGACAAAAGAACTCAGCAATGTCTTCATTCGGGTTTATTTTTGCCCCACTGTTCCTTGTTGTTGTATAGCTTTTGACTTAGAATACTTATGAGCACAACTGTACACATTTTAATACTTTGAATAAAAAAAATTTTGGAGCCATGGGTGGTGGCAGATCTCTGTGAGTTAGAGGCCAGCCTGGTCTACAGAGTGAGTCCAGGACAGCCAAGGCTACATAGAGAAACCTTGTCTTGGAAAACTAAAAAAAACAAAAACAAAAACAAAAACAATTTGGGGAAAATATATCTCAATACCTTGATCAGTACTCTCTGTATGCGTGTGTTAGTTATTATACTAAGCCCCACCAGTGTATACAATTCTTATGTACATAGTACGAAGAATTACTGTTTTAGAGTTCTGTGTATATTAAGTACAGGACTTAGGCTTAGCCATATACCTAAATAAACTCCAGATAAGATAATTAAACATTATAAATTAACCATAGAAAAGCTAGAAGGAAATACAATTACATATCAAAACTTAAAGTAACATATTTAGAATGTTTATATTAAAGATCACAAAGGGGAGTGAAGAGATAGCTCAGTGGTTAAGAACACTAGCACTGGCTGTTCTTCCAGAGGACCCGGGTTCAGTTCCCAGCACCCACATGGTGGCTCACAACTGTTTATAACTCCAGTTCTGTACCACCTTTTCTAGCCTCTGGGGTTACCAGGCACACACATGGTACACGCATGCACGCAGGCAAAACAACCATACACATAAGATATATATATTATATCAAGGTCACAAAGGGAAACATTTTAGGCCAAAACTATAAACTGAATTGTTTTTAAGTAATGAGGTTAAATAGACAGTGGCAACATTTAATTAATAAATACAAACAAGTTTATAGGAATACTAATGTCATAAGTCAGTGGTCAGGATGTTCAAGAGTGGTCATAGCCTTTTCTTCTGACTAAGCTCTACCCCTCTCTACGGGGCCTTTGAGGATTTTGGAAGGGCTGTGGCTGTAAGACAAGTGTGGTCTTGTAAGACAAGTCGGGTTCTTGTGTTAAGTGGTATAAGGTAGGAGACGCTTCAGAGAAAGTATCACTACAGTTGGTCCGCTAAATGAAAGCTGTCTTCCTGGCTCAGACAGAGATGCTTGAGGCTCAGATGAGCTCTCCCAAGGCAGTGTGATGACTGGAGAAGCCTCATTTTATGCTAGCCATCCACCTCAGTATCCACCAAGTGTTTGTCTCCAACTTCAGTCCCTGAAGTTAAGTTCCCAGGAACTGTGACTCCTGACCCCCACCTAAAAATGTGCAGGCGTGACTATGTTATTATGATATGCTAATTGCTTCTTTTGCTTCTGTAACTTGCTCACACAGATGCCCAAAGATTGTTTTCAGTTGGCAGAACAGAACAGCTTTTGCTGGTTTGCATAGAGATTGAAGTTCTTCTCGTGGTTTTCCCCTTTAAAGGTCCTCTCCCATCCCCCTCCCGGACGGCAATCTGAAATTTGGCTCAGATTGTTGGTCCTGCTAGAGGCTAACCAATCAATCTTTTAAGTATAATAGGATCCGATCTATGGTCTTTCCCCAGGGATCACAAACTCCGTAACAGCAGCCGAGGGTCTCACCAAAGACTCAGTTTCTTTCCACGTCTCTCGGCACACAAATTTGTTGCATGCTAATCACAATAGCAGAAAATGGGAAATGTCATGTTCGACAATAGAGAAATGGTTATGTGAGGACGCGCTGCACTGCATTACTATGTGTTCAGTACAAATGCTTGTTATGAAGACTGTGCATGGGTAAGGAAGGGCACAGAATCTTATGGGCACTTACCACAGCTCTGCCAAAGGGAAAAGACTGTCTCTAAAGAGGGTGAGACAGACACTCCTGGGTGTTAGCCATGCTTTTGAAGTGGGTTTGTCTTGGTTCCTTGTTACTCTCAGTCTACACTTTCCCATTTTCGAGATGATTTGACTTGCTTTCCTCTTTCAGTCAGGCTGTACTCTCCATGCCCTCTGCATAGTCCCACTGACACGTTTGATGGTATTGTCTCTCTCAGCTGAACTGCCCCCCCCCCGACCTATCAATTCATTTAATATTTACATGCAGCTGGGCATGGTGGCATATGCTTTTAATCCTGGCACTTGGGTGCCAGAGGCAGGAGGATCTCTCTGAGTTCAAGGTCAGCTTGGTTTACATAGTGAATTCCAGGACAGCCAGAGCTATGTAGTAAGATTGTCTCAAAACAAACAAACAAACAAACAAACAAACAAACAAAGTTACTTGTAGTTGGTAAAATTATTGTGTAAACTCCAGTGGTGGTACACACCTTTAATCCTGACACATCGGAGACAGTAGCAGGTAGATCTCTGAGTTCAAGGCCACCCAGGTCTACGTAGTGAGACCCTGACTCAATATATATTTAATATAGATAGATGATAGATAGATAGATAGATAGATAGATAGATAGATAGATAGAAGATAGATAGATGATAGATAGATAGATAGATAGATAGATAGATAGATAGATAGATAGATAGATTAGAAGTCCTAGAGAAGGCCTACCTTACTACTGGTCTCTCCCATTACCTTCCCAAAAGGCCTTCAGCTGGGCTACCTGTTCCTCAGCTATGCTTACTGATTTCCACTGCAGGCTTCCTGATCTTTCTCACGGGCTCAAATCCTCAAATCCTTCAGGCTCAGTTCTAGTGTCACATCCTTTCTATCCTCAGCATCTCTCATTTTTCACTATCATACACGGTTCCCAGTTGGCCCACTAACCTAATAGAATTCTGGAAGAACACAACCCTGTCCTAGAGCATTTGACCCGAAACTGCACAAATAATATGGGGTAGGGTTTTATTGATTTTTTCAATTCTTCCTTTGCCTACTTTTCCCATCTCCTAACAATAACAATTTTTATCTTTTCTTAAAAGACTTATTTTTATGATTTTTAATTATGTGTACGGCTCTGTGCACACAGAGGCCAGAGGCATTGGATCCCCTGGAACTGGAACTGCAGGCAGTTGTGAGTCCCCTTAGACAAGTGCTTAGTACGTTTAGACACGATTCCAATAAATCTTTGTGGTAACAAGAGGTGCAGGGCAGCAAGGCATGGCTTCTTCATTAACCCAAGTTTAAGGAGGAGGCCGGCTAGGAGAGGGCTGTGGCCGTGGACAGGGCACAAACAAGAGCTTTCAAGAGAGGAAATGGACAAGTTGACAAAACAGATATAATTAGAGTAAGAAATGGAAAGAGGAGTCAAAGATGGTTGTCTAGTCTGAAGGGTTATGGTTCTACCAAGAGAAAGCAGAGAAGCTGAAGTCAGACGTGATAGTTCACAGCTGTTGTCTCAGCCCGTAGGAGGCAGGAGAATCAAGAGTTCAACGTTAGCCTGGGTTACACAGTGAGAACCTGTCTCAGAATGAAGGAAGGGAGGGAGAGACTGTGAAGGGAAACAGAGTAGATGGAAGCTGATTGCAGACCTCTTGACCCTGAAATTATATGGTCAACAGAAGCTCATTTTTTAAAATGGACTGATGTTGTGCAAAATTCCCACCCAGTAATATATTTTACATAGCATGTCAACTAAAACAGAAAACCACAGTTAAAGTTACAGACAGACAAAAAGTCAGGCTGGGCTGGGAGCCCCCAGTAACAGAGAGGAAAGGGCTGGCTGTATGATAGCACACTCAAGTCACAAGAACTAATGATTTCCTTTCCTTCAGCAGCCTGATGTCCTTGCAGTTTAAGACTTGGTGACCAATTCCCTGTTGAGAAATTAATTATCCTGCCACCATCTACCCTCAATATCTTCTCCCACAGGACTCAGGGAAACAGATTCTAGCATAAAAGCCACATACATTTTAGAGTCCCAAGTCAGCCTCAGTGAACCAGAAAGACTTACCTTTAAGAACTGTCTCCTTCATCCTCAATGTAGATAAGCATTTTCCTTGGGAAAAGGGGAGTATGTAGGTCTCCAACTTATGAGTTTCAAGGCCATGGTGCTTCTAATTGGAACAGAATAGAGGAGGCAATTGTTCCTTGCAAAGCTAGAGCTCTAAATCAAAGCATGAAAAAGAGGTCAAGGGCCCTAAGCTAACATCTGTTGTTGAGTCATGGCCTGAACAGACTCGAGCCCTAGCTCAGCATGCTTGGCTCTGAGAAAAAAGAGAAGTCAGTGAATTACACAGGGACATCCTCACACACAAAAACAAACCAAAAACCCAGCCACTCAGACCTAGGAGCTCGCTAGAGAGGGAATACTGCTTTTCCATTCCAGAGGGCATTAACCTCGTCTGTACCCAAGCAAAGCCTCCATCCAAAGTGGTAGAACAGTTCTCTGTGAACAGTGATTTGGGGACAAAGCCAGGCATGATGGTGCACACCTGTAATCCCAGCACCTGCGGGTGAAGCAGGGGGATGGTGACTTTGCGGCTAGCCTAAGCTACATAAATGGGACCCCAAGAAAGGCAGAGACAGAGATACTGACAGACAGACAGACAGACAGACAGACACACACACACACACACACACACACACACACGAACAAATCATCTTTGAACCTTAGACACCTGTCTGGCCTGGAACTCACTGTGTAGACTTTTGCCTTAAACCCACAGAAATCAACCTGTGGGTTGATTTCTTGGCCTCCCAAATGCTGGTGTTAAAGGTATGCAGCACTTTTTTCTTTATTTTGGTAAACTTTTATTTTGAGATGGGCTGTAAGTAAGTTGACCAGACAGCCCTTAAGTTTTCAGTCCCCACGTTTCATCACCAAATTGGCCAAGGCTAGCAACCTGCTCCACCTGGCTGAAACATTATGCACTGTTTTCTGCTCAGCACAAGGGAAAATGAAAAGCTGGAATATGGGCAGTCGCTGGGGGTGGGGGTGGGGGAGCAGGGAGCAAGCATTCCTGTGAGCTTCTTTTCCCACACCAGGCCTGTAGCCCAGTTTTATAGGAGGCTGACAATAATGACTGCATGTCTGTGCAGCTCATAACGCCCTCACAGCAAAGGTCCTAAAGAAGCAGAACTCAAGCTACCAGAGGGTAGTACACAGGAATTGGCTTAGAACACCACAAAAGATAGGCAATAAATAGGGCAGAGGCCAGGAGCTTGCCGTCTCCCCAGCCCCATCTGACATCTCTAATTGAAAAGACTGTCGAGATGCCGAATGGTTTCCCAGCGTCTCCCCAGCATCTTTCCTGGCCTTGCTCCTTTCAGCAGCAGCGCACAGTGCCAGGCAAAGCGGACACCAGGACTCACTGGCCACCACCGCAACACTTTCCTCTTTTTTTTTCCCCCTAAAGAATCTCTTAGAGCCTCCAGAAAGTCTTCTGCCACTTCCTATCTCCACCCACATCTCTGCTCCTCCCATGGAGCCCAGCGCCCTGCCAGACAGCCTCCCCTTCCTGCAGGGCAGCACTCCTGAGTCCTCCAGCCAGGCCAGTCTTGTTGGCACCCTTGCCAACCCCACCCTGCTAATACTCTGAGACAAGCGGTCTGGATATCCCTGTGCCAAGCAAGACTGCGATGGCAAGAGAAACCCAGGAGTCAGAAGACGAATCCAGATCTGGGGTGGAATGTTTCCCAAGCATTTTGACACCTGTGCTGTGAATCAGCTGAGAGGCAAAGGGAGCAAAGTTACACTCTCAGTTGAAAGAGAAAGGAGAACCAGAAGGGCCAGCAACAAGGGGGTGTTGTTTCCCATTTCCTTGGCCCAGAAGAGTTTGTGTAAATTCAGTTATGTCTTATTTAGCCCTGCAGCCAACTAGCTTCCTGGCAGAAAGCTAACTGTACTAACAGAGATTGCCAGAATCTAACAAACCCTCAAAGAGTTGCAGTCAGCATTTCCCAGAGCTTTTACCCTCTATTGCAAAGGATGTGAGCTGCTCATGTGCCTCTGCTGTGACTGGTGTCCTTCCATGCAGTCTCAGGACCTGTAAATCTGGGTAGTGTTGTTCCAAATCAGGACAGAATGGCCAAGCTCAGGGAACCCACAAGGTCACTGCCCCAAACAGGGTCAAAGCTAGGTTTAGACCACCGAGCCTGATGACTCTAACTTTTCTGAATACCACAACACCCCACACATCATAGCATGAGAGCTGTAACACACCTTTCTGATGCTGACAGCACAATGCCACGTTCGAGAGATGGCATATTATGTTTCATCCTCTCTAAGAAGTAAAAGGAGACCAGGCCCACAAGGCAAAGAGACATATTAGCATAATTTATTAAAGTCACCATACAAAGACTGTGTTACAGACAGGAAAAGAATTTGAAGGGACACGGAGATCATGTTGAACTTCCTCATTCTGCAGAGAGTCTGCCTGAGTCTCAGGACACTGTATAGACAAAGACAGGCCCTGGGCCTACTCATGACATAGAAACACACAGACTTAAGGCTTCTGGTTATGACCCAGGTAGATCTAAGACTAAAACTGTTCCTATGGTCCCACATTCATATGCTTGAACACTGTTGAGGCTACTAGACCACACAATAAGAAACACAATGAGCTACAGGGTCATTCAGGGCTGGAGTAGAAGTTGTTGTGGACTGGAAGGGCTCCAAGAGGTTAGAAGAACCCACTCCAGTCCCCCCAGCACTCCTGATTGCCCTAGTCTCCAGAAAGTACACACTTGGGGACAGACACTAGCCTCCTGAGTTACAGGTCCACTCTGGAGGAAGAAGTAAAAAGCAGCAGCTAGCTAGAGGGAAGGCATGGGGAGTTAGTACACCACTGTAGAACCAGCCAGGCCCACCAGAATACTTTCCCCCACGTCCAGATAAACCCAAATACTTAGCAGAAGGCTGCAGAACACTGGTACCAGGTCAATTATGAGATGTAAGCAAAACCAGCAATAACTTAGCAGAATAAATACAGTAGCGGTTTTGCTGGGACTGATGCAACTCAGTGGAAACAGTTCTTAGCTCTGGGTTAGGGAACCCAGAGCCTGGGACCTTCTGCAGTAGAGAAGCCACACGAACTAGTCATGGCCCTAGAGAATCTTCCTGCTAAAAACTGCTCCCTGGATGTACATTCCTCTGTCCCTAGAAGGGCAAGGCTATCTCGCTTAGGTTCCCTGGTTAAGACCAGGCCAGGCCAGCTAGCCTCCACTGGCTGTCTGTGGGAGGCCCTGGTCAGCATGGTACAAGGGTGGAGCCAAGTGGAAAAACAAACAGTTTGTTGCTAAGAACTGAGCTGTGTTTTCGAAGGAACTTCATTCCCCCAGGACACCCTCCAATCACTGTACATCTGTGCTTCCAGCTTTTCCGGCTGAGACAAATTTAGTCACTTCTCTGGACTTGATGAGGGCCTGGCTTGGGGGCAGTTAGACTCCAGTGTACATAGCAGGGAAGCTCTGTTACGTGGAAAAACACTGTGAATGAGGATATTGGCCCGTTTCTGCCAGCAGGGGACTGTCCTCTCAAGGTCTGCAGGGTCCCAAAGAGACAGACGGTCCTGCCCCATCTGCTAGCAAGCACAGGACAAGAGCCCGGGCCATGAGCCCAAGACCTGGGGCCACCAGGGTAGTCAGGAAGTCAGAGGCAGCATCAACAGCCTACAGGTGGGCTTCTCTGCAGGGATGAGGCGACAGCAATGGCAGCTTCCACGTCCTAGCAGCTCAGGTTTCCACCACTCGGATGAGAGGCATAGGCTTAGGGCTGGGAGGCTTGGATATCCTGACACTGGAGAGAGAGAGTGAACACTGAGGGCTGTGCTGCTGCATCCGAAGTACTTCCCAGAGCCTCCCCTACATGGTGCAGGGCTGCCTCATCTCTTGAGTTCTAAGAGCTCAAAACAATGATTTTCAATAACACGGAGGGGAAGCTGTTGTATGACACACTTATCCGGTGGCAAGGGTGGTAAAGACAGGGTAGTTACACAACTGAGAAGTGGGCAGAGCAGAGATTCTTGGGTTTTTCCCCCCGAGATTTGAGGCATTTTTTGTCAATCTGTTAGAAACAAAAAACACTCCTCTAGAAATATGCAAATATATGTACAAATCTGCAATACACAAATACTATAAATAAATTTCACATACAATCTTGGGGGTTCGCATACTTCCATAAGCTATGCACGGTCCTCTCAGGCTAGAAAGTAGCTTGCTGAACTCAGACCAGGGTGCAGGGCAGAAAGCTGGGCTTGAGCCTTCCTTGACTCATCAAGGAAGGCTTCACAAAGCTCCTTCGCTCTCTCCCATCCTCCTGAGCCCAGTCTCCGCTCGTACTCACCTTCCCAGGTTCTCTGTCTTGGCACGAGTCTGTGTGCTGAAGTTCCCATGACTGACCTGCTTCTCTATCAGATGCTCCATGCGGTCATGCATCTCTAAGTTCTAAAAGGTGAGCACAGGTTACAGTGGGTCTCTCTGGCTTGCTCCAGGCCCTGTTTAACTTGCATGGATGCTCCTGTTAAATAGGCCTCTCCCCTCCCTTTATCTTCATCAGAACAGTTCACCCTGTGCCCTGAGTCCCTGCTCCTCAGCAACTCAGCAACACCAGTCACTTCTGGCTCCTCTCTGTATACATTTCTTGAACATAGCTTCTTGTCTTCAGTTAAAATAGTCATATGCCTTGGTCAACAGCCTAGTTTTTAAAATATTTGTAGTTTTTGTTTTTACTTTTACTTTTTATTTATACGTATGCCACATGCATACAGTTGCCTTTGGAGTCCCAGAAGAAAGTGTCAGGTGCCCCGGAACTGGACATTCAGGTGGTTGTGGGCAGCCACATGTGTTTGCTGGGAACTGAACTCAAGTCCTCTGGAAGAGCGCATGCTCTTGACATCTGAGACATATCTCCAGCCCAAATAATCTTGGTTTTATTTCGGTTTTCCCCAACATATTTTATCTTTAACTCTAGACCACACTTTCTCTAAATACCCTGTCTCCCATCTGTCTCCCCTGTTACAGAGATCATCACACAGTGGCTGGCAAAGTGATCTCCTTTTGGCTCAAGGTGGGCAACAGAATGGAAGGGCTCCGCGGCAAAGCAGAAATGAGACTAGGAAGTCACTGAACACACCATCAGAGCTATGAGGAGATGCCAACCATAGAATGTGCCCTCTTCCTTCAAAGCCTGGCTCCACTGTCAGCAAAGCTCATATGATCAAATGTGCATGTAGGTGGCTTGTACCATGCTACTCTGCACTCTACAGCAGGGACAGGTCTCACCACTGTCAGCTGTATCCTGGAAGTTCTCAACTCAGCTACCATGGAACAATGCTACCAGATACTCAGCTCCAAGCAGCTGCTGGACAGGACTAAGGGCCTTCCTTGTGCCCAGGCTTCTCAAGAGCCCAGTTCCCTGTTGGGGGCTTTCCCATACACAAACCTCCGCCTCCAAATAAGCAATTTTCTCCTTGAGCTCTTGAATAGTGGCATCCTTCGACTGGATCACGGCTTTTGAATTCTGGAGCTGCAAAGATGTAACAAACATGGCAAAGACTAGCTATACACTCACCAAACTCCACCTGGGTCACAGAGAAGCCAGCAGAGCCAAAAAGAGAGCTCTGCTCCTCTCATGGTTTCATTGGTGGTTTCTCAAGTTTTCTAGAAAACTTTTATTTTCATCACTTATAAACCCAGACAGGAGTGGTAGAGTGAGAGGGAAGGTCAGCCTGAAATCCAAAGGACATAACAGACAATACAAAACCCAATCCTTCTGGTTTTGAAAAGTGTAAATTACTTATTCATTTGTCTAGAGAACATTTATCGAGTGCTTACCACATCACATAGTGTTCTAGACAGTGAGAAATGGCAGTAAACAAAACACATGTGGAGGCAGCTGGCAGGATGGGAAGAATTGAGCCCTCCCTATTCAGTGAGGTGAATCTTAGGGTCTCAAAACAATTTAGCAACTGGGCCTATTGCAAACACACACTACTCTGATGTTCAGGCAGAACAGTCAGGCAGAACAGTCAGGCAGAACAGTCAGGCAGAACAGTCAGGCAGAACAGTCAGGCAGAGATCTGCAGGATGCATGAAGACTGATAATTTTCACAAATAACTGAGTTTATTATGACTCCACTTCTCACTTATCAAAAAATGTAGAGTATAAATGAGACCAGCCTCTTTCCTTTTCCAATGAGAATGCAGAAACTAAATGTAAAAACAGTGCTAGGGAACAACTGAGAAAGAGCAGCACCTGAACTCTAGAAACCAGCAGCCTTAATGCCCATGGACCACACTAAGTGGCCAAGGGGAATAAGTAAAAAAAAAAAAGCGCAGGCTTAGGGTAAATTTGGAGCAGCTAAGATAGCACCCCCATTACCTGCTCTATCATCTGCCGAACTTTCCGCTGCTGGCTCTTGAGCATGTCATCCAACTGGTGGATCTTCTCCCGAAACCCAGCCACTTCCTTTTCCAGAGCAGCAGCCCTGGGGATAAAGACAGGAGGCTGCGGTGAAGTCACACTCGCCTCCACATGTGAGTCCCTGTGCCCTGGTGGCCTGCCCTAAAGAACAAGTAACCAGGCACTTTAAAGCATCACCGCCGAGAGACAGGGCAAGTCATTTGCAGCCACTAGGGGGCAGGGTGCTTTTTTGTTTTGTTTGTTTCAGGTGGTAGCCCTGAACTCAAAGGAACTATCTTGCTTCAACCTCCCAAATTGCTAAGCATGCACCACCATGCCTGGCCAGTGGCAGGGATCTGTTTGTTTGTTTTTGTTATTGTTGGCTTTGGTTTTTGTTTTTTGAGATAGGGTTTTGTTTTGTTTTTGTGTTCCCCTGGCTGTCCTAGAACTCACTCTGTAGACCAGGCTAGTCTCGAACTCAGAAATCCACCTGCCTCTGCCTCCTGAGTGCTGGGATTAAAGGTGTGCACATCACACCTTTAATATTTTAATACTAAACTTAATATTTTTAAAAATATTAACATTATTATTAAAATTTTTCAGTATTAAAGTCAGGAGAAAGTTGGCTGCCTTGTGTAAGTTTCTGTTTACCTCAAAAGATTTAAGTAGAAACTAGGATTATTCTAAGCAAATAAAGCCAAGATCCTCAGTAAGAAATATCTGCTCTCTGGCCGTAATTCTTTTTTTTTTAAAGGTTTATTTTTATTCTATGTGCATTGGTGCTTTGCCTGAATGTGTGGCTGTTGGATCCCTAGAACTGGAGTTGCATGAGTTGTCGTGTGGGTGCTGGGAATGGAACCCAGGTCCTTGGGAAGAGCAGCTAGTCCTCTGAATTGCTCAGCCATTTCTCCAGTCCCTCTGTCCTTAATTCTTGACAGAGAATCCCTCAAACCCTTACAAATTTCCAAGCACAGGAGTGATGGAGACATGTATCTGGTCTTGGATTTCTAGCTTCTGAAAGATGTTTGCAATCTTCAGAAATGCTAAGGAGATCTTAAGTACACTAAGGAAATGATTTTTGCTTGGGGTCTACAGATAGTTGCAGGATGGGGGCTAGTTAAAATGTTACAAACCTCAGCCCCTCTCCCACCTCTGAGGGAGAAACCAAACATGCCTTCACATTGTAACATCCCCTAAATTTTGAACAAAGTGTAATACATACACAGGCCAATTGGACAGCATACACCAACTCTCTGGGGACAGCAGCACTGTACCCTCTGGACCTTATACAACACTCCATCTGTTGTTCATCTGAATCCATTAAGAACTTACGGTAAATGTGTGCAGGGGCGCACACCTGTAATCCCAGAACTTGGGAGGCAGAGATAGGCGGATCTCTGTAAGTTCAAGTTCAGCCTGGTCTACAAATTGAGTCCAGGACAGCCAAGGTTACATAGAGAAACCCTGTCTTGAAAAAAAAAAAAAATAAGAAAGAACCTATAGTATTGCTTTGTCACTACAACAGTTTCTTGAACCTGAGGAGGCAACTGGATACACACACACTTTGAAGGCAAATGGGAAAGGTGGATGGGTGCCCTTGAGCACAGTAATTTTAACTGTCAGCTAAAGTGGGAGTAGAACTGAACCCCTGATGTGTGGGATAGTCTCAGACTTGAATTAGATCGTGGGAACCACAGTCAGTGTCAGGAGAGAAGCAGAGAGCTGTTTGATGTCGTAGTGCTGTGAGGAGAGAAAGCTTTCCTTAGTCACTTTTGAGAATGGCCAGAGATCTCTGAAAAGCCACAGGCACTGGATACTCCCAGTTCTGCCTGAAGAAATCAACAAGTACATGCTGCTACCTGCGTGCAGTGGTGCATGCCTTTAATCCCAGCACTCAAGAGGCAGAGGCAGGAGGATCTCTGTGAGTTCCTGGACCAGCCTGGTCTACAGAGCTAGTTCCAGGACAGCCAAAGCTACATAGGGAAAACCTGTCTCAAAAACAAAATAAAAACAGAACAAAACAAAAACCAAACAAACAAAACAAAATGAAGATGGGCAGCCCTCGGGGTGAGCTGGTTACAGGGCCCCTGACACGGCCCCTTCCTGAACTTCTAGCATTCTAGCACCCCCAGTGCTCCACAGGAGGGCAAGCTGCTATCACTCTTCCAGAGCATTAGTTTAGTATTACCTCATCCTTTCCTTCTGCTCTTCTCTCAGTGTGGCCTGGGTATCTCACATACAGAGGAGGAGGAAGTGTGCACACAGCCATCCCTCAGAACCCAAGGGGGAACAATTATAGAACCCCAGCCCATGTACTTCTGTCTCTCATTAGTATCTGCCTGTGTCCTGTGCGTGTGCACCCTCCCTTAGACTTTACCTCCAGATCATTTAGGATACCTAATACAATATAAATGTCCCCCCAAATAACTGTTTATTGTTTGTTTGTGGACCAATGGCAACAAAATAAGACTGTAAATATTCAGTAAAGAGACATTTCCAATTTCCTGGTTTTTGTCTTCTTCTTTGAGACAGGGTCTCACTGTGAAGCCCTGGATGGCCTAGATCTTGCTATGTAGAGCAGGCTGGCCTAAAACTCAAAGAGATCCACCTGCATCTATCTCCTGTCCACCGGATAAAAGGTGTGGGCCACCATTCCCAGTTCTGTAGTGGGAGTTTTGGTTTCTTTAAAAACTCAGTTATGTTATATAAACATGTTTTCATTTTAATCCCAGGTGTGAGATACAGGGCTGTTTCAGACTGTGCACAGCAGCAGACTATTTGCCTTGTGCAGGGTCTGAGAAGGATGTGATCTTTGCTAGCTGCAAATAGTTTAATTCTGGGGACTCAGGAAATAAATACCAGAGTCCAGAGAGGAATAGAAGTGCTCAAAAGAAGGCTGCTGCTACCCCCCCCCCCCCCGCTGCTCCTTGTTGTTGTGGTTTGAGAAGTAGTTAAAGACATCCTGACTACAAAGACTGGACTTTTTGCAAGGAACCTGATGTTCCTAAACAACAGGAAGTAGCCTAAAGAGACATATGATGCCTCTTCCCCTATAATCACCTTTCTCTCCTACCTGATATTGGGGTGTTGGAAGGGATTACAGTGGAAAGGGTTGGAAGAGAGGTAGAGGTATAAGAAACCCAAATAAAATAAGATAAAAAGTACACTAACATAGCTCTAACTGTTCCTTTAAAGTTACTTTGATATGACATCAAACTAGAAAGGAGGCTATAATAAAAAGGTGCCTACATTTTCCATGCTGGAAAGGTCAAACCTGGGTTCTCTAAGGAAAAGAAAAGACCCTCTGAAGACAGAGGGGCTGTAACAGTATCTGCTGATCTTGGCCCTTTAGGTAATATTTATTGACTTTGAAAAGGGTCATTTATATAATGGTGATCAGACCTACTATGGCTCATTGAGATTTAACTGTTTGCTTGTTGTTCTTCTATTTTTCAGCCAAACTATATTAGATTGCCCAGGCTGGCCTGGATCTCATGGTTCTCCTGCCTCTCCCTCCTGAGTACCTGGGATAATAGGTACAAACTACCACTACTGCATCCAGAAGGAGTGAAGTGAGTTAGAGACAGAGTTTCACTCTGCAGCCCAAGCTGGCCTTGGAGCCATAGCAATCCTTAGCCTTCTACGTGCTGAGATTATAATCATGTGCCACCACGTCCTGTCAAGGTCTCATTCAGTTCTGAAGATGCAGGAAACAGTCTTTGCGCTGAGGGTCCCATTAATCTGGAACCTCTGATCTCCTCTCCTCAGAGGAAGTTTGCCAAACCCTCTAACCTTGGAGGCAAAGAATGCTCAGTAATCCCCTACAGGCCTCTGAGGAGAGCAGGTAGTGCTTGGTTTCTATCTGAACTGCTTAGAGCAACAGAAAGTCCTCATGAGGCTACCCGTTCTCGTTCTGTCTCCAAAAGACTGGAGAAATTACATGACCTTCTAGAACTTCCAGTGTTTCTGCTTTAAAGGTAAGAAGTACGGAGTGATTCATCCAGTGAACCCTCCTGCACTGAGAGCTGTGATAGCCCATGCTTCCTCAGCTCCGTCTGACCTTACCTCTAAAAACAAAAATCCTTTTCTTTAGGTCTTTGCCCCACACATTAAATGAGCTCCCTGAAGAAGGCAGCCCTCTGAACAGTATCTGCCTGGGCAGGGCTCTACCCTGCGTAAGCACACTGAGCGGAAGATCTGACATCAGCACCAGTGTCCTTCCAGAGAACAGGCTACATGGCCCGCCCTTTCTTCCCTACACCCAGCTTTACAGTGAACAAGGGCCCTTACTTTTCTCTTTCTGCTTGGCAGTCAGCGTTCTCGGTCCGAAGCTCCTCTAGGGCCATCTCCCCTTCCCTGACTTTCAACAGTAAGGCCTCATGCTCCTGAGTGGGACAAAAGAAAAGGCCTGTAGCAGGAACAGACGTCAACAGCTTGGGGTGAGATGTGTAACTAAACAGCAGCTTGGCTGCTACTGGGCCCGGGACTGTTGCCAATGAGCAGCAGGCCAGGCTGGTTTGATGGGCTCCCTCCCCTGTCAGGGGTAGCCCTTCCCACTGTCAGCATACAGAAACTTCCCAGCCTCACCCAGCTGCCCGAGGGAAAAGCAGGCCCTGCATTGTGCAAGCCCACCTGCAAGCTCTGGCCAATCCTGGATGAAACAGGTGGAGTGAATGGCTGCTAAGAAGAGTCTAAGGTGGGAACAGTGTCACATGTAGTGGAAAGAGACTGAAGCTGGATGACACACCTTTCATTCCTAAAGTGCTGGAAGGTGTCAGAAGGGATGTGCATGGCTGCTAGGAAGGGATGCTTTTGGAGTACTAGGGAAAGAAGCCTCAGGTCCCTTCCAGCCCCAGGGCTAGACACTGAAGCCGGGAACATCACCATTACCGTCTCCATCCCCAGCAAGCGCCTCTGCAGCTCTCCAACTTCTGCTGATTTCTGCTCCACTCTGTCCTCTTCTCTCTGAAGGGCCACATTGCTCTGTTCTGCTTCTCTTTGATACCGGTTGAGTGTGATCTATGATGCAGATGTGTGTTCAATGGTGGAAGGAAAAGGGCAAAGACAGATAAGAACCTGGATGGCTTCAGAGCCACGATGGGACAAAGGAAGCAACTACGGCGAGCACATTGTCACTTTTCATCCCCATCTAGAACTACTGTGGAGACTAACTCCATCTCCAAGGTCAACTGGCACACAGTTCATCAAGACCCCCTCACTGACATATTCCACACCTCCATAACCCCTCCAGTGCTGACCAAGCTTAACCCAATGCTGTGGCTTCCCTGCTACTCAGAAACAAATAACTCAGGAGACACATCCCCATCCTTCCATTTCCTCACTCCTCCACGCCAAGGCCAACACAGTGCCTGCCGCAGGTGCCGCAGTAGGCTGAGTCTGTCTTTCAGCAGACAAGAAAGCACTTTGGAATGAACAGCAGAATTTTTAATCATTACGATGAGAAGGTAAAGAAAGAACTTGCCTTGTTTTCTCTAGTTATATCTCACCAATGCCTCCCTCAAGTCCCACAGATATTCCTTCTAGCCCCTAGGCCTGGGCAGGTTCTTCTCAGAGTCAGTGAACCCCTGAGTACAGTGCAAGTTCATGCCACACAGGTTCTTCCATGCTTCCAAAGAGCCACAAAGTTCTTTGCACACAGCCAGTTGCTTGACAGGGCTCTATAAAACTGGTGTTCATTTAGTTTAATCCTCTCCCATCATAAATAAAGGTAGGGAGCGGCAGGACCCATGCTACCACCTGGGTACTTCACCACCCACATCTCTGCTTCCCAGTCACCTGATCACTTGGTAAAAGAGAATCCAGATAAGCTCTGGGAGGCCTAGGTGACGGAAAGCAGCCAGTTTGTCTGGCTCTTCCCAATTTCAGAATCAGAGCAGAGAAAGCCTGATGCAGAAAGTGTATAATGGGACCTGTCCACAGAGCACACCCGCCCTAGCCAAATCCCTCTTCAAAGTAGGCAGCCAGTAGAGCAGGAACCCACACTAAATGACAGGCAATATTTATAATTACCAATTGCCCTTTATACCCCCAGGTTCAGAAAAGCAGACTGGACAATCTTACTCATCAGGAAGGTTAAGAAACCCTCAATAACAGATATCAGCCTAAAACGAGCCAGTTTCTTGGGCAGGAACTTAGAAAAAGGGTTTTCATTTCAGTACATCAACACCATATGCAGGCTGACTCATGTCAGAGCATGGAGTTAACAGAGCCATGATCTAAATCTCACCATAGAATCAGAGGTGCAAAAAGCAAACATACAAAAACCAACAGGCCCAAACAACAACAAAAACCAAACGACTATCCCAGTAGCTCAGCCCACTCTGCCCACAGGAAGGAACCTGACCTAAGGGGCAGCTGCTGCAGACGTCTAAAGAACAGTCCCGCTATCCCAACTGCTGGGATCCCCAGCCTTGCGCCTGCAGCGGATGCTCAGGCAGCTCTTCTTTGGGAACAGCAGGCTCTACCACATGCAGTCAGAAATGATAAGCGTGTCTGGAATGCCACCACTTCTCAATGTTTCCAAAACCTTAACCCTGCTCAGGGCTGCAGCTCCAGCTTCCTTGCCTTGTATCTCTTCCAAAGAACAGAGGAAATAGGTAGTCATCTAGGTGATACGTGAATAATCAGATTATCTAAACTGTCTCATGGGAAAGCCTTTCCCTGAGAATGCCTTTACCAAATGGCTGCTTTGCTCACAAACTTAAAATCGTTTTAAAATCATCCCAAGTCAAACTACGTATGATAGGAAAGTGTGCTTGGAAACTGAGCACCGAGAAAAACAAAGTCTAGTTCCCTCTTCTACACCCAGCCAAAGAAAGCGCTCATGCAGCCTCGCGCAATCCAGCCGCGGAGTCTAGTTCGCGAACTCTTCCAACAGAACTGGAAATCAGCTCTAAGGAAGTCAGCTGCAAGGACTGGGCTGGTGAGAAAGCTCAGCAGGGTATTACCACCGAATCTGATGATCTGAATTCAATCCCCAGGACCCACATGGTGGAAGGAGAGAGCTGACTCCAGTAAACTGTTCTCCGGCCTCCATATGCACGCCACGGCAGTAAAGAGCTCCCTACCCACCGCACATATGAATGAAAAAAAATGAATGTCATTTTCTACAAAATCAACTACAGGCTAGAAATGTAGCTCACTGGTAGTGTGGAAGCCTAGTAGGCATTCCATCTCTAGGACCACAAAAATAAAAAAAATAAAAACTAAAAATCCAACCAGGCATGATGACAGACTTCTATAATCCAGCATTTGGGAAGAGACTCAGGAGTTTTTCAAAGCCCTTGTGAACTACATGAGACCCTACCTCAAAAATAACAGGGGCGGGAGATGGCTCAATGGATTAGAGCACTTGTAGCTCTTCCAGAGGACGAAGGTTTGATTCCCATTACGCACGTGGCAGTTCGCAACCATCTAAAACTCCAGCTCCAGGAGCTCTAATGCTTACTTCTGACCTCCTCAAGCACCAGGCACAGATGTGACACACATTCATACAGACAAAACAGCCAAACACATAAAATAAAATTTAAGAAATCAACTATAACAATGATTAAGGTGACAAAGTCCTGTGTGTCCACCAGAACAGCTATTTCTTTGATAAGACAGAGTTATTCACTCACTGTCTCACACAGATGAAATACCTCCCAGGCACTGAGGGTCTGTGAACACCACAGCAACAGTCCTTGCCTACAAGGAGCCTCGACACCATGAACCTTATGACAGCAATGACTTCTGAATGTCTGCTGTCCCAGACCAGAACTATACCCAATGTCGGCAGAGCAGAAAATCAAGATCTCACATTCAAGAGCTAGCCATGTAGCTCAGTGGCAGAGCACTGCCTAGCACGCACACGGGACAGACATTTCAGTCCTCAGCACTGCAGGGAAAAGAACAAGAAAAGACTTGACCTCTGAACTATGGCCAGATTTGGACAGCAAGCACTTTACCTCTAAGGAAAGCAAAGGCAGATGGGTGAGCAAGGCTTCACAGCACTGTGGTTCTCCTAGGCTGGTGTCCACCCAGGAAAACAGAGTTCACGCTGAGAAAGTCTCTGGCCCTTCAGCCAGGAGCCAGTCCTTCAGGCCACCTTCTCTCCAGATGCCAGATCTTACCTCAAAAGCCACTCGGTCAGCCTGGTGTCGCTGCTCAGCCTCCTGCAGCTTGGCAAGCAATTCCTGCACGGTCTTCTTCAAGCTCTCAACATCTTCACTCATGCTGGTGTCCACCTAGAACCGGAGCACAGAAAGGAAGGAAAAGCTGCCACATCTATGACTTGGTAAGAGAAGGTCCGTCCATTGTCTTGTCGTGTCCTGTGTCCATCCCCCATCTGACATCAGTCCCCTGCATCCCCCTACACTTGGGACCACCCTCACAAAAGAATTAGCATGACACAGGGAAGGCCAACCAAGAGTTTTGAGCTGTTTACACAAAAACATTCTTCCTTTAATCCCTAAGGGACTTGGCCAGTCTCAACTCACCCAACTATTTAGGACACAGTAACTTTTGAACACATCAAGGGAATGGTTCCTTTTTCTTTTTCTTTTTGGTTTTTCAAGGCAGGGTTTTTTTCTGTGTAACAGCCATGGCTGTCCTGGACTCACTTTGTAGACCTCAAACTCACAGAGATCCATCTGCATCTGCCTCTGCCTCCCGAGTGCTGGGATTAAGGATGTGAGCCACCATCACCAGGGCAGGAATGGTTTCTTTTAAACATTTTCACATTTATATCATGTGTTAGAGTAGCAGTGTGTGCCACAGAACACTATGGAGGTTGCAGGTGGCTCTCTCCTTCCACCTTGTGGGTCTCAGAGATTTCAGCACAAACCTAAACTAGGCCACAGGTACCATCTCAGTGGCTCCTTAGCAGGTGTGTGTGTGTGTGTGTGTGTGTGTGTGTGTGTGTGTGTGTGTGTGGGCACACAGTATCTTTATGAACATGCCCTGCCTTCCTCCAGATGAGATCACTTTTTGTTGTTGTTAACAAGGCCTCAACCTCTATCCCAGGTTGATCTAGAACTCACTATATATAGGCTCAAAATTTGTGGCCATCAAACTTCCTTGGCTAAGATTAAAGAAAGATCTGAACCACAAGTCCCAGTTTCAGACTGAAGCCCTCCCTTTTAGACTAGGCTCCCCAAGGACAGTGGCTATTTGGCTCCCATCACAGAGGGCAGCAGCCCTGAAATCCAAAGGCACCTCTTTCGCTGTTTTTACACTTCACACAGAGATCAGCATAAAAAGGGCTGTTGCTGGATAGACAGGTTTAGAGCAAAAGCATGAAGCTCAGGGATCTGATGTGATGAAGAAAAGGGTGTCTGTCTAACTGAGGTGACTGCTAGCAGTCCCTCCCAGACACACCCATCCGTGGGCCGGAGGTAAGGGCTGAGCAGACGTGTAGGGTCTCGCTCACTCTCATTTTGCTGCAAAGGCATGAAACACAACTCCATAACTCCCTGAGAGTCTGGCACAGACTCCTGTCTTACATGGTGGAAGCAGCAAGACCTTCTTCACCCCTGCCTGCACAGAAATCTCTGTTGGGTGGAAGGAGATGCTTCCCAGCCTTCTAATTCTTCCTTACTCCTGGGGAAGACTCCTCACCACGCCCTAGCTCACAGGCTAGCTCCAAAGTTGGGAAGGCAATATTTGGTACAGTTTGGAGCTAGTGAGAAGCACTGAGGCAGACACTGCCAGGAGTTACTATAATTTATTACCAATAACTTATCTGCCAAATATGGTGCTTGGTGGAAGAGGAACAATTCAAGCTGTACATTTAACATTAAGCATGAGGCTGGAACCATACTTAAAATCTGAACATTAATTAAGTTACCTTGTCAATTCCTCTCTAGCCTTACTCTAGCACCTACGCCAAGTGAAAACACTGCGACAGGCCCCTGGATACACCCCTGACACATTTATTTCAACTCTTTTCTCATAGGACCCTTCCAATGACATGAAGATATATTTTTTGTCATTAATTAAAATGTCAGAGGTTCGTTCAGCTCAATAGCAGACTGTTTGCTGAACATGTAAAAGGCCCTTGGCTTAATTCCCAGCACTACAGAGAGGTTTTGTAATATTATATGAAACACCAAAAGAAGAAGTTATAAAACTACATATGAGAGGAACAAATAATAAACTATGCTTCAAACTGACATTGACCCTCCTGCCTCAGTCTCCCAAATCCTGAGATTATCAGCATGTGCCATCATTTGTGACTCAACAAACCAGATTTTATACAGTAAAGTTCATAGACCCTAAAAACATATTTTCTCAAAACAATTTTTAAAAAACAGGAAAAAAGATATAAATCTATCACATAAACTGAAAACACTTTACAGTCATATTTAAAGCCATATGTTAAGTATTTTATAGTCAGTGGGAATGTTAGAAAAAAAACAGTTCAACCAGTGAGAGGCCTTGATGAACCATGATGTGCCGTGACTAATGGATAAGTGCGATTCAATTCTATACATGAAGGCCCAAAACACCCAAACCCCCCAAATCAGCCTTCAGGCTGAATGTGTAGTTTAGTGGTACAAGCCATAATTACTAAAGAGACCTATGTTCAGTTCTCAGCACCAAGTGAACAGAGTCCCTTAAAAACAAAACAAACAAACAAAAAGCCACCCACCAAAGAAACAGGAGACAAAGAAATGTGGTGTGTGGTTCTCTCTCAAAATTGTAACTAAGTATTTGCACGGATGAAAAGACAAGAGAAAACTTTACCAAAGTATAACCTTTTCTCTCTGAGGATGAGACAGGATAGAGAGACAGGAAAAAGGAGAAGCCATGGGAAGAGAAAGAAACCCTTCCTTCTGGAATCTGGCTGGAGACAAAACCTTAAACAGAACTGATAACGCTAAGAGTGCTTACAGAAACATGAACACTTTCCTAAGAGGTAGTTAAACAAGGATGCTAAAAATAACAAATGCACCTGGGCTTACTTTGGACTAAAATATTTGTAAACATGACCAAATTATCACTTCTCTCTCATCCCAAAAATCCAGACCTCATGAAACCTCACAGGATGATCAGATGGCTCAGTGGGTAACAGGGTTTGCTGGCAGTCCTCACCAGGCTTGATGCCTGGAACCCATGTAGTAAAGGAGAGAACCATGTCCCCCAGACTGTCTTCTGAGCTCCACACCACATGGGCATCCATATGGCCATGCACACACACAATAAGTAAATGTAAAAAAGAATGTTTTATACCACTTGACAATTTCATTTACAAAAAAAATTCTTTAAGACAAGAAATAAGCCACCTCATATATTTTTACTTAATCTTTAAACTTAAAACTTAAGTTTTGCTTAGTCTTCAAATTATATTGTAAATTATATCTTTTGAGCAATGTAATTTAGAAAGCCACAAGATCACAAACAGCCACTGTAGAGACACTAAGCTGGCCATCCCTGTACGCCCGTGTGTGCTTTTTCCTAAGCCTCTCGCTTTCCCTGATGTCCTACATTGAAGTCTGAAATATGTACCAATCCTCATCTTTACTAATAAACTTGACAACTTTGTTTTACTCTGACCAATCCTGCAATTATTTTGCAAATAGGAATCTGGCTTTTCCTCCTCAGTGGCAGTCCCTAAGGGGGAGTGATGCCCTTAGGCTGCTTACAGGCTACTGCTGCCACTGACAGAGACTAAAGCTGTTAAATTTTTCTTGTTTTACTTTCTTGTGTTTCTGAATTTCTAAGATTTTTCTACAGTTAATATATCTTATGATTTAATCACACAAGGTAACAAATATCATTTTTTTTTTAAAACACAGCAATGAAATAAAGCTCTATGAACTAACATGAAAAGACTTAAAGTTGGTCATGGTGCTGAACAGTTCCATCACTCTGGAGGCAGAGTCAGGAAGATCTGTTACTTACAGGCCAGCCTGGTCTACATAGTGAGTTCCAGGATTGCCAGCACTATATAGAGACCCTGTCCTTCCCCTAACCCCCCCAAAAAAATAAAAAAATAAGAGACTTAAACAAAAACAAAAACCAGGAGTCTGGGGATATGCCTCAGGAATAAAAGTGCTTACAGAGCATGCTAGGGGGAAAGTAAGCAAGAATGAGCTTAGCATGGTCCTAAATATGTATGAACATACGTTGTGTTTAATAAGCACAGTATTTAAATAAGCATCTGCATAGGAAACTAGACTTTAGATAAGTATTAGAATCACTTAAAGAGTTGTAAAATATCCTGATGGTGGGCTGCAGAGATGGCTCAGCAGTTAAGAGTTCTTCCTGCCCTTCCAGAGGATCCAAGTTCAGCTCCCTACACCCACATGGTGGCTTACAACTGCTTGTAACACTCGTTCCAGGGAATTCTGCCCTCTGTGGAGACTGGGATCACATGTGCACACACATACATGCTGCCAAAACACTCATGAACATAAAGAAGTCCTCCTGCTCAGGCCACATCTCAGAAGTTACTCAAGGGAGGGGAGCTAGGCATCAACTCCTTAAAAGCTCTTAAGGCTCATCTAAGGGGCAGCCAGTCAGAGACAACACTCTAGGAGGACCCACACACCAGCAGTGGCTGCTTCTATGCAGTTAACGTGGGGAATGTTTGCCTTTTCTGTGCCCTGTTGTTTGATTTTTATACCAAATAAGTACGAGGTGGGATGGGCAGGGAGCAGAGGATGCTGTCCACTGGTTAAACATTGCTCACCAAGGCCTCTCCCATTACCTACCTCAGGTGGGCTGCTGTAGAGAGTCATGGGACTCTGACTAAAGCCATTTGGCTTTTCTAGTACCACCTGTTTAAAGAAAAATAAAGTCAGGGGTTAACAATTTAACCAAGCAAGAAAGTTTGAAGCATTATATTTCTTAGATGTCAAACCCTGCAGACCCAAGAGATGGCTCAGAGGCCCTTGCCACCAAACCTGACAACCTGAGTTCAATCCCCAGAACCTATCTGACAGAGAAGAAAACTGACTCTTACAAGTCATCCCTGACATCTACATGTGTGTCATGGCATGAGTGCATACACATACACAGATTCACATGTGTGCACGCTCACATGCACAATAAATGTAACTTTTAAAAATCTTATAGGAAAGAGAGAGGAAAAAGGAATGAGGAAAAAGAAGTAGGAAAAGGAGTGGGAAGGGAACAAGCAGAAGAGAAGAAAGGAGCAAGAGAAAAAGATTCCCAGTGCTTCACAAGAAAACGGAAAGTAGAGGGTAGCATGGCCTTGGGAGGGATTATAACTTGTGAGCTGGATGAGATAGACCTCAGGCTAAAACCTGCAGAGGAGTGGAAAATGTGTGAGCCACATCCCTCCCAGGAGCACAAGCCCCACTTGCTATAAACACTGCACTCTTCTTTTCAGGGGATCCTGACAGGCTTTGACAAGGCATAAATCAAGAAAGAAGCTCTCACTATAACTGTCTGACCCAAAGGCAGACTGTCTCATCGTGTGACTTCTGATTTGTGCTAACAAGGGGCCTGGGCTTTGTGGCCTGACCCTGACTGTGCACAAAAGGTTCTGGTGCCACTTGACAAGGGGCTTCCCACCAGCCAGGTGTGACAACGGGCCTTGAGAGTGCTGCTTTCAGCCAATACAAGATGAATGTGGAAATGTCCAGCACACGAAACCCTGACAAGACAAAGGAACCCATCTGGCACCACCTGCTAGGCCACTACTCCCTTCAGCCCAGGGAGGAGCCTGCTGGAGAAAGACCACCTGGCTCAAACCAAAAGGCAAACAAAGGACACAGAACTCTGGTCTCAGTAGCCCAAGTGAGGGGTCAAGAAGACACTGCTCTGTCTCTGAGGACGTTTCTTCCTGGCTCTTAGGAGAATCTACACTACCTTCCCAGAGAAGACTGATGGAATGTTTGCTCCTCTGTTGCTGATGGCTCCGCAGCCTACACCCTAAGCCAGACTAAGGTCACAGGGACAGGGTGGTGAACCCCTAAGGAGTTTCCAAGCCCACAAATAACAGACTGGACTGAAGAGACAGCAGTTCTTGCAGAAGACCTAGCTTTGATTCTCCACACTCATATGGCAGCTCATAACCATCTGTAACTTGAGTTCCCGGAACCTAACACTCTCAGTCTCCTGGCACACTGGGCACACACATGGTACATAAAAACAGGCAGGCAAATACCTACACATAAAATAAAAATAATAAATCTTAGTTGGGTGTGGCAGTGCACACCTTTAATCCCAGTACTTGAGAGGCTGAGGCTAGTGGATCTCTGTGAGCCTGAAGCCATCTACATAGTAAGTTCTAGGATAGCTAGGGCTACTCAGAAAGACCTTGTCTCAAAAATAAGCAAATACACAAATGAAATAAAATAAAATAAGCACACAAACAGTAAATCTTTATTTAAAAAAAAAAAGAAAAAAAAAAAAAAGACTTACATAGAAGATTTTCTGCACTGTGTGCTAAGAAACCCTATCTCCCAGAGTTCTCAGGAAGCCAGATCCCTGATATGCTCTCCCTTCCTGGCCACATCTTGAGAGTCAACACCATTCAAGAGTACCTGTATTTCCTGCTGATGAAGAGAGTCTCTTGGATTCCTGTCAAGCTTGCTACTTATATCCTCCCGAAGCTTCTGCAGGCAGTTCCTGGCCTGGAAAAAGAGGGCCAGACACTTGAGATTCAGGGCAGGGAAAGCTAAGAACCTTTGGGTCACAGACCCAACCCATACCACTTTCAGTCAGGCATAGCTGTACACAGGGGCTGCAGACAGAGGAATTGTGCCCAACCAGCTGGCAATCTTGTCTCTCTTGTACAAACAACACAAATTAATCCCCTCCCCTGGCAGTGCTGACATGCTCGCTGAAAAGACACATGACACAAAAGACAAATAAATGGGTAATATGGAATCCAGTGCTAAGTGCTAAGGAGATACATAAGCCAGGCAGGGGCTGGGAAACACTGGGGAATGTGGCTGACCATTCAGACTATTGAGTTAGCTAGGCACAGGATACTTAATTATTTATTCATTAATGGATTAGATCCAGAAGGTCAAAAATGCTATTTATCAGCACTCAGGAGGCAGAGGTGGGCAGAGTTCAAGGCCAACCTTGTCTGCATAGAGTAAGTACCAAGACAGCCAGGGCTCCACAGAAAGGTCCCCTCTCAAAACACAAATAACAAAAATACTTATATACTATTTGACACAGGAGGGAATGGGGCACTTCAGTGACAATAAAAAGAACAGAAAGAAAAACCATCAGAACCCATAAGAGAAGGTAGTCCCAAAATTGTAAGGTTCAGAGAATGTAGGTGTTCCCTCAAGGAAAGGGGTCCACACCTCCTGGATGTACTGGACCTCACTCTTCAGCTGGTTGATGTTCTTCTCATGGATCCTCTTGTCTCCAGACCTCCCCGTCAAGTACACCTGCAGTAAAGACAGCACTGTTTAGTTAAGAAACACATAGCTCATACTCAGGCGAAAGGAACAAACCGATACCACCAACTTAGCAGGTGACAATTTGGTGATCCAGCTCAGAAGAGCTTAACTGTATTCCTATTACTCAGGGCAGTAGTGCTGGGACAAACACAGGGCTTCACACATTCAAGACAAGCACTTCCAGCTGAGCCACGGCCAGCCCAGAATGTATTACTCTTGGGCCTACTTAATCTACTTCTAGACACTCATCCTAACACAACAAATTCCGCTCGACAATATACAACCACACCAGCATGAACGTTCAGCCACACAGTGTAACTTGATGGAAAAGCAGCGGGAAGGGTGAACTCTGACTCAGTCCTGCAGTTCCCACAAAAAAAGGTCTGAAGGCGGCCTGATGCTCTCTCAGCACACTTCAGCATCTCCAGCTGAGGAAGTCGCTCTGACTGTTAGAACACATCTGTGTTCTGCCAAGCAGGAGATATGGTTGCGAATGAATGAAGAAGGACAAAATGTCCAACAATAAGCTATTAATTCAATAAATCATGTCTTTAATGGAACATTATGTAGTCACTAAAATGCCAGATACTTATAGACACAGAAGACATTACAATGTGTCATTAGGTGTGGGAGGAGACGATAGGACAGAATATATGAACACAATTTCATTTTCTTTTTTAAAAAGTGCACATGTAAAAAAAAAAAAAAGAAAAAGAAAAAAGGGCTGGAGAAATGGCTCAGTGATTAAGAGCACTGTCTGCTCTTCCAAAGGACCCAGGTTCAATCCCCAGCACCCAAACGGCAGCTCACAACTGTCTGTACCGTCAATTCCAAGAGATATGACACCTTCACACTAAAGCACATAGAATAAAATTAAATAAATTATTTTTAAAAAAGTGCACATGTATGTCTGCAAGCGTCTACAGCAAGATGTTTACAGTGGTTACCTGCTGGATTATGGGGTAGCTTTGCCCTCTTCAAGAAGCATGCAATTACTTTGAGTAAGGAAAACAAAGTAATTAAAGGCTTCCACTTTGGAAGGGAAGAAGTAAAACAATGCCTATTTGCAGATGACATAACCTTAAAGAGAGAACAGCCTAAGAAACACTGTGGAATGACCTGTTTGGAGCAGCAGGGCTGAAGGACACTACTTCAGTGTACAAACTGATTTGTCTTCCTACACTCTAGCAATTAGCAATCCAAAGATGAAATCTCATTTACAGGAGCTGGAGAGATGATGAGTCAATGGCTAAGAGCACTTGTTTGAAATCATGAGTGCTAGCACCAAGGTGACGAGCTAGCTGGCTTCCCCACAAGTGCCTGTGACCCAGCTCCCAGTGGGCACAGATGAGATCACCAGGGCTTGGTGGCTTACAGTTGAGCTGAGAACACACAGGCCTCAGGTTTAGGGAGAGACCTCTGCCTCAAAAGAAAAGGCAGACAGTGTCAGAGGACACCCACGTGGCCTCTTTTGCTCTTTGCGTGGGTACACAGGTGCACAGGCGCGCGCACACTAACATGCACACTCACCCTTACACATGTCCGCACAAACAAATGAAGCAGTAAGTAAAATTCCATTGACAGCTCGGTGTGGTAGCTCACACTCGTAATTCTATCACTTGGGAGGTTGCGGCAGGAGTTCTGGGCTAGTCTGAACTACAAAGTGAAATCCTATCTTAAAAGTAACAACAGAAAAAAAGAGGTAATAATATATGGTTTTAATTATAATATTGTAACAATAAGTTTCCTCCACCACATTAACATCTGTTCAAAAAGATAAACAAAACAATGGGGAGTAAAAAAAAATAGTAATAACAATAGCTTCCAAAGCTGGGTTCAGTGGTTCATGCCTTTAAACCCAGGACTTGAGAGGCAGAGGCAGGAGAATTAAGAGTTGAGGCCAAACTGGGTTACATATCAAGTTCCAAGTTAGCCTAGCCTATAATGTAAGACCTTACTTATCTACAAAACATAGCAAAAGGAGGGGCTGGAGACATGGATCAACAAGTAACAACACTTGTTCTCAGAGAGGACCCAGGTTTGATTGCCAGCACCCACATGGCAACTCACAACCATCCAGGAGATCCCGATACCCTCTATGTGGCACCAGGTACACACGTGGTACACAGACACAAATTTAAGCAAAATACTCATGCACAAAGAATAAAATAAATAAACCCAAAGTAAGTATTTTTAAATAGGGAAATAAATTCAAATTTTCTATTTTAAATTTACAAACTAGTTTTGTAAAAAATTAAAACTTTAAAAATTTAACTTTGTAGTTCACCCTGTCTTTCTGTACAGAAGACTCAGACAGCAATCCCTCCCAAACTGACCAAGAGATTCAACACAGTCCTGCAGAAACTGATAAACTAAGCCTAAAATTCACACACACACACAAAAAAAAGTTAAGGAACCCTGAGCATCAAACAAAAAACCTAAACAAAAAACCCTTAAGGGACTATTTCATAGTTAGCCACAAAGTTACAGTAACCATTAACTAGGATGATACTGTCATATGGGCTGACAGTACAGCAACTACCGATCCAACTGTTAAAACATGCTAAATGCATGCATGGAAAGGTCGCACTGAGTCCCCCTAATACATGCAATTACCATTCATTAGAAATAGACATTTTAAAAAAGGAAGCAAACTGAAGAAAACAGGTCACATGCTGTTAATTCCATGTGTAACTAGCCAGAATACGTAAGTCTAGAAAGACATTGGCAGAGCTGAAGAAATAACTGGAAATGATTTTGAAGCCAGTCCTGCTGGCATACATCTGAGGTTGCAAGACTCAGGAAGCTGGGCAGAAGGAATACTGCAAGTCTGAGACAAAAACTGGACTATATAGACCTGGTCTCTAATTAAAAACAAAAAACAAACCAAAAAATCCCTGGGATTTAAAGCAGTGATGTTTCTATAACTCTATGGCTATCCCAAAAAAAACAGTGATTGACTATTTTAACTGAGTTCATTGTGTCATGTGTGAATTATCTAAGTATATATTATATTATAAAGTTATTTTTAATTAAAAAATATTTTAATAAATATTTATATGTGTACTGGAGTTATGCCAGCATTTATGTCTGAACCCCACCACGTGTCAGGTGCCCTATGAGCCCAGAAAAGGGCATTAGATCACCTGGTGAACAGGAGTCTCAGACAATCGCAGCTGCCATGTGGGTTCTGGAAATTGATTCCAGGGCCTTTGGAAGAGCAGCCAGTGCTCTTAACTTCTAAGCCATTTCCCCAGCCACATATTTTAACGATTTTTAATTACACGTTTGGATATATGTTTGTGTAGGAGACTGCACATGAGTGCAGTTGCCTAGGGAAGCCAGAAGAGGGGATCAGATTCCTTGGTTGCTGGAGTTTCAGTCAATTTTGAGCCACTTGACATGGGTACTGGGAACCCAACTCAGGTCCTCTTCAAGAGAAGCAAGCATTTAACTATTGAGCCACCTGCCCAGCCTCTTCTAAAGGTTTGTTTCTTTTCTTTCTTTTTTTTTTTTTTCCTCTAAAGTTATTTTTAGAAAAGAAGGACAAGTCTTCATCCCCATGCCTGGTTCAGCCAAAGTCACCCACTACAGGCTCTGAACTCTAGGTGTAAAATCCCTGTAGGAGATGAACAGGAGCTAGCATCTCCCTGTTCTTCCCAGTTAGTTTATGAGCTGTAAGTCATCAGCTCCCTTCGTGTACCTGAAGGGGGAAAGCAGAAGAAAAAGGACCAAGTTCACCTTGATGATCTCTTCATGTCCATCACAGGACTCCACCAGTTCTGACGCCAGAGAATGACTTGAAGAGCGGTCAGAGAGTGTGGCATAGGTCTTCTTGTCCGCCTGCCAGAGAGAGGGAGAAAAGTGATTCAGATATCACACGGCAACAAGGACCTCCTGCCCTTGACCCACACGGAGACCTACAAAAAGCTTCACTCTGATTTCTTTTCCCTCCAAGAACAGCCACACAACAACAAGGACACACAACAGGGGACATTAGTAGAAAACGGGGGTTAGTTTTGATTTTAGTGGGGGTCTCCCACTTCCCAAAGCATGCGGCTGATCTAGCTGGGTCTGTCTGAAAGGAGATGCTCTCAGGCTTGCGGGCAACAGAGGTGGCTCCAGACAACATTAGGGTGAGGGGTTGGCAGCAAGGAAGAACTGGCTGAGAGGAGGCCTTGCCCCAACAGACACCTTGATACCTTCTGAGCTATGTGTTCAAGTTCATCTCTTGCCAGTTCACCCTGGAGAGTCAGTCTGAGAATGTCCACGCTGCCCTAATAATGACAACAACAGCAACAGTGACCCCTTACCTTTCGAGCCTACAAGAACAACCAGCCTGGGTATTGGCATGTCTCTACCAGCCTCTGTCCATCACACAGGAGAATGACTGTATAAGCACATAGCTCCATGTGGTTCCAGGGACATACCTTGATTCTCAGATCACAGGAGTACAGGGCATGGATTGCTTGTCCCCAGAGAGTGGAGAAATTTTCCTGGACAATCACCTCAAAGCCGGAATTTTTGCTTGTTTGGAGACTGGGTCTTGTGTTGCACAGGACAGGCCTGAAGTGATTTTCCTGCCCCCCACTTTGCCAGTGCTGAGATTATAGGTGTATATGTGGTTCCTGACACCAGAATTTTTACCCCTGACAACCAGCCAGAAAGTTTTGAAGCCTAGGATAGTCTTCTAGAACCAAACAATAAGAATGTTCCTGAATCCCAAGTTGGGAATGGAGATACACACCCACACAAACACATCCCTATAATTTCAGAACTTAACAGGCTGAGGCAGGAGAATCATCAGTTCAAGAACAACCTGGAGTACAGTAGTAAGACATGTCCACAAAACAAGCAAACAGCACACAAAGCAGCAAACACATGAATCCAACTGAGCCTCTACTGGCCATATAGAAATTATCCAAATGACAGAAGGCACAATAATGGGCATTTATTCTGAGATCAGCCTAATTTCAAAGGACAGTGGAGAGTTTCATTCCTAATGGGCAGATTAAACACCTGTAAGAACAACTAAAAGCCTCCGAAAGGAAAACAAGAGTGAGAGGAAAGCAGGAGGCTAGAAATTTAGGTGCCTGAGGGACTTAGCCGCTCTGGGACTCAGTTCAAGGGTTGGGACAGTCTGTGACAGTGAGGGTAGAGAGAAGATAGAAATTCCCTTTTCCTTCCCTCCTGTTTTTCTTGCAGTGCTAAAGATGGAGCCCAAGCTACTCATCCATCCATGTTAGCACTCCACGACTGGACTGCACCCCGAACCTCAGGAGAAGATGGGTGTGCAGGGCATGAAGGATGAAAGCGACCTTGAACAGGCAGGAGGCACAAGCAGGCACATCTGAGTCCGAGGTCAGATGGGTCTACATAGCGAGTTCCAGGTCCACTTAGTCTAGCGACCCCCACCTCTGACACCCTTGAGGTAGTCATGTAGCCTGGTGACCAGGACATGTCCAGCTAACAACTGGAATTCCTCAATTGATGTCCACTCACCCTGAAAACCCCAACCTATTTCCCTAAGGTTCATAGCCTTCATTTCCCCCACCTCAATAAAGAGGAGCTGTATCGCTGGAAAAAACTGTATCAGAGATAGTGGGGACCCCTCCCCATTCGCCTGGCTAAGCTTCATTCCTTTGAGTCCAGCACCTGTATGTATCAGTGCCTAGACACCCCAAGGGAGGAAGCAGACCCCGGGCTTCGGAAAGACACTGGGGAAGGAGTCTCAATGAGAAACTGTCCACTTGAAGACGGGAGTAACTAAAGGCACACACCTTTAGTTACAGCACTCAGGAGGCAGAGAGGCAGGAGGATTTAAAGCCAGTCTGGTCTACACAGTGACTTCCAGGATAGCCAGGCCTATCTGCCTCGAAAGAACCCAAAACAGCAACAACAAAACCATGGTATTTATGTGCTGAAGACGTAGCTCACTTGGTAGAATACTTGACTAGAATGGATGAAGTCCCAGGTTCAATTATCAACACTGCATGAAACCTGGCATGGTGGATAACACCTATAATCCTTACTCCTATGAAGTATAGACTGGAGGACCACAAGTTCAAGCATGGGCTACACAGTAAAATCCTGTTTCAATCTTCCCAGCAAAGACAATGAGACATATTTCTACAATCCCTATACCCATCAAAAGAATGGAGTAATACCATGAACAACTCTGAACATAAATTTAATTATTTAGATTAAATGGACGAATTCCTAGAAAAGAGGAAAAACAACAAACAAAAGCATCTACCATTTCAAGCCACCCAATCCAAATGAATAATGTGAAACTACAGCTCATAAGAAAATCAGGTTTATAACTTGAACTCTCAAAGCAGAACTCTCCAGGCCTGATGGCTCCAGTATATCAGCTATATCAGCTCACTGTTTAAGTAGTGACAATCGTATATAATCCCACCCACAGAACAAATGACAGTGCAGTTCACTTGAGGAAGCTAATACAACCCAGTACCAGACAAAGATAGAAAGAGATGTGCATGTGTGTGGATATACAACCCAAAGCCTTGAACATGCCAGACAAGATCTTACACACAAACACACACAAATACTGACCAGTATCTTTCACAAATATAGTCTATTTTCTAATATTTTATTACGGTTTGGACACTTATAAATATATTCAACATCATTAATATTAACCACATGTAAATTAAAATCACACTAAATACTACTACACATTTACCAGAATTACTTAAATACTGCACGTGTTCACAGACATATACCAAAATTGGAACAGGGTCAGGAAGATGTCTCAGGGGTGAAAGGTGCTTGCTGCCAAGCCAGAAGGACTGAATTCCATCCCAGGACTGGCATGATAGAAGCAAAGAAACCACTCTGCACGCTGCTCTCTGTGCTTACATGCACCATGGCACACATGTTAACAGACTTACACAAGTTCTCAAGTTCAAGGCTAACTTTGGGTACACCAAGACTGTATCTTAAAAATAAAAAGGCAAAAACATAATAAAACAAAACAAAAATTCTGAAGATCTGCCATGCTCAAGGCTTTGGGTCATGTCTCTAGTACCGCCCCACTCCCAAAAAGTTTGCCCTCAACAGACAAATAACTAAACTTTGTGGAATTTTTTAAAGTTTAGTTATGTGTATGGGTGTTCCGCCTGCCCCTACATCTGTTTACCATGTGCATGCATGAGGACCAAGGAATCCCCTAGAACTGGAGTTACAAGTGATTGTGGGCCGCCCTGTGTGTGGCAGAAGTCAAACCCAGGTCCTCTGGAAGAAGGTACTCTAACTGCTGAGCCATCTGGCTCTTCAGCCCTGTGAACTGTTAAATTTGTAAATCTATTATTTTAACATTACTCAGCAATAAAAAGAGACAAATAGTGATACATGTACTAGCAACCTCACGAGGAAAAGTAGGAAAAAAGCCAACAAAAAGGTAGAGTTCACACAACTCTATTTATGTAATATTCTTGAATGAGTAAAGAAATGGAGACATCCTCTTCCTGTGAGCAGCCGGAGGTGACCTGTGAAACTGTTTACTATGCTCTTGACCCAGAAAACCCTACAAAGTCACACAGATCAAGCGGTTTAAACCTTTGTATTTACTTTAAGAACACTATGAAATTGTTCAGGCTGTCCATGGTTTGCATATCCAAAAGCCATGGAAAACCATAAAGTATCTGAAAGGCATCACTTTAAAGAAGCAGCGTGTGCCACTATGACAGCCATTATACTGCTGGAGTCAGTAGACGAACCCTGGCCAAAGAGAGGGGCTGGAGAGCATCAGTGGTCAAAAACACTGCTGAATTTGTGTTGCGCATGCTTAAAAGTGTAGGAAGGAATGCTCAGCTTGAAGGTTTAGTGGTGGATTCTCCAGTCACTGAACAAAGTGCCTGCTGTCAGAACTCGGGATCACAGTAGCCATATGTGAGCACCCCTGCCACGTGGAGGTGACTCTTCGCTGAAAAGGAACAAACTGTTTCTAAGCCGGAAGAGGAGGTTACACAGAAGAAAATTACTTCCTTACAGCCCCAAAATAAATTCAGCACAAAATAAGTGGGAAGAAAGAAGAAAGAAAGAAAGAAAAGAAGGAGGGAGGGAGAGAAGGAGGGAGAGAGGAAGGAAGGAAGGAAGAAAGGAAGGAAAGAGAGATTAAAGATTCCTGGGACCTAATGGGAGGGTGGGGGTAGGAGGACAGGCATGACTCTGAGGCAGCAATGGGAGGGATTCTTGCCGTGACCAGAAAACCCAATTAGTTTCCACGTCAACACCTTGCAATACAGTGTACTGGAATTTGAAACTGAGTAATAGGTATAGAGCATCCTTTCTATTTTTTAAGACAAGATCTCACTTGGTGGTCCAGCTTGGCTTTGAACTTGTGATCCTGTTGCTCAGCCAAAACTACTTTTAATGGTCACTAATATTCCATTTCATAGATAAATTATTATTCAAATAAACTCCTATGCAGGTTGTCAGTTTATCCTGTGTCTCTCCCTCTGTCTCTTTCTCAAACACACACACACACACACACACACACACACACACACACACACTTCAGAAATGTGAGTTTAGAAGACATCTGTGGGTCCACAAGATGGCTCAGCGGAGTAGGGAGAGAAACGACACTACAAAGCTGTCCTCTGTCTCACACACACACACACACAAACCGTGGCGCATGCCTGCACCTACACACCCACACAGATAATAAAGCAGGTTTTTGTTGTTGTTGTTTTTAAGAAAATATTGGGGCTGGAGAGATGCTTCAGTGGTTGAAAGCACTGGCTGCTCTTCCAGAGAACTCAGGTTTGGTTCTTAGCATCCACATGGCAGCTCACAATCATCTGTAACTCCAGTTCTAGGGGTCCAACACCTTCTTCTGGCCTCCACGGGCATTTGGCCCCCAAAATATGGTGCACATACATATATAAATGCAGACAAAACACTCATACCCATGATATAAAATAAGTACACCTTCCTTGCAGGAAAGGAATAGCATTTGGAAGAGTTGCAGCTCCCCACCCCACCTCCCCACCCCACCCCCATGTCCTTGGAGAGTTTTCCTACTCAGCCTTCAAGGCTCAACTTGAAGGTTGGGATGTAACTCTCAGCTGGTACAATGCTTGCCTACCATGCACTAAGCCCTGGGTTTGATCCCCAGCACCATGTAAACCAGGTGTAATGGTGCACACCTGTAACCCTAGCACCTGGAAGGTAGAAACAGCAAATCAGAAATTCAAGGTCATCCTCAACCACACAGTAAGTCCAAGGCCAGCGTGGGCTATAAAGACCCTGTCTTTACAAAATAAAATTAGGGGTTACAGAGATGGTTCAGTGGTTAAGAGCACTGGCTGCTCTTCCAGAGATCCTGAGTTCAATTCCCACTAATCACATGGGTGGCTCACAACCACCCACACAAGATCTTAGCCCTCTTCTGGCATGTAGGCATACAAGCAGATAGAGCACTCATATACATTAATTAATTAATAATTAATTAATTAACTGGTTGGCTGTGGTGGCACATGCCTTTAAATTTTTAAAAAGTTTTAATGGCTTTTTAAAATTTAATGTGTATGAGTGTTTTGAATGCATGTAAGTGAATACACATACACATACGGAATGCATGTATACATATGCAGTGACCCAAAGAAGCTAGAAGAGGGCATCAGATCCTCTAGAGCTGTAATTACAGACAGTTGTAAGCCACTATGTGCATGCTGGGAATCAAACCAAGGTCCTCTAGAAGAGCACCCAGTGCTTCTAACTACACAGCTTTCTGGACTGGTACACAGCTTTAATGCAGCACTCAGGAAGCACAGGCAAACAGAGCTCTGTGAGGTTTCTCTCTCTCTCTCCTCTTTTTTTCTTCTCTTTTGTCTCTCTCTCTCTTTTTTCTCTGTGAGTGTAAAGCCAGCCTGATCCACATAGCAAGTTCCAGGCCATCCAAAACAGTATAGTAAGGCCTTGTCTCAAAAACTAAAACAAATAAATAAAAATAAAATACAAATTTAAAATAACCGTGGAAGAGGCAGCAAAAAGAATGTAAATGCCAGAAGGTGGGGAGGAGCTCTGTGAAATGCTGTCTTTAGGACAGGCTTGGCCTCTGTGCTCAGGAACTTACTTGCAGCTGTGGCTGCCTGCACAAGAAAGATCACGGCAACAAGATCAGGCAGCTATCTACAAGGCAGCAGGCAGCACTAATTAGGATCATTTGGCTGGGGGAGGGGCACACAAGTGGGGAAGAGAGGCTGGCTCAGCAGTTAAAAGCAATGCCTGCTCTTCCAGAGGACCCAGGTTCAATTCTCAGCAGTCACGTGGCAGCCCACAACTATCTCTAACTCCAGTTTCAGGGGATCTGACACCCTCACACAGACAGACATGCAGTCAAAACACCAATTCACATAAAATAAAAATAATGCTTAAAAGTTGCCGTGATCATGAGGTCTCTTCAGAGCAATAAAACACAAAGACAGGATTTACAAAGAAAGAGAGGGGCATAAAGTCGGATGAGTAGGGAAGAGGGGTTCCATCTGGGGGAATCAGGGGAAAGGGGTGAATATAATCAAAACACATCATATAAAATTCTCAAAGAACTAATACACACACATACACACACACACACACACACACACACACACACACACACACACGGAATTCAACAATAAAGTAGCTCAGCGTGAGTGCTCATTCACCTGTTCCCATCCAGAAGCTGCTACTTCCTCCCTATAACTGCCACACCTGACCTGCAAGCACTTGACTGCTCTTTTATAACCGTTTGTTTCTCGTTTTTTTGTTGTTTCAAGGCAATAATCTCACTGTGTAACCTGGGCTGGGCTTGAGCTTGTACACAGTGCAGACTGTCACCAAAGTCTCAGAGAGATATGCCTTCCTCTCTCTCCTGAGTGCTGCGCTCAACCTGCACCAGCATGCCCGGCTCCTTTACAACCTTTCCTCCTCTTCTCTCACGGGTTCTTAAACACACGGACAGTTTGTTTAGCAGTGACCGGCTCTGAAGACACTTGAATGAATTCAGGTGATCCAGCTAGGGGTCATCCTGATTCCCTTTCTTTTGAGAAAAATGGAGGGGTATTTTGTTGTTGTTGTTATTTGTTTGTTTGTTTTGAGACAGGGTGTCTCTGTGTAGCCCTGGCTGTCCTTGACCTAAGAGATCCACCTGCCTCTGCCTCCCAAGTGCTGGGATTAAAGGTTTGCACCACCACGGCCCTTTCATTTAGAGAAAACAGTCAGGAACACTAGACAAAGCCAGCAGAGTTGGCTGAGGAATATCATAAAAAAGATCAGCAACATCCAAAAGCAGGCAATCCTAAGGAAAAATACAAATGGCCCATAGGAACGTGAAGGATGCTCCACCTGGGTGAGCACAGCTGCAATACAGACAAGCAGAGAGCTCAGGGCTAGCTGGCTGCGTAGCGAGACAAGTGTGGAGGGAGGGCTGGAGGACAGCTTAAGAGACAGGGTAAGAGCACTGGCTGCTCTTGCAGAGAGCTGGCTCAGCTCCTAGCACCCACATGGGGGCTAACAATTGTCTATCACCCCACTTCCAGGGTATCAGATACCCTCTTCTGGCCTCCATGAGCACTGCAAGTACATGAGCACTGGGATACAGTCATATACAGGCAAAACACCCATATACATAAAATAAAAAATTTAGAAAGATTTAAACCACAAAAAGGCCATATTTGGGGACTAGAGAGATGGCTCAGAGGTTAAGAGCACTGCTGCTCTTCCAGAGGTCCCGAGTTCAATTCCCAGCAACCACATGGTGGTTCATAACCATCTATAATGAGATCTGGTGCCCTTGTCTGGTGTGAAGGTATACATGCAGACAGAATATTGTATACATAATAAATAAATAAATGATATCTTTTTAAAGGCCATATTTGGGCTGGAGAGATGGTTCAGTGGTTAAGAGCACTGGCTGGTCTTCCAGAGGTCCTGGGTTCAATTCCCAGCACCCATATGGTGGTTCACAACTGTCTGTAATAGAATTTGACTCCCTCTTCTGGTGTGCATGAAAGCAGAGCACTCACATGTATTAAACAAACAAACAAACAAATAAATAAGTCTTTGGGCTGGAGAAATGGCTCAGAGGTTAAGAACACTGCCTGTTCTTCCAAAGGTCCTGACTTCTATTCCCAGCAACCACACTGTGACTCACAACCATCTATAGGGATCTGGTGCCCTCTTCCGGTGAGCAGGCACATAGGCAGGCAGAATGCTCTATAAATAATAAATAACCTTTTTTTTAAAAAGGCCGTATTTATGAGCCCAATCCTTGAAAGACTGACTTATAAGAGTTTGAAGCCAGCCTGGAAAACACAGTGAGTTCAAAGGAGCTTGGGCTCATAAACTTAAAAAAAAGAAAGAAAAAAAATTAGACACTCACAAAACATGGCTTTTCATTTCCGTAAGTACAGAAATACACAGTAATTGCCAATCCCTACACCAGCAATTACCACATGTGGGACCCTGCTGGTCTTTGTTCCAAGGACTTTGCATGTGCTAACTCACTTAATCCTAACAATTTCATATAGTAGGTACCAACATTCCAATTTTAAAAACAGGTTCAGAAGTTAAGAGTCTTCAACAAGCAGCTAATCGGAGACAGAGCCAGGATTACCCCTAAGACCTGTGGCTCCAATCTGGGCTTCTAACCAAGATGCCACCGCACACACGCACGTTTGGGGAAGGATCAGAAGTTAAGGTCATCCTGCCTACACAGCAAGTTTTAGGTTAGCCTGGACTATGAGACCCTACAAAGGAAGGAAGAACAGCAAAGGTGGGCAAGGGAAAGAAAGAGTGGGGAGGGGTACAAAGGGCCTTTTGTTCCCTAGATTCCCAAGGTTTGGGGTTTGCATGTGTGCAGTCTGTGTACGTTCATGTAGGTGAGCATGCCCACCGGTGTGCTTGCATGTGTAGGCTAAAGACCAACTCAGCTGTTACTCCTCGGTAGCCATCTAGATTGTTCTTTCTGGACAGGTCTCTCCCTGACCTGTTGTTCAAAGAGTAGGGTAGACAGCAAAGCCTAGAGATTCCCCTGTCTCCACCTCCCAGCACTGGGATTTCAAACGCTTTGCTACCATGCCTGGTTTTTATACACATGTTTTTTTTTTTCCCCCTTGGGATAGAACCCAGGTCCTCAGCTTGCCCAGCAAGTACTTTACTGACCGAGACATCTCCCCAGCCCCTTCTGTGATATTTTAAACTTTAATAGAAATGTTGCCTAACACTCCTATAACAAAAATTACGGTGAAGAGAAGAAAGGTACTAAGTGTAGGCAGAAGTGAGGCGCATGAGTTCCATCTGGCATCCACTAATCCTGCACGCTGCTTGCTCTCTCTGACCTGTTTACAGTCTGTAGTGGGGGGGTGATCAAAGATACCCTGCTCAGTTTGGGGCAGAGTAGGAGGTGTGTAAGGATGGTGTGAAAGTACTCAATAACCCACAAAAGTATGGCAGCTGCACTATACCCAAGAAGCTCAAGGGAGGAAGGCATCTAACAAAATGTCAAAGTGGTCCTGAAGAAAAGTCCAGGGCTCTCTGAGGATGCTACAGAGCCCTTACCCCACAATCCCAAAACATTGCCAAAGATGGAAAACCTAGGGCTCCGGTCTGCTTGGTGAGACCAGCTGTCCTCTGGAGCTACAGTGACCCCAGGGCTGTGCTCAGCAGGAAAAAAAAAGGAAGGAAGGAAGGAAGGAAGGAAGGAAGGAAGGAAGGAAGGAAGGAAGGAAGGAAGGAAGGAAGGAAGGGAGGGAGGGAGGGGAGGAGGGAAGGGAGGGAGGAAAGAAGGAAAACGTTAGAACACCCCAAAGTGCCTGGCAGGACTGCCCTCCTGGAGCCTCTGCAAGGCTACATGGGAAGTGGAGTCTTGTCTAAGGGAAAAAGAACAGCAGAACAGCACTAATCACAAGGTGAGCAGGCCTCTAACCTCATAAACACTCTCTGGAGAAGCCCAGCCACCTCCAATTACAGCAGCCTCTCCACTCTGTTCAAACACACCAGCAGCATGACTCATTCCTCAAAGCAGGGAGGGGTAAACACATAGCTAAGGGCTTAATAGATCAAGAGGCTCAGAAAGAGGTGATAGGAGATAAATAGGGAGGCCCCAAGGAGATAAACAGTGGGGCCCCAGGGGTTCTCACACCACAGACTTACTGAATGGGAAAGATCCATGGGAACAGCCTGTTTCTCTAGAACCCACTATCCAGGCTTCTAGGGAGCCACTAATACTGGGGGTGGGGAGGTCCAGGTCAAAAGGGAAGAGAGATAGACAGTTCCTGAAAACCTTTGAGTCACCTTCCCGCCATAGTCCCTGCCAGCCCTGTTCATGGCTTGTCCAGCTTATGTCCACCTGAAATCTGAGACTGGCTACCTTCTCCTAACACTGGCTCCTGAGAGGCCGGCATGAGGGAAGCCCCATGAAGTCACAGAAGAGGACAGGGTGGAATGGGATGGCTAGGTGCTCACACTCCCCTAGGGAAGGCTCCCAGTTCACTGGGCAAGCAGGCTTGCTGTGCTGGGTCCTTCAGGAGACAAAGAATCCCTCTCTTTCCTCCTTCTCACAGCTAACCTAACAAAACAGGAAAGGAGTTTACCTTTACTCTGGCCCTACCCACAGCATGGCAGAACAAGCACAACAGGGGAAATAAAATGAGAACTTGGATCAATGCCCTAGATGGCACAGCGTTTCTCATAATCCGGAGCCCTACACTGGAACCTGGCAGAGACAGTATGTACACTGAAGGGGGTGGCCTCCCCAACCCCAGCTCCGAAAAGCTACCTGCTGCTGACCTAGTCTCCCTCCAGGTCACCTGCCTCAAGCCCAGCAGGGATGGAGGAAGGGAAAACTCCAGACAAGCTACCACCAAGGGTTGAAAGTTCTCAACCTGTTTGTGATTTGGTTTTCCTGCTCTCACACTCTTCTTCCATTTATCATCTCCACCCTACTCTATCCACTCCATAGTTTCCTCTCTTCCTGCCTCTGCTGCCCAGGCTTAAATCTGGGCCAACAGCCTTCCTGGCACACATCCACTCCCCCACTAAGCCTGCCCACCCTTAAGAAACAAGTGTTTCACAAGACTGCACCATGACCCAAAGAGGCACATGCCATAATTAGGAGCAGGCGGAGAGGCTCGTCCCACCCGATCTAAGCACAGGCCCTGGGACCGAAACTATCCGGTGCACACCTCCCTCCACCCCAGAGAAATATGGGCAATGTTAGTGCCACATGCCTGATGGTTAAGTAATCCTCCTCCCTCATGCCCTCCCTTCCCTCACCAGGCAAGAAAGCCAAGCTCTCCCCAAATTCCTGGCAGGATTGGAGACCTCGCTGAACAGTCAGAGCTGGCAATAAAAAGGGTAGGGGCAACGGTGTGAAGAGAAACTGACTGCAAGAGTCTGGGGCATGCACAGGAACTGGAACAATAGTCTCCAAACCTGAAAGATTCCTCCACCCAAGAGTTTCTTCCCCACCCGGGTGTCACGGAGGCAGGACTTCTGTCACTTGAGATTTCATCCCATTGGAGTAAGCACCACTGACCACAGAGCACTCTTAACGTGTGTGTATCTTGGGCTGGCTTCAAATTCCCTTTGCAGCCAAGGATAAACTTCTGATCTCCCTGCCTCCACCTCCCCGGTGGCAGGCAGCCGTGCAGGGTTTACGTAGTTCAGGGAAATGAACCCAAGACCTTCGTGTATGACAGGCGAGCACTCTGAACAACAAGGTTATGTCCCCAGCCCCTCAATCCTCTTTGAAAATCAGAATATTCAATTTCATTCCCAGGTATTTCACTCCCAAGTAAAAAGGAAACATAAATTTACATAAACTTATAACACTTCCCAACAGGGACGTTCACAACAATCAGAGAGGTCCATCAGCGATCACACAATGAACATATATCTGTGACAAGAGTTAATATGGAATATCATTCAGTTCTAAAAACCAATGGAGGCTGGGCAGTGGTGGTGCCAACACCTGGGGGTCAGTTCTGAGTTTGAGGCCAGTCTGGTCTACAGAGCGAATTCCAGGACAGTCAGGGCTATTACACAGAGAAACTCTATCTTGAAAAACTAAAACCAAAAACCATCAAAATGAACGGAGAACTGCCACAGGTCAGATGTGTACATCCCTTTACAGCAGCCAGTCAGGACCACAGTCTGCCTGACTCCACTTCTGTGAAATGTAAATATGAATATGTAAAGTATAGACAAGGTAGACTGGAGGGAATGGGAGCAATTGCCAACGGACGAAGATTTCTTTATGAAGTGGGCAAAGGGCTCTAAAATTGATCAGTGATGACCATGTATCTCTGAATACACTGAAAAATACAGAATTATATATACCTTGAACTGTTGAATCATGTGGCATAATAGTCTTAATAAAGCTTATAAAGTGGTTGAAATTCATGGTGGGCTTCCAATAAGTCACATCCCAATTTTTAAAATATTTATCTTTGTTTCAAGTACACGAGTATATATATATCTGTGTAATACAAGTGCCTGGTACACTCAGAGGCCGGAATAAGTTACCAGATCCCCTGGAATGGGAATTACAGATGTTTGTGAGCTGCTGTGTGGGTGCTGAGAATCAAACCCAGATCCTCTACAAGAGTAACATCCTCTTAACTACTAAGCCATCTCTTTAGCTCCTTACAGCCTAATTTTTAACTAAGAAAAAGTCGCCTCAGGCATAAACTTCTTCAGCTTTTGAAGTCTTACAGGAAGCATCTGCTCTACAGTTAGGACAAAGGCTCAGAATACAGCAGATAAAACAAATTCCAAACCTACCCAGTTTTGCCAAGAAAAAAAAAAAACAACAGCAAAACCAAAACCAAACAAAGAAATTCAAATACAAAATGTATTTCCTTTAACCTCAGTACTTGGGAGGTATAGACAGAAGGTCTCTTGTGCGGTCAAGTGCAGCCTGATCTATATAGCAAGTTCTAGGACAGGCTATAAAGAGATCCTGTCTCAAAACAAGAAAAAAGAAAGAAAAGAAGGAAGGAAGGGAGGAAGGGAGGGAGGGAGGGAGGGAGGAAAGGAGGAAGAATTAGAAAGAAAAGTGTAGTATATAAGGAAGGGTACTACCAAATCACCCAGAGAGCCCAGAGTACACACCAGCTGCCTTGGCCACAAGAAAAAGAAAGAGGAGGAAAAGGACCCATTATTCTTCAGCATCACTGAGAAAGCCCAGCCCTGTTGACTAGCAAAGGTCGGTCAGCTCTCCATCCTGGGTCTCTCCAGGGACCCCTGTTACTCTTCCCACTCTACACCGGCAGAGGACCTGTACTAAGAAGGAAAGGGGAAAGGAACAGATAAGAATAAGCAAATGCCAATATGAGAAGGAGTAAAACTTGACCAAAGTCAGGCCAGGACAGTACCTACAATCATAGCACTTTAGACGCTGAGGCAGGAAGGTCACAGCAAATCTAAGGCCATTCTGGGCTACATGAGTTCTAGGCCAACCTGGGTACAGTGTGAAACCCTGTGTCAAAAAGGGGGTAGGGTCGGGAGGTGGAGATGGGTCAAAGATAAAGTGCTTGCTATACAAGCATGATGATAACCAGAATACAGATCGTCAGGGACTGAGAAAGGAATTCTGATGTGTTCATGTACACACACACACACACCCCACACACACAGGGTGCCCAGGTGCAGTTAAGACAATCCAGTCCACACCAGCAGCAAACAGAAAATGAAGCTCACTCACATCTGAGCACTTAACCACGCGCCAAGCATTGGGTTTAGTGTTTCATATATTCTGTCTTGCTTAATCCTCATAATGATCTTATGAGAAGGCATGATTATTCTCTTACATATGAGGAAACTGAGAATGAAGAAATTAATTACCGAAGTACTCTGGCAAAGCACTTAGTCAGACTCATAGTTATGTTGCTTTTTTTTAAAACTTATTTATTTGTTTGTTTATTTGTTTATGACAGGTTCTCACGTATCCCGGGCTGGCCTTGAACTATCTATGTACCAAGGATGACCTACTTCTGGTCTTCCTGACTAATCTCCTGACTTCTGAGATTACAGGCATGTGCCACTACACCCCGTCTGTATAGTATTGGTATCTCGTGCATGCCAGGCAAGCAACTGGACAGCCCCAGAGCCCTGCTATTAGCAGAAAGCACCGATTAACTAAAAATTGTGACTGTACTGCAATCACGAGAAAGCAGTCTCTAAGAAAATGGGAATATTCACCTCCCCATAATTCCTTCAATAGAAGATGTCTAAAACTAACAAAAACAGGAGGCACAACAGCTCTGCAGCAGAACCTTGCTTAGCATGCGTGAGGCCCCAGGTTCAATGCTCCGTACCTCCAGTGTTTTTCTGGTGGGGAGTTGGGGTGGGTTGGGCTGGGGTACAGCTCAACTAGGAAAAAAAGCTTCCCTGGCAAGCCCAAAGTCCTGGTTTTGACCCCCAACACCACATAAATAAGTCATGTTGCCATATGATTGTAACCTTAGCATTCAGGAGGTGAAGGCAGGAAGATCAGAAGTTTAAGATCATCAACACTGGGTTTGAGGCCAGCCTCCCTATAAGAACTGAGGAAAGGGGGAGGGGAAGAAGGAGAGAAAAAGATGTCTGATGTCAAACCTCACAAGACCCACATGGTAGGAGAGAACAGGCTCTCCTGACACATCTCCTGACCCCCATGGATATATATGGAGCATTCACACTCCTGACCCCAAGTTAATAAACAGTGGTAATTTTCAAAAGAGAAAAGAAAAGCATTACTAAATAAAACATTCTAAATAAAATAAAGCACTTTATTTAGAAAAAGGTTTGCACCAGACAAAACAGCTAAGAATTGAAAGTGCTCACTTCTGGCTAGAAAGGTGGCTCAGGGGTTAAGAACACAGGTTGTTCTTCCGGGAGCCCCAAATTCAATTCCCCTCATCATTATGGCAGCTCACAACTGTCCATAACTCAAGTTCCGGGGGAGCTGACGTCCTCACACAGACATGCAGGCAGGCAAAACACCAATGTACATAACAAAAAATTTTTTAATCCTAATTTTAAAGAAGTGGCCACTTCCACATAGCAGAACTTAAGGTAGAGAACAAGTATATTCTTCCAAAAACCCCTGATATTAGTTTTTTTTTGTGAATAACATTTTTTTAATTTTTTATTAATTACACTGTATTCATTTTGTATCCCCCCATAAGCCCCTCCCTCCTCCCCTCCCTAGTTTTGTTTTTTAAATCATGTACAAGAGCAGGAAGTGGTGGCACATCTAAAGCCCAAGCACTTAGGAGGTGGAAACAGGAGGACCAGAAGTTTAATGTCATCTTAGGGTACATGAGACCTTGTCTTAAAATGCCAAACACGAACCACAAAAAGTAAAAATAAATTATGTACAAGTATTCTTTAAGTTTTATTTATTTATTTATTTGATATGTATGAATGTCTTTCCTACATATATATATGTAAACCACACACAGACCTGATGCCCATGAAGTTAGAAAAGGGCACCTAGTCTCCTGGAACTGAAACTGTGGGTGGTTGTTAGCTACTATGTGGTGCTGAGAATCAAATCAAGGTCTCTCTGCAAGAGCAATCAGTGACCTACTAGCTCCGAACTACCCTGAAGTGCTGAGCCATCTCTCCATCCCTCTAACATATATTTGTTTCCTTTAAAGAGTCAAAGGGAGGAAGGGGGAAGGCAGGCAGAGATCACCCATGCCAGAGACTGCATGTGCACAAGTGTTCTTCTACACACAGCCTCCATGGCCCTCCCCTGGGGACATCTGGGTTTTGCTCTGGAGCACACTGCCAATCAAAGAACTATCCTAGTTAAGGAGAATCCTAGTTAAGGGATAATTTACCTGTCCCTGGAATCTCAGAATGGCAAAATGACCTGAAACGGCTAGAACACCCAGGAGGAAGCACCCACAGTCCTTCCCAGGACTCCCTTGGTTTGTGCACTGTTCCTGTCCTTCAAATAAATTCCTCTTTAGCTAGCTAGGTTACTTTCTGTTGTTTACTATAACCAAAGGAAAGTACTAGAAATGTCTAGTAAATATGAGCTGGAGATTTATTCTTTATATGCCAATATAATTTACCAAAGTCACTTTTAAACAAACATTTTTGACGTTCAAATACATTTTACAGCCAGACACAGTGGTCTACACCTTTAATCCCATCAAACATACATATCTCAGACACATAGTTTTTGTCAGAAAGACTATCCTCACCAACACTCCAAGGATATTAGTTCTATTTTTTTTTTTTTAATGCTGTTTCTCCTCTGCTATGGTTTTTGATTTGAGACAGGTCTCACCACGTAGTAATGGCTGGCCTGAAACTCACTATGTAGATCAAGCTGGCCTCGAACTCAGATATCCATCTGCTTCTGCCTTCCAAGTTCTGGGATTAAAGGCTTTTACCATTATGCCCAGCCTTTCCACTTAGTTTTTGTTTGTTTGCTTAGTGACAGGAACAAAGACTTCTGATTAAGGAAAAGCACTCCCCCAAAAAACAAAGGTGGGGTACAGTGCTGGGGACAGACTGAAGCTCAAAAGCTTTCTGCCCCACTGTGTTGATTTCAGACCCACTAGTGAGCTATGGTCTGTAGTTTCATAAAGCTGTCCTTATAACTGTCCCACAATAAAAGCACTACAGTGTCCTAGCTGTACTTTCACGTCAGTGTGTGAAGCACTAAAAGACAAATGGTTCACAGGGGACACATGGTTCCAGGATTCTGACTCCAACCATCTACACTCCCAAATTCTGAGGGCTGAGAGTGGGGAGGAGAGGCATGAGGCCCCGGGGTTCAAACCTCAGCAGCTACAGTGTTTTCCTGGTGGGAGTGGATTCAGGGCGGGTTGGGATACAGCTCAATTAGACCGAAAGCTTGCCTGGCACACCCAAAGGCCAGGGTTCGAACCCCAGCACCACATAAACCAGGCATCTGTTGATTCATTTATTTATTCACACCTTTTGCACCCTCACTGAGCACTGTTCAATGGTATGAGTACATGACTACATGTTCCCAGGGACTGTCCAGAGCCATAAATTCTATCTACAGGTTGGCTCAGAGGAGAGGAATCCAGGATGAAGCCTGTCTCCTGACTGACTGATTGTTTACTGTCTGCCCTTCGTCCTCAAGAGCCCAGGAATGTCTCCAGGAGTAAACCCAGGCAAGCGTTTTAGTCCTGGCTTTAGAGTAAAATAAATCTCAAGTCCAGCCTGTCTCCTCTCTCCAGTGAGATCTAAACACACTTATACCTGAGAACAAATTCCTTGCTATTTTCCATCTCTGCTTTCTGTCCCACCAAACAAGAAACAAAAGTATCAAGGGCCAGGTGACATGTCCTCTGTGCTGCTGGTGTTGAGGTTTTAAAGGTCTTTCTTCTATATGATGTGGAAAAGAAGCAAAGGAAGCCTCTGACCCTTCACTCATTCATTCCACATTCTTTAACTGAATCAACCATCCCAAAACATCAAAAGCATGGAGGACTTATGGTTGGGGGGGTGGGTTGTTTTGTTTTTCCATTTGGTCAGCATCTCTTATCTAGGGGGAAAGGCTCCAGTTTGGGCAGTGTCAAGACTTGTAATGTGGAAGAAATATCCATATTTCTAAGCAACGATGTCAAGGGGACAGTGAACCGACTTCAATGTACTCTAAACTTCAAATGAGCACCTATTCTTTGAAGAAGAGCCACAATCCAGCTGTAGCTGGGTTAGCTTTCCCTCAGGGACATGCTGAGACAGGCAGAAGCAAAGGAATGGGGGGGGGCACAAACTCCCCATCACCTTGGCTCTCATTTCACTCTCCCACAACACCTTGGAAATAAATTAATTAGCAGAGATCTACGGTGTATTTGGATCACCCAGCAACGCCTAGAAACATTCAGCATCAAATTACCGATCTTTCCCTCTGCGGGAAGAAAGATCATGCGGTCAACTGAGGGTGGTGGGGTGGGGAGGACTTGAAGGGAGCAGGGCAAACTGGCTTGCACTGGAGATCTCTCTCTCTCTCTCTCTCTCTCTCTCTCTCTCTCTCTCTCTCTCTCCCCCCTAGCCCTTCTCCAGGTGGGTTTCCACCTCTGCCCGGGTTCTGAGACATCCCCTTCATACACGGACTTGGCAACTGGACACGGAAGCATAATCCAGTTAGCTACTGATTGACCGAAAGGAGGCTGGAGATCCGAAAAGCAAGAAAAAACGAGACCCGAAAGAGGTGACCGTCTAGCGGAAAGCTCTACCCATCCTCTTAGCTAAAGTAAAGATAGGATCTAGGAACAATTCCCGGAGTTGTCTGAAACCTACCGCCCCTCGCACGCTCCCGCCTCTCAGTTCCCAGCCCTAGGATTCCACCCTCTGCCCCCTTTTCTAGTTAAAGGATCGCCTGAAGCATCGTAAAAGTCTTTGAAGGGCTTCTGAGGCCACCGGAAAACACGGAAAAGCCTAACCTGCCTGGGCCGGCACAGCGTCCCAAACAACGCAGGGATCCGGTCCCCTGAGCGTCTCCCACGAGACTAGCTGCCCACAGGACGCCTGCAGCCCGCACCGGGGCTGCAGTGTCCTTGCCAAGGACAGGTACTCCTCAGCCCTGGGGCCGCCAGCGTTTCGGGCCGCGCCTCCCACCCCACCGCCCGCCGCAGGGCAGAGGAAGAAAGCGCACGGGACGACGCGCGGCTGACCGCACCGAGCCGGACGTCAGGTGGCGTCGGCTAGCTCCCGGGAGGCTCGGGAGGGGCGCGACTGGAGAGCCACGGTGCCGAAGCGGGCAGGCGGGTGAGCGCGACGACCTACCGCGGTCTGGCTCTCCGGGTGCACGTCCACCAAGGTACACCAGTTCCGCGTCCCGTTCATCTTTCCGCGGAGATCGAAGCAGCGTCCTCAACTCTGAGGCCGGGCGGCAACTGGGCGGGCGCGCGCGGACCTGTCCTCCTAGTAAAGACGCGTCGGGGGCGGGGCTGAAGATGGGCCACGCCCAGGGCGGTATTTGTCAATGAGGGTGAGCGGAAGCAAGAGGTGGGCGGTGCCAGGAGGCTTCTGCACTAGCCTACCGGCGCTATGGCAGGTTTCCATAAAGGTGGGGTTTGGAAGTGACATTTGGGTGGTGGTTTAAGAGTTTTACTTAAGGTAAGACGAAGTACGGGCTTGCGGTGGTCATCTCAGCATTCTTCATTAGTCTTGTCTCCAGGACCTGTGCAGGGAAAGAATTGCTCTGGTCCTTTGTGAATCGGTGAATCGGGCCCGCACACGCTTCTATGGTCTTCCTAAATGTAAGCTCTTCCTAAATGTAAGCTAGGCTGTGGGCATTTTAGAACTAAGTAAATCTTTCCTCTGTGGTAGAAAGGCAGGCACCAAGGGCCAGCTCACTCGGACTAGTCTAAGCCAGTCTGGCAGGTGCTTTTTTCCTGGCAAGCCGCCCAGGCCGAAGTCAAAGCCGACTAAGCTCTGGGTGGGGCTTGCTTTGCAGAAGCTAGCCTTATTTGGTGGAGAGAGGCGGGGACGCATTCCCTTAAAGGGAATCTGCACCCTAGAGAAAAGATGAGTCTCAATTGCACCAAAGGTATTTATGCTCAAGCTTAAACTGGGATCTCGAGGGCTAACCTCTGGTAGATGGCTATCCCACTGACAGAGTCCACAGGGATAGCAGGCAGAGTTCGTAAGGTTTGACCAGCTTGAGTAGGGGGTATCACCATAGCTAGCAATTGGTTTTGGTGAACAGCTTCAAGTGGGTCTGGACTCTGAGTCACTTGCCAGTTAAAAATGGATGCAGAACTATACGTGGAAGAGAAATGCTGGAGATATCAGTGACCCAGGAATGGGTCAGTTCTGACACTTTCTCTATCCCTCAAATAAAAAGTGATGATTGTGGTGATTTGAATGATAAAGGCCCCCATAGGCTCTGTCGTTTGAATAATTGGTTCCCAGTTAGATGCACTGTTTAGGAGGTTGAGGAAATGTAGTCTTGCTGGAGAACTTGGTCACCAGGGCAGGCTTTGAAAGGTCAAAGACTCCCCCCTCCTGTCCCCTTCCCAGTTTGCTCTCTGCTTCCTGCTTGTTTAAGGTAAGCTATCAGCTTTCTGCCTGCCTGCTGCTATGCCTCCCACCATGATGGTGATAAGACTGTCATCCCTTGGGAACTGTAGGCCCAAATAAACACTTCTGTAAGTTGCCTTGGTCACAGTGTTTTATCACAGCAACAGAAAAGTAACTAATATAGCACTTCTTGCTATTCCCAGAGGTTGTTAGAAGAAAATGGTTCTACTATAAGTAGTCTGTTACTAGATCCTTGATCAGCCATAAGAGACCTCTGAAAAATGAACTAAAGCCTCATGTTAATATACAGTTTAAATGACTTCTTGAAATAAATAGAGCCTGCTTAGCAAGGAAATGTGCCAAGCCTAATGACTTGGGTTCAATCCCCAGGACCCACACTATGGAAAGCAAGAACTGACTCTCAAAAGTTGTTTTCTGTCCTCCACAAATGTAGCATTCACATGTACAAGTGAGTATGCACACACACACAGTTTAAAAAAAAAAAAAACTTTAGCATAGACCGTCAATCACCCAGGAAAATGAAGACAAGAACTTCAATATAGATATGTCATTTTAATATTTAATTTAAAATAAACTGAGGCTGGATTGGAAGAAAATATCTGATTTTCAGAATATCTTTTTTTTTTAATCATGAAATTACACATCATTAATGAGAACAGAACTTACTTTGGAAATAAGAGGTGAACCATCCCCATTACCTTCACCCACCAGAACTTGGCACGCCCTGAAACTCAAAGGAGGAATATATTCTCCGTTACCCCTTCCCATCTCTGAGATTCAGCTTCTAACTTCATGGAAAAGCTCTGAATCAGGACCCACTTCCTGAGAAAAGCAAGGATCTATACAGAGGCTGGGTACATCTGGTCTGAGAAGCCACAGGAGGCCACTGGGACTAGATGTTTGCTTTTAGAGCCTGTATAAACTGTCACCATGGTTCCCAGGTACAACCACCTATGGCAGCATCCAGAGTCACAGAGGGCGAGAAGATGGAAACCCTGAGCAGAGCCAGTCCCCACCACCCTATAGAAGCCCTTCTCCCGGAGGCTGGTTGGCAGAGCAGCCTGTAGCTCTCTTGCCTAGTCACTGGGGAAGGAGGACAGGCTGAGAGCCTCCAATGAGGAAAGGCTGGTCTTTGGAGAGGTATGAATGTGCAGGTTTATGGAAGGCAAGAACAGCATCCTCATCTCTCACACTGGTAAGGCACTGAGAGTAAAGCAGCAAGGCAGGGATGCTAAAGATGGAAAAGAAAGTTGAAAGGTCCCCTGGACCCAGTGACTTGAAGAAAACAAAAAGCAGTGTGACTGAAGAGATGCTAGGGACTACCACAGGGACCTACGCCTGTGCAAAAAGAAGGGTCTGAGAGTGGGTAGAGCCACACCTGCATGCCCTTTACCCATAATCCTCCCTCCCCTGCTCCAGAGGGGGAGGGACAAAAGTTGTAGGGATTCAAGGAGCAGAACAACATTGGGTATTTTCCTGAGCCATATGGTTAAATATTAAAGAAATAAAGCTTTACATACATGGCAACATCCATCCCTTTCTGTTCTTCAAAGACCCACCTAGTGTATATGTGGATCATTAGGCCCACTCTGCGGGGGAGATGATGGAGAGGTCAGAACCCTAGGAAGGGCTCAGCAGGCCTAAATACCCACTCTTCAAGTGAAAAGGACAAGCCCATCCAGCAGCTCATTGCTAATATATTTGTTGATCACCATCACCCTGACTCCTCCCAGTCTTAAGTCTGAACTGAATCAACCATAGGGGAAAAAACAAAACAAAAAACAAACAAACAAACAAACAAAAAACAAGACTGAGGAAGGCAGGACAGAGCAAAGCAGAGAATGGATGGATGGATGGATGGCTGCGAGGCTTGACCACAAGCCCGTTTGTGGTCCTTAGTAGAGCATGAGCTAACAGGAGCTGGTCTGCAGGTTGCTCTCAGTAAGCAGTGATGCAATGGATGAGGGGTCATAGACGCTGTCAAACTCCTCATCAGAGCTCAGCCCCTCTTGTTTGAGGGCTGACTCAGCAGCTGAGCGGGAAGCTTTTCGCCTGAGTCAGAGAAAAAAGGAATAGACTGAGACACTCACCCTTCCACACTAAGGGAGTAATTCTTCTAAGACCTAAGGCTACTCGAATGGTCTCCTACTAGTAAGGGATCTGGGAAGATAAAGTGAAAGACAGAAGCTAAGATATAAGAAGTAACCACACTGGCTTCTAGGCAGGGACAAGAGATTACAGATTTCTCCTTATCCAGCTTGGGAGGAACCATTCCCATACGCGCGTGAGCGCCCATGAGCACGGTGAGGTACTGAAGGGTGGCCATACCAGGCATCCTTTTCCAAGGCTTTGATCCGGGCCTGGAGCTGTTCATTGACCTCATGCTGTTCCTCCAGTTCCCGCTGCGCCTTCTTCCGTAGGCTGTCCAGCCGCTCAATTTCCTCTTCTGCTTCATCCACCTGCCGCTTCAAAGCCTTCACCCTCAGGGTTAGCTAAGCAGGACACAAGTCCTCACATCAGAAAAGCATCTACTACCGAGGGCTGGGGTCTCCCCTGCAATGATTCTGACAAGGGACAATCCACACACTCCCTCCTACCCCTGAAAAGAAAAAGGTTGTGACCCTGTAGCCTCAGGAGTTGTAGAGAGGGCATTAGGGAACTGAGGAGATAGCAGAGACAACAAAGCACTTGCCATGCAAGCACAGGACCTAAATTCAGTCTCCCTAGGGCACACTAGCCATCCAGTCAACCTAACCTATTTGAACCTATTTGGCAAGTTCCAGGCCAGGGAGAGACTTTGCCTAAAAAAAGAAAAAAAAAAAAAAAAAGATGGATGGTGCCTGAGGAATAATAGTCAAGTTTGTCCTCCAGCCTCTACACACATATGCAAAATTTGCACATGCATACGCATATATACAACCCACACACAAGCATGGCACAAAGACTATTTGGGGAGTCAATGAATTAATGTATATATAACACTTAGAGAAACGAGTACACTCAATACAGAGCCTTCTACTCTAGGCTAAACCTCTGAGGCTAATCTATGTCCTTACACAAGCAAAATGTGTGGATGCCTTATAGGGGATAATGGCCTCCCTGGGCTTCAGAGAACACAGGGTGCCATGTGGTCACCTGGTCCTTCTGGTCATTGACGTGCTGCCGTTCATCATCAATCTGGATAGAGAGCTCCTTAACCCTCCGCTCCAGTTTCCGATTGGTGGACTGCAGAACTGTCTTCTCTCTGAGAGGGAGAGGAGGAGATCTATAGCTGTTGACCTCTATAAGGGAGCCTTTACTTAACACTGGACTGCCTCCCAGGACTTTTCTGTCATGAGCCTCACCAATACATGGGGAGAGTCCGGGGAAGATCCTAAGAACCAGGGAGAGAGAAGCCACACACATTCCAGAATTCCCACAACTCTGCATTATACTATAGCCAAAAGGGGACTCATCCCTGAAGATGAGGCCAGGTTGGCCAGGCGTGAGGTAGAAGATGGAGGAAGACCCAGAGAAGGAAAGACCCAGAGGAAGAAAGGGAGGGGGAGGGGGCTGAATGACAGGTTCTTATCACCTCTCTTCAGCTTGCAGCCGCTCTTGCAATAGTTGATTCTGGGACTCCAGCTGGGAGAGGCTGGCACTGGGCTTCTGGAAGCCTTCTGAGCTGGCCAGCCGGGTCTTCAAATCCTTGTTCTGAGAGAGATGGGAAAATTCCATGCTTAGCACCTAGCTGGTCCCCTGTCTGGCCCCTGACTCTATCCCCAAGACTCCTTTTCACCTGTCTCTCCAGGGAGATTTTGTCACACTCCAAGTCCTGTCGAGCAGACCTCTCCTGCATGAGCTCTGTCCTCAGCTGATCCACCTGTAAGGGTGGGCGAGAGGAATTAGACTTGGGGAAGACTAAGGCTAAACCAGCCAAGTGAATCAATAAAAGCAGATCCCTAGAGGACACTCGCTGAACCCCAAGTCCTCCAAATCCTCAGGCAACTAAGGACTCTCGTCCTAGAATCAACAGCACCCCTCTCAATGTTCCCTGGCCTAACTAGATTTGAGGAAGCCATCACAGCTCCCACTGCCATGATGCTGTTATCTTCCACATTATGATGGATTGTCCTGCAAGGGGCCCTGAAAGGCTACTGCATAATCTGTGAAAGTGAAGTTTAATTTGCACTGGAGAGCCCAAGATGCCTGAGGTACCGGGAACAGGGTATATCTGCCAGGAGGAGCTGGTGAGAGAGGAGAGTGTGTACTACAGGTAGCAGAGCCGGAGGAGAAGGCCTGCCCAAGGCCGTGAGAGCCGGGTAATGTCACCACGAGCCCTGGCTGCTAGACGTGGTGTGGCAATTACAATTAAAAGACTGCTTTGGTCTCAGAACAGATTTTGAACTTTGGACTCCTGAATAGTATTAGAAGTAGAAGACTAAAGGAACTTTTGAGATTGGACTGAATGTACTTTGCATTATAATATTGATATAAGTTTTATGGGAGGGGAAACAAGGAGTGGAATACTATAGATTGAAGTGATGTCTGGAGGCAGGCACGGTGGTACATACCTTTAATCCCAGCACTTGGGAGGCAGAGGCAAATGGATCTCTGTGAGTTTGAGGCCAGCCTGGTCTACATTGCACAATCCAAGGTCAGCCAGAGCTGCCTAGAGAGACCCTGTCTCAAAAAAATAAACAAACTAAAAAGTGATGTGTTGGGTGTCAAGTTAAAAGAAGAAATTATAGGTATTGAAATGGGAGGAGCCATTTGAAGGAAGGCTCTTGAAATCCCACAACCAGCACTCCTGAATTGAAACTGTCCTCGCTGGGGTCAGAGCAACCTGGGCCACCAGGACTCTTTCCCCAGACTCCAATTCTTGTCTTCCTTCCACCTAAGGAAACCTGTGTACCCTTTTCCAGGGCAGATGAGATCCTGAAGTAGACCCTGCCTTGCCAGAACTGTCTAGGTTATGAAGGACAGGGGAGCTACGCTGTCTCTGAGAGAGCCGGGTGTTACAGTGAGGAGTAGGCACAGTGAGGGGTCAGGAGTCACCTGGTCACGGCCACGGTTCACGCGATCTGTTAACAGTTCCACCGTGTTCTTCTCTTCGTCTAACTCTGCTTCCAGTCGTGCCACCTTCTCCTGCCGCAGAAGGGCCAAAGGTCAATTCTGCCCCAGGTTCTGGGCCCTAGAATGTTAAACTCCTATCAAGGCCCTGTCAAAACTTCAGCCCCACAGAGTTTTCTCCCTGGCATATTCCAAAACTTTCTGGTCCTTGCTCCTGCTTGCTCGAAGCCTCTATGGAGTAAGCGCCCTCTGCTGGCCTGGAAGGCAAATGGGAGACTCCACTCCGATTTGGAGAACTATTTTCCTAATGGAAAAACTGAAAGTGAAACTTAAGTTCCTCAGCAGAGGCTTAAGACGGGAAAAGCTGCTTTTCCAGAGTGTGGGACAGATTAAAGCCACGAAGTACCAGGCAGAAGCTAAAATCATGAATTTGGGCCAACCACCTGGGCCTGAAAACCAGACCTACCACTTTCTAGCACTGGACTCACTCCACTGGGAAGTTATTTATCTCCATGCCTCAGTTTCCCTTATCTGTAAAATGGAGATGAGACCATCCACCTTACAGGTTGATCTGGAAGAGGAGATGAGACTTACACGCCACATCCACAGTGCAATATACTCTTGCTGCTATTTTTACTTTCAAGTACAGCAAACTGAAGACTACAGTTCTAAGGGAGGAAAGCCACTGCTCAGTTCCAGCCAGCTACTGACAGGCAGAACTCAGGTCTAGAAGGTCAGTGTCCAAACACAAAAGATGACAGAAATTCAAATTTTTATATGACATCTATAAATGTCTCAATATCTGCACTCAGTTGCTAAAACACTGTAACCCACAAAAACCATCAGTTGTGGCTTCTCAAGTTGTATTCTCTGGGACAGAAAAGGGCTTGGGAAACACTGGCTCCTTTCCCCATTTAAATCTCACCTGTGCCTGAGCCAGAACCCCTTTTGTCCCCACTCAGCCAGTGTCTTTACCTCAAGGCTCTTCAGTTGTCGAGCCTTGTCGTCCTGGGAGCGTTTCTTGTTCTCAGCCTCTTGCTCTAGCCCCTGCAGCCGCTGGGCCAGCAGCTCTTTGTCCAGCCGTGCTGTGTCCCGCTCAGCCTGGGATGTCTGCAGAGCCTGCCGCAACCTTTGCAGCTGGGACCAAACACAACATGCAACAGCTCAGCCTAGCTGAAATGCAGGGGTGGACGGTGGGAGCAGCCTGTCCGGGGAAGAAGTATTTCCCCACTGGCATTCTTTAGTGCCAGGCTGGGAGCACAGGTTAGTGGGAGTCTACTTGCCTAGAACTGCCAGCTCATGGTGACGGAAGAGTCAAGTTCAGATTATTTTCTTTATTGTCTTAAAACATTCTACACAAATGGGAATCACTTGAGAGTTTTTACTGGGAAACAGACACCACTGTGGCTATTTAAAGAGTCTTTAAAACTACCAGGCATGATGGAGCATGTCTTAAATCCCAGTACTTAGGTGGCAGAGGCAAACAGATCTCTGTCAGTTCAAAGCCAGCCATACTGAGACCCTATGTCAAAACACAACAACAAGAACAAAACGAAAACAAAACAAAAATCAATTGATCGTAGGTCCCAAATTATGATTTAAATAATATGAAATGATGTTTATGCAATAAGTTTTAAAAATCTTAGCAGTAGTGGCACATGCCTTTAATCCCACCACTCAGGAGGCAGAGGCAGGCGGATCTCTGAGTTCCAGAACAGCCAGGGCTATACAAAGAAACCCTGTCTTAAAAAAACAATAAAGCAAAAAAAAAAAAAAAAAAAAAATTAAATCTCCCAGGTGACTGCAGCAGAGGTTGAAGGCCACTGCTCTATAAATGATCCCCTCTTGTATGTCCTAGTATGAACAACCCCCTCTACCTCAGTGTGCCACTCCAAGTGGTTTTGGCTCTAGCACTTGAGGCCATAGTTCAGTGAGGAGGGATGACCTTCAAATCCAAGGACACTTTCCTCTCGTTAGGCTCCTACCTCATCCTGAAGCCGGCTCAGCCCCCCTGAGTTCTTTTCGGCCTCACTGGCCCAATCCTTGGCCTGACGCTGGGCATCAGCTACTTCCTTCCGGGCCTTTTCCTTGTAATCTTCCATCTGGGACTGGAGTTGCTGCAGGGCTAGCTTGGAATCATCCCCAATCTGCTCCAGCTGAAACGCAAAGAAAAGTGTTTGGGTTTTTTTTTGTTTGTTTGTTTGTTTGTTTGTTTCAGCACTGTGCCTCTATATATCAAATGTTCTGTCCCTTCTCTAGACCCAGCTTCCAGGAGTTTCCCAAGAGCCTCCTTTCTGGTAAGCAGCCCTCTATGGCTTTCCTGGTCTAGATCTTTCATATGGCTAGTATTCATATTCTATTCAATGCATATTCAAATGCCTGGACATCATAGCTTTATCACTTGCTTATCATCTCTGGTCTCTTTTTTTTCCCATCTATAAAATGGGATAATTAAGTAAACCTTCAATGACCCTATTTCTGAAAACTCAAGTTTGCAAACTCAAGTGGTTCTAAAATATAGCACTTAGAAAAAAAGTCTTCCACCTAAATCATGAAAAACCCTCAATTACTATTTCAGAGAAAATAAAATGTATATATATTTCCTAAATTGACATTGTTAGTAGCTAGCCTTGTTTCATAAAATAAGATTGGGAGGAAGAACCATACCAGCAAAAAGCAATTTGATTTCCTTATCTCACTTGCTTCTTCCTCTCTCTGAAATTTAAACCTTTACTAATGTAAATTCTTATGTTTAGGTCTCCTAGACTTCTAAAGCAAACTTCTAGGACTATTCTCCAAGAATGAAGACCACAAGACTTCTGCCACATAAGCAGAATATCACATTTGGCCTGGGCATGGTGGCGCATGCTTAGAGAGTTCAATGCTAGTTTTAGCTACATGAGATTTGTCTCCAAAATAAACAAACAAACAAACAAACAAATATATAGGAAGAGCTAGAGAAATGGCTCAGTTAAGTACATACTGCTCTTTCAGAGGACTTGAGTTCAGTTTCTAGCACCCATATGCAGCCCAAAACTGCCTATAACTTTAGCTCCAGGAGACTTTATGCCCTCTTCTGACCTCCTTGGGTGCTGTACTCACATGTACACATATAAACCTCCACATCGACACAGAAATATACCCCTAATTTTAAAATAATAATAAGAGCCAAAGTATGGTGGCATACACCCTTATTCCCAGCACTTGGGAGGTAGGGGCAGATGGATCTCTGTGAGTTCAAAGCCAGCCTGGTCCAGCCAGTAAGTTCCAGGACAGCCAAGGTTACAGCCAAGGTTGAGAGAGCCTGTCTCAAAAACAGAACAAAACAAAAACCAAGACAATAACAATAATAACAATAATAAAAAATTTTTAAACTTTTTTTTCTAAAAAAAAACAAAGGTTTGACCTGATCCTATCTTTGAGTAAAGTTATGTCACACATCCTGGCGCACCTCCAGGGTTAGCCTCTGCAAGGCTCACACATCTTCCTAAGGGTCCACACAACCTATGTTCACCTCTTTATTGAGTCGATCCACAGTTCTGTTCAGCAAACACTTCTGCTCCTCCAGCTCTGCCTTGCTCCTTCGGAGGGCCTCCCGCTGCTTCCCCTCTTCCTCTAGGGCCCGGTTCAGTGCTTGCTGTTCCTGCCCAAGGCGTGCCAGCCCCCGCTGGGCTTCATCCAGCCGGACCTCCAGAGCCCGCTTGGCTGCTGCCAGGCTCCCCTCCTCCTCCTGGGCAGCATTCAGAGCCTCCTGTAGCTGCTGTTTCTCTATCTGGGAGGGGGGAGAGAAGGAAAAGCTCAGGCTGAAGTACTGGAGGTAAGTAGATGGAAAAGATGGGAAAGTTATTTATAAAAAAGGTAATGAGGCTGAAGCAGGCAGACCTCTGTGCGTTCAAGGCCAGCATGGTCAACATAAGGAGTTTCAGACCAGGTGGGGTTATATAGTGAGACCCTGACTCAAAAAAAAAAAAAAAAAAAAACCAAGACTGAAAACTACAAACAGGCTCAGAGGAATTAGTAATCAAAGCAAAAGGGTGATGTTAGGGTGCGGGGGAAGCCACTCAAACCACTCAGACACCAATCTCAGTTAAATATAGATGGTTTTGAACACAACAGCCCAAGACTGACCATGGTCAGGGATACAGTGGACTCAGGAGCCAAACTGTGACACTGAGTGTTTCTCAGAGTTAACTTATAAAGGTAAAAAAAAAAAAAAAAAAAAAAAAAAAAAATGCAATTGGATGGATGGTGGAACGGAGTGATCAGTTCTGACTCTAGTTATTTTGTTAATTAGACAAGCAGCTCTAGCTAACCTTGAAAGTGTGCCTGGCAGCTGGAGCCAGCTGTGCTTATGGCTGGAGAATTTCTAGCAACAACAGGGCCATAGAGTTTCGCATTAAACATAAACATAGTTTATAGTCAGCCTGACCTTGTACAGAGATTCTTTTACCTCAGCAACGAGCTGAGATGATGTGGCTGGTGGGCCTGAAACAAAAATGGCTATAGCTATGCCAAAAGGTGCAGGCCTCAACAGGTGAGAGATAGGAGACAAAAACAGCAGGGCAGAGCTTGAAATGTTTCCACCACGTCATTCCAGAAAACAAACCCAAGCTTAACAGATGTGGTAAGGGCAAAAGAGCAGTGCTGGCAATAGAACCCATGGCCGCACACTGAGGGGGAAGTGCAGCCCATGCCGGTGGGCTAAAACTGATGCTGAGTACTGAGGGACGGCAGTGCATGTGAGTACACAAGGGAAACGGGTTATCTACTAGGTTCAGGTTAGATGAGAGAGGAGGCCCGGAAGGTGCACAAGAGCCCTTACCTCCAGCCGACGCACTTTGTCCCGAAGTCGAGCCTCCACAGCTTCCCCACCCTCCGCCAGGCCTCGGGCCTCCTTCAACTGCTGCTCCAGACCCAGGATGCGCCTTCGGAATTCATCATTTTCCTCCTGGGTCTCCCGAAGCGTGGTCTCCACTGTTGTCCGACGCTGCCCCAGCACCATGGCCTCTGCCTCTGATGCCAGCTTAGCCTGTGGGCAGTTGGGAGAACCGGCTCAAACCGTGGGGCTCCGATGAGTAAACATGCATATCCAGGAAAAGGGGCCACCCAAGAACCCACCAGAAGCTCACAGCAGCCATAGATGAAGGGGTGGCCCCAGCAAGGAACCTCCCTGATAACCCCACCCTACACTGATGCAGCCATCCTGCCAAAATCTGCTATTCACCACACCCATGAGCCTCCAGAGTTGCTCAGTCCATGCCCATGCTTCTCAGCCCTCCTGACCCCTCATCCTCCACCTCCTGGGCCTTGGACCCACTCCCCTTGCCTTGGAAGCCTCTTCACAATCCTGCCGCAGTTGCTGCACAGTCTTCTGCAGCTGGAGGTTCTGCTGTTCCAGCTCTCGGCCTCGATCAGCCTCAGCCCTCAGCACCGCCAGCTGCTTCTCTAACTCCTGGTCCCACTGCTGTCCGGCCACCTTCTGGCCCTGCCGCTCTGCCCGCAGCTCTTTAAGCTCCCCCTGGGTGCGTCGCAGCTCCTAGAAGGGAGAGAAAACAGTGGGGCGACTCGGTTATAATAAGGTTCCTGAAAGTGGAGGAAGTAAGACTCTTCACACACCATGGAAAGAAATATAAATGCTAAGGCTGCTTCCAAGAAGCAGTTGGGCAGACTCACAAAAAGCTAAGCACAGACTAACCACATGACACTTGATCCTATTCTTAAGTGATGTGCCCAAGAAAAGTGGCAGTTCTCACAAAAACTTGTTTGTAAATGCTCCTAGCAAGATCAGGCACTGTATGTCAAATACAGAAGCAATCCACACGTCCTTAATTTGGAAAATGGACAAAATACACTAATCAAGAATAGAGCATTAAAGCCAGGTACAATGACGCATGCCTGTAATCCCAGCACTGCGGGAGACAGATCTTATGCAAGCGGATCTCTTCAAGGCCAGCCTGGCTACACAGAGTCCAGGACAGCCAAGGCTACACAGAGAAACCCTGTCTTAAGAAAAAAAAAAAAAGAATAGCGCATACATCCATAAAACTGGCTGAAACCAGGAGTGGCAGTGTACCCCAATAACCCAACAAACAGAAGGCAGAGACTGGAGGATAACCTAGTAACACATAAAAAAACAAAAAGATGAAGACACTTGCTACCACACAGTTGAATCTTAAAAAATGAAAATTATAACAGCTGAAAATTAAAGCCAGAAATCAAAAGCCACATATTACAGAATTATAATTATATGAACTACTCAGCTTATGCAAATCTGGAGGGACAAAGTTATCAGGCCATACAGAGAATGACCACCAATGGGCATGGGGTGCTTTTGGGGGTGCTTAAAATATTCTGTAACTAGATAATGGTGATGGCTTCACAATACAGTGAATATAATAAAAGCCACTGAAGTGTCTGCCTTTTATGTGCACTGGTGTTTGTCAGGTCCCATGGAAATAGTTACTAACAGGTATGAGCCGCCATGTGGGTGCTGGGAATAAGAACCCGGGTCCTCTGGAAGAGCAGCCAGTGCTCTTAACTGCTGAGCCATTTCTCCAGCCCCTGAATGGTCTGCTTTGAAAGGAGAAATTTTAGGCCAATCATGGTGCATTAATCCCAGCATTTGGGAAAGAGGCAGGAAGATCGCTATGAGTTCAAAGCCAGCCTGGTCTAGTTAGTGAGACCTTGTCTCAAAAAACTGAAACTAAATAGAGGAATTTTATGTATAGAATTTTACAAAACAAGACTGGCTGCCAAAACAAAACAAAAAACCAAAACACAAAAATATGTCACAATAAATACTAATGCATCTTAAATTTACTTTTAAAGGGCAGTTAAAATATAAACTATGGGGCTGGAGAGATGGCTTAGAGGTTAAGAACACTGGTTGTTCTTCCAAAGGTCCTGAGTTCAATTCCCAGTAACTACATGGTGGCTCATAACCATCTATAGTGAGATCTGGTGCCCTCTCCTGGTATGTAGGCAGAATTCTGTATAAATAAAAAAGAAATGTAAAAAAAAAAATAAACCATCTCTTTAAAAAATATGTTATAGGGGGCTGGAGAGATGGCTCAGTGATTAAGAGCACTGTCTGCTCTTTCAAAGGTCATGAGTTCAATTCCCAGCAACCACATGGTGGCTTACAACCATCTATAATGTGAACTGATTCCCTCTTCTGGCAGATGTAAATGCAGATAGAACACTCATATACATAAAATAAATAAATTAAAAAAATGTAAAAAAAAAATATGTATAAACTATGGTTCTCTTTAATTATAGTTTGTAATTATAAACAGCTACTCTCTGTAGTTATTAGGCGTTTTTAAATTTGTAAACATTCAATCAGACTGAAGGCCATGGACTATGCAGTGACTCTATAATGTAGACACTAACAAAACTCATTACAAAGAAAAGGAAACAGCCGGCTTTCTGGTCTGTGCTGGACTTGGTTAGGCTGCTTCCTTCTTTTACATTTTGTTTAAATACTCGATAAAATATTCCTCCTATTTGAGGCACAGTGATAAATGAGATTGTCTGGAGGGCTGTCAAGTTGGCCATGTCAGCTAATACATCAATAATTTTCACTCTCCATGGTATTTGTGACTTCCCAACAACATAGTTTTATGTCATCCAATAATAATTAGCTGTGTTCTTTGGTGTGTGTGTGTATGTGTGTGTGTGTGTGTGTGTGTGTGTGTGCAGGGTTTTTTTTTTTTCATTTGGAGGGTGGGGTTGAGACAGAGTCTCTCTAGAGACCTGGCTGTCCTGGAACTCACCCTATAGACCAAGCTGGCCTGAACTAACAGAGATCCACCTGCGTCTGGAATGCTAGGATTAAAGGCATGTGCCACCACACCTGGCCTATTAGCTGCATTCTTATCCTTCATGAATTATAACACTTAGAATATCAAACTGGGTTTACTTCAATTTTTATGACTTTCTCATGACTCTTATGAACTATCATCCATGCATGATGAAAAAAAGGATTGACTTTAACATATATATATGTGATAATCTTGGAATGTTGTGTCACCAAGCCGCCAACAAGACTGGGGATACTGGGGAGATGCATGTCAAACACTAGACCCCTTGAGCACCATGTGCAGACTGTGTGTTTTCTCAATAGCCTTCAGTACTATTTGGTTTCTCCAGTAGGTCAGCTAGCTGAGCTGATACTGGCACTGCAGTCCAGGGATTGTGTCTCTCAATGTAAATGAATAAGCATTTGAAGCAGACATTTGTTTCATTGCATAGCTAATGAGTTCCCTGCTGAAAGCGCAGGTTTTCCAGTGATGACCAAATTAAGGTTCTGAGGCTGCAAAAATGCCCCTGAAGTTTTACAAACCCACCTGCATCTGGTTACCTAAGATGCCTTCTAGGAGGTGGCCAGCAGTTTTTGTCTATGCCACAACCTGGCTGCTGATAGCCTTTTTCATTAGAAAACTCTATAACCAACGGGGAGACCAGCCCAGCAGAGCTGGAAGGCCAAAACTGAGCTGCTCAGATGAAGCTTGAAAACCACACTCATGAGAACTGCCCCACTAGCATGGCGGAAGAGCACCGGTGAAGCAGCAGCTCACCCCACCTGCCGTTCTGCACACCAAGTGCTGAGTACCTTTCTGAGCTCCTCCACCTGGTGAGTGTCTCTTGTACCGGCTCGGGCCAGCTCCAAGTCCCTCTGTAAGACCTCCATCTTCTCCATAAGTTCCTCTTCCATCTCCTCCTTCTCCATCCGCAGCTGCAGCAGTCTGAGCTCAGCAAGGTTATATACCAAAGATAAAAGATCAAGGTCAGACTTCCCACATAGAAGAGATTCACAGGACAACAGGAACCAGCCCTCCGGAGGCCACAGCCACAGACACTGAGGCAAGGAGAACAAGCAGCTTTGGAAACACTGTGTGAAAGCGTAGTGTGAGAGAGAGGCAGTGGGGTGTAAGAGTCAGGGTGAATGCTCCTGCAAAAGGCAGATGGGTCTTACTCCTGCTTGGTGGCTCTCAGCTCCTCCTTGTTTTTCTGGAACATGTTCTGCCAATGCCCTGTCTCCTCTGAGGTCTCCTCTAGCTCCCTTTGCAGCTCCCGCACCAGGGAAGACATCTTCTGCCTCTCAGCTTCCACTGCAGCATGGTCCTAGAGAATGAGAAAAATGGGCACCAGGAGGCTCAGAAGGCAAAGCTCACTTTAAGGCAAAAGGGGAAGCCGGGGAGCAGAGAGCACCAGATCAGTGACACTTTGACATCCTGCTAATGCGATGTTAGGAAGCTCAGCCCACTTCTCTGTCATCTGCAGGAAGGCTCACTCCATTATTTATTTCCCTACAGAGTCTGGCCACACATCCTTAAGGTACTTCTGGGTTGTAACTCCTCTCTCGGCCCTGGCAAGTTTCCAACCAAGGCTCTCACTACATCTAGCATGTGTCCTTTAAAGAAGGATCCTAGCTGCGATCATGAAAAGTCCAAGAATACACTAATAAGGCAGCCCCATTCCCTGGCAGTGCCCTCTTCTCCCAGCCCCAGTTTTTGTCACATGCCTGGGTCGCATCTTGCATGCTCCGGCGAAGCTGCTCTGTGTCTCGCTGGTATTGCAGCCGGACGTGTTCCACCTCCTGGTCATGGGAGGCCACCTCCTCTTTCAGGGCCCCCTTCAGGGCTGTCAGCTCCCGTTCCCTCTGCCTCAGCTGCTCCTCTACTCGTTGTTTTCCCTCTAAGACCTCTTCTAGGAGTTCCCGGGTCTCTAACAAGTCCTGAAGAAAAGGAAGATGGAAATGCATCAGTAACCATATTAGTACTCATTCTGTCTATTAAACAACTGACCCCATTTAGCCAAAAATTATTTATTGAGACCTTGGCAGGGTGGCATATGCTTCCAACCCCAGTAATTAGAAGGATCACAAGTCAGAAGCCAGAATGGACAAGTTAGCCAAGTCCCAGATCCAAAAAGAAAATGTATTCATACTTTGATCAGTCTGGTATTAGGTGCTTCTTGCCCTCTAAACTGCCTGTGGCATAAAAGAAAGTTGTCATTCTGGGCTCCAGCCTCATGCTACCTTTGAGTCTGACTGAAAGCACACTGAAGAGCACTGGTGAAACCTACCTGTTCTCCACACTTCAAGGAAACAGTAGATGAGCAGGCCTGAGAATGCTACTGGGAACCGAGACTAGAATAGACAGCCGGCACCTCCTTTTCTTACCTTTAGAAGAATCTCTTTTGCAGGCTCGGGATTCTGGCCCTGTTTCAGCTTGATCTGCAGCTCCTTCACTTGGGTCTCCAGCTCCTGCCGATGTCCTTCTTCCTGGCTCAGGAGGAGCTTCATGTTCTGAAGCCTAAAGATAAATAGCATTACTGGACACTGTGTCAGGTGGTTATCTACCTGCCATACATTAAACTTCCCTACACTCTATGTTCTGCACATTTGGTTTTGCAGTGCTGGAGACAGGCAGGCCTTGCCAAACTGGGCAAGCGTTTCACCAATGAACTACACCATGCCCTATTCCAATCTTCTTTTCCTTTATTTTCTTTTCTCTTTCTTTCCCTTCCTTCCTTCCTTCCTTCCTTCCTTCCTTCCTTCCTTCCTTCCTTCCTTCCTTCCTTCCGTTTGCTGTGGATGAGTGTAGGAGAGGCATCTGTGTGGCAGTCGGAGGACTGCCTGCAGGAGTCAGTTCTCTCCTTCTTACTTGTGTCCCCCAGGGACTGAATTCAGGTCCTGGGGTTTTGTGGTAAGCTGAGCCATCTCCAGGCCCTGCTCAAATCTTAAATGAACCCTCATACCCAACTGCTTTAGTTAATACTGCGACCTATGCCTGGGCCTCCTGACCTGTCTCAGTCTGCTCTACTCAGCACCTTCTCAAGTGTTGCAATTACTTGCATGTTCCCCTTGTTTACTGTCTGTCCCGTCTCTGGGAGCTAAGATTCTGGAGAGAAGAGCCCTACCTATGTGGCTCACAGATGTACCTCAGGAGCCCACGTCAGAGCCTGTCACATAAACAATATCACTCACAGACAGAAGACACTTGCTGACTCAGTGAGTTAACCCTCACAATAGTCCCGGGAGGTAGCTGATAGTTTTAGAATCAGTTTACAAACTAAGAACCCCATGGGCTGGAGAGATGGCTCAGGTGTTAAAGGCTAGGCTCACAACCAAGAAGACAAGAAACCCAGACAGGCACCCCAGGTAGCCCATCTCCACACCAAGCACTCTCATTGTTACCATAGAAAGGAAGAGAGAACAATCCTGGTCCCTTTAGCTTCTGAAGGTTCCCCTCTGCCTCCTTCAACCCTAGGAGGGTTGACCTCTGGGACCAAGCCCCGGTCCTGGAGGCTGCCCCAGGTGACCCATGAGCGCCATCAGCTGCACTCACTCCTTGGCGCTCTGCTGGGCCTCCCCCTTCCTCCTCTCCAGCAGCTCCTGCAGTCGGGTGCACTCTTCTGCCTTCTCCTCCAGCTGTCTCTCTAGCCCAACCCTGGATGGTTCTGGCTTCTGCCTCTTCTGGAAACAAAATGGAGACTAGGAAAAGCTTGTAGAAACATTCCGTTTAGCTCCGCATGGTAACACACACCTGTAATCCTGACACTTGGGAGGCAAAAGCAAGAGGAACAGTATGAGTTCAAGGCCAGGCTGAACTACACAGTGAATTCCAGGCCAGTGTTTAGACTTCAGAGTAAAACCTTGTCTAAAACAAAACAAAACAAAAAAAAACACCACCTAAAATCGAAAAATAAACAAAACAAAAAACAACAACAAAACCCTACCAAACCTCCATAGGTCCCCTAGGTGTTCTAACAATAACAGCCATGAGTCACAGTTACTCAGCTAAGCTGAACCCTGATTCTCCAGCCGCAGACACTGAGAAAAGCTTGTTTTAAGCTTTTAAGTTTTAGAGTAATCTGTTTTGCAATAAATAAAGAGTATATTATTATCTTCACTTACTGTTAAGGAAACAGGACTTGAATACTTGAAGAGCTTAACTAAGATTAATTACACAGAATCAAGGTTTGAACCCATTAAGTTTGATTTCATTTAACCATTACCTGCACCATTAATGAGAGGATTGCAAACCAAACTCCAACTATGTACGGGGCAATACGGTGAGAAGAAGGAAGCATTTAGAGAGGGCGTGGGGCTGGGGCTGTGGCGAGATGGCAGAGTGCTTGGCAAGCGCGCACAAAGCCCTGCGTTCCATCCCCAGCTCGGTATAAACTGGGCATGCTGATGGACATCTGTCATCCAAAATTTAGCAAGAGGATGAGAAGCTACCTCAAGGTCATTCTTGGATAACATGGTTCAGGGTCAGTTCTTTTGACACCCTGCTCTCCCAACTCAAAAAATAAAAAATAAAAAGTCAAATTAAAAAGTTCAGGTTTTAGAGAAAGAGTGGCTGCACACAGCAATTCCTTCAACCTCTCTGATCTTCAGAATTCTCATCAGAAAAAGTCCTACTGATACTGTGCACAGCCACTCTAATGATTATGTTTTACCCTGGACAGTATCTGCCATAAAATTTATACTCAGTAAATGATACCGATCATAATTATGACGAGAAAAAGTCGAGACACGTAGAGTAGAATGTAAATAATTTTCTTTTCTTTTTTGTTTAATAATGTATTTTATTTTATTTTATGTGCATTAGTGTGTCAGATCCCTAGGAACTGGCATTACAGACAGTTGTGAGCTGCCCTGTGGGTGCTGGGAATTGAACCCGGGTCCTTTGGAAGAACAGACAGTGCTCTTAACCACTGAGCCATCTCTCCAGGCCCTCCCCTCCCCTTTTTTTTTTGAAACATGGTTACACATAACCCAGTCTTATCCTGATAAATAGCCAGAGATGACTCTGAACCCTGATCTTCCTGCCTCTACTTCCTGAGTGCTGAGCTTACAGGCAAGTACCACCACAATTGGTTGTAGTCAGTACTGGGGATTGAACCTGGGACTTCATGCATGCAAGGTAAGCATTCTATCAGCTGAGCTACACCACTGCACAGAGAACCAAAGCAAGTATCTGAAGCTTTATATAAGCAGTAAATAGCAGATCTGAGATACAGAGTCCTGGGGAAAATGAAAAAGAAGTAGAACTCTAATGTGTTCCGCCCATAGTTCCAGAGAACTCAAAGTTCTTTTTGGGACTAGGACACTGACTTCTTGTCATATAATACAGACAGTACTTGTCCTAGTACCTAGAAGAGCCAGCCCAGCTGGCCATGGCAACACACAACTTTGATCCCAGCCAACTGAGGAGGATGTCTGTGAATTCAAGGCCAGCCAGGGATACTCCTACTCAGGAAGACCCAGTCTCAAAATAAAAAGCCAGCCTCGGCGTCCCCCCCCCCCCCCCGACACAGCGTCTTCCCTGTGACCCTTCACCCCTCCCACAGCCTGCCTCACCTTTGCCTCTTCGTCCAGCTGTCTCTGCAGCTCCTCCACCTTTCGGGTAAGCTCACCTTGCCCTGCCAGAGCCTTAGTAGAAGCAGGAGAAACGGTCTGCCAGAGGTATTGGGGAATAGGAGGGTGGGAAGCGAGTCTACATCCAGATCCCTGAAGGTCTCAAGGCCCTACCCTTGCCCCGATCCCTAGAAGGCCACTCACCCCCAGAGGCTGAATCTGCTCCAGCACCAAACTAACTTTCCTCCTCATGGATGCTTCACTTTCCATGCTTCTAGAAGACAGAAAGAAGGACAGAAGCAAGGGTGAATGGAGGAAAGGGGGAAAGCAAGGAAGGCGGGAAATGAAGCCAGAGGACAAGGAGGGAAGTCCATGCTTCCACTACAGGGTGGGCCCCACTCACCCCTCCCTTAGGATGCCATAGATGGTGGCCTTCACATGGTCCACACTGCCTAGGGGTGCTGCCTCCTGCTGGTCCCGGAGAAGGTCTGGAGTTGATTTGAACTGGGAAGAAAAAGGAAAAAGAGAGGAAAGAAAGGGAAGGAAAGATTAGGCAGAAGTACCTGTGTGTTTTGAATGGAACAGAGGTGGTGGTTGGGAAACAAGGCTTCTCAGCACGTTGAACACTGCTTAGGCCTGAGGAACAGCCCAGAGAAAAGTCCAAGCAGTATGGATCTCTGTGCTGCTGCTGCAGATGACACTTCTCTCAAGAACCAGCTGTGAGCTATATCCTAAGTAATTTGTGCCAGACCCTGCAAAATAGCATTTGCTGGTGACTGAAGAATGGCTAACTCTCCATGCTCATTTTCATTTTCCTGTGAAAGTATGTGGTGTATGTGGATAAAATGGAGAACAAAAGGCAGAGACTTTCTGCCCCTATGTTATCTGAATTCGTCTGTGGGCTGATGCAAAGGTAGGGGTCGGAAGTGGAGAGGGATGACTTCTGACCTGCACCATGGCAGAATCCTGTGCTTTCTCCCGTGGCTCCTCAAAACTCTGAAGCACCCAGTCTTGAGTCTGACGGGAACGGCTAAAGCTGCTGAGAGGGCTCTGGCTCTTAGATGGCTGCTTTGAACTGTCCACATAGTGGTCATACTTTGTACCAGAGGTCCAGTGGTTGTTTGACCGGCGTTCCCGATCTTCACCGGTGTCCCGTGAGAGCCTGCTGTCCAGACTCTGGCTCCGCTTGCGCTGTTCAGGGGGAAGTGTCCGCATGCGGCGGCCAGTCCGACCGCGGGCCTGCGCCCCCTTCTGACTGTCAAACTTGTTGATGAGTGAGTCCACTGAAGACAAGGGGGCAGTGTCAATGGTGTTAACACGAGGAGTCTTTTGAGGGGCTAGTTCCAGCAAGCTGGTGCTCCTATTGCTAGGACCCATGGACGCAAGCCCTACCAGATTGGCTTGCGACTGGGAACGGAGCAGTCTTCCTTTCCAGGGGTCCTTGGGCTCCTCATCAGATGTGCTGCCTTGAGAAGTGGCAGGAAATCCCTTGACTTGAGAGTAGGGATTCTCGGGGAGCTCTGAATCAGAGCTCAGCGCTCCTGGGGACCCCTGGTTGTTGGTCCCCTTGATTTGGACCCCAAAGGAGTCACTCCCTTTCTCTCCACTGTTAAGCACCACAAAGGGCTGCCCAGCAATGCCCTGCACACGCACAGCGACTCCATAGGTACTGGCTCTCGCATCCTTAGCAGGGCGCCTCCCACCCCGGCGAAGGGTGCCCATCTCAGTAGCATCCTCTGGCTCTGTAATAAAGCGAATTTGGACTCCATGGTCTACAGGGCCCCGGGGATCAGCCATCGTGTGTGCTTGCTTCTCATGTAGGAGGGATCCTAGAAGATGAAGAAAACAGTTTTTAGCCAAGGAGCCTGAATGAGAAACCAGCTTCAAGAAAGCTGACTACCTAGTCAGTCCCTTCTACAGAAAATGGTTCTCATATTTTATCTGAGCAGGAGAAATGCTATGTATGGCAGTCTATCCCCAATTTCTACTTAATAGTCCTAGAGTGGGACCTGAGAATTTGTGTTCCTCAGCAACTTCTCCTGGGTGATGCTGATATTCTTGATACAGATAGCACATTTTAAAAAATCTAGGAAGACCAGCAGTTGTGACTTTAATCTCAGCATTCAGGAGGCAGAGACAAGCAGATCTCTGTGAGTTCAAGGCCAACCTGGTCTACAGAGCTAGTTCTAGGACAGCCAGAAAAAAACACTGAGAAACCCTATCTTGAAAAAGCAAGCAAGGAAGAAAGTAAGAAAGGTCTAGGAGGTAGTTTGCTAGTAGACGGCTTGCCTAGAGTGTACAAGGCCTTGGTTTGACCTCCAACATAGGAAGAAAAGAAAAATCAAAATAAGACAGATAAGATACTTTGAGGCCCACAAACCAAAATAATTCATTTCCTTTGATACAATCCTGAGGGTTATGGCTTATTATGACGTGGAAGATAATATTCTGATCCTCACATACAACACAGACAGCCATGGGTCAATGAGTGAAGGTGGACACCAAAGCCTGTCCATCTGATGTTTCCACTCCCTTGAAAAAGGAAACCTTCTACTGCAGAGTTTATTAAAATAACTAGATCACAAAACGTGGCAGATACTTAAACTTGTGATGTCTCTGGAGTGAGGGTACTGAGGGCCAAACAAAGACAGAAGAGATTCTGCTCTCTGGGCTTTCTGCTGTGTAGTTTTCTGTCTCTTTTGAAATTGGTACTGTGTAGCTGTACTACCCATTTGAGAAAGGACTTCCGGTTGGGCTGTGACTCGGTGATAAAGCATTTGCCTAACATGTATGGTGAGATCTGGGATTCAGTCCTCAGCACCAAGAGAGAAAAGGAAGAAAAGAAAGCAGATGGAAGAGGAGGGAGGACTTAAATATGATTTTTTTTTTTTTCTTTTTCTTTTGGCGGGGCCAGACAGGGTCTTATCTGGTCAAAGCTGGCCTCATACTCCTTACTCAGCTGAAGATGAACTTGAACTTCTGGTCCTTCTATTTCCACTTCTTGAGTAGTGGTATTACTCAGGTGAGCCACTGGGCCTGGTTTTATGCAGGGCTAGGATGGAACTCAGGGTTTCACTCTATCACAGAGCTTCATCTCCAGCCCCTTAACTGTGGGCTTTAGTGTGCTAGTCCAAAGACCCAGAAGAAGCAGGCTCCAGGATACAGACAAGGCCATCCAGAGGCCAACTTCCTGCTCTACATTGCCCAAGCTTAGAGTCATCAAATGGAATGTGCTCCAGGTGTGCTCTGGCTCCTGGAACTTGGGAAGGGAGGTTTTGTTCCAAGCAAATCAACATCAGCAAATGGGGCTCCCCTACTCCTTCTGCTACTCCCTACTGGAGTTTAGCACCAAGCTGGAGGGAGAAGCCTCAGGTGTGCCAGACAGAAAAACAATCACACCCAAGTCAACTCTCTGTAGGGTTCTGGCCAAGGAAACTTGGCAAGGTCCCTCTCAGAGATAGTATAAACTCTAGGAAGCCAAGAAACCAGGGCAGCTAAAGGCAGGTGATGAGCAGAAGGGGCAGAGCCCATGTGAGAGAGGATTTTGGGGAGAAATGAACACTGCGGGAATCCTTAGCATCCCCATTCCTTCCCAGTTGCAGAAAGGAATGGGGAGGGAGAAACCCTTTACTGGGAATGATTCACTTTGGGGGTCCTGGGACTGTGAATGCACCTCCTCCAGGACACAGTCCATCACAGCTTTTAACACAGAACCTTACGTGTGTGAAGGCAGAGGGGAGGAGCTCTTCAAACAGAGCAGTGGTTCTTAACCTGGGGAGGTTCTTAACCCTCTGGAGGCTGAGAGACCTTTTCATAGGACTCACACACAACCATCAAAAACCATAGGTATTTACATTACTATTCATAACAGTAGCAAAATTATGGTTATAAAGTAGCAAGGAAAATAATTTCATGGTTTGGAATCACCACAACATAAGGTATTGAGGGTCACAGCAATAGGAAGGTTGATAACCACAGCACTAGAGTCAGGATCTACCAGCACTTGTAAATCTGAGGCAGGGGGACTGCCATGAGTTCAAGATCAACTTCAGTTGCACAGTGAGACTTTGCCTCAATAAAAATAAGTAATAAACAAACTGCTTCCCTTCTTTCTTCCCATGTATTAATTTTATAACATGTTTTTTGTTTTGTTTTGTTTTGTTTTGTTTTGTTTTGTTTTTTACAAGGTCTATGTAGCCCAGGCTGGTCCTGAACTCACCGAGTAGCTAGGTATTGTTGCTGAGGAAATTGAGGTTCCCTCTTTGGGTTCTTAAGTTTTATTAATACAAGAATTTATAAATGGACTCAGAAAAAAACTTAGAAACAGTGTTATTAGAGTTTGAGGGAGCAACAATAGGGACTATCTATCTCAGCAGTTGCCAGGAGGCAGAAAATGAAAAGAAGTTGCAAGAAGCGGAAAAGAGAAAACCTTGCCTTTAAGAAAGCAGGCAGGTTCAGTAACGGAGGTCAGCATCCAACCCCACGGCAGGAAAGGAACTGTGTGGCAGAAGGGGAAAAGGCTTCAGAGGGGAAGAGAAAGCCCCATGTGTATGGAAAAGCATGCCCAAGCTTTGGCAGATATCTGTAAAAAAAAAAAGAGAAATAGAGGAAAGAGGCAAAGTCAAGCTTGTCTCATTGGGGAAAGCAGAAAGTTTCTTGCAGAGCTTCCATTGTTTTCATATGCTACCTGCAGGTTTACCTCAGTTTACCTCCACACATTTACTGAAGAGATTATTTCCTGTCTCCTCCACTAGAAAATAAGCTCCTTCAGGACAAAGACCAAGACTCTCAGCTGTCCTCTACCTGGAACATGGAGAATGCAAATGAATACTTTTTGAAGGCTGTATCCTGAACCAAGGCAGGCTCTCCCAGCAGCAGAAAATATGCCCATGGATGCCTCACAGCATTCTTTGTGCCTTAGTAACAAGATGTCTTCTGAGTCTGGACTCTGTGCCCTATGCCGCCCTGATCTTACAATCAATCAGGTGTACCTAAACTGCCAGCTCTCAGAAATCACATGATTTATTTATGATGAAGTTCTGCCCTGTCAGTATATCAGCAGATCTTCCAGAGCAGGTCAAGGAGCTCCTGTATAGGCATAGCATAGTGCCCAGCCCCTTGGGCTAGGGTGCCAGACAATACAGGAGTGCTATCCTGGTTCCCCTAGGTTCAAAAGACCCTCTCCCCCAACCTCAATCACTATTAATTCCAGGACATGTGGGTCAGGGGCCAGGACGAGAGATCTTTAGGGTTGGGTCAGAAAATAGAGCTCTAAATGATTCAACACGGAAAACCCGAAACCTATCCGCCTTCAGTTACAGAGGACAGTGGGGTGGGGCCAAGAGAGCAGGGCAGCTCAGAGGCCTTGCATAAGCCCCAGGCAGGTAAACAATAGTCAGGACCAACAAGATGAAGTCCAGGGCCTGTGCTCTCACCAGATGCCTGACCCTCTTTTCCCTCCCCTGGCACATGCCCAGGGCATTTCTCACCAACTGTACTGGGAAAAGACCAGAGCAGAAGTTAATTCAGCGCCATCTGTCTGCCTCTGCCACTCCTGCCCAAACGCTGGGAGAAGGAGCACTACACCTGTACCAGACAGCCACTTCTCCCTGAGTTACTCATTAGCCTGCCCTGCCCCAATTCCATCACCTCTGGCCCAGCCATACGCATCTGGCTTCCAACTAGGAGTGACAGGGTCCCTGGACTTCTGGCAGGAAGTGGGTGGGGGTGGGGTGGTTTCGGGTGTAGGGAGGGAGGGCTGACAGACACAGGGCCCAGCAATGTGCTGGGTGCTGAATAATTGGAGCGTTTAGAAAGAGGAAGAACTAAAAGAACAGCAATTAGAACCACCTCAGTGGTAACAAGAAAGCAAATAAATGGTCAAAATAAAAACAGAGAGCTTAGTGGCCTTATCATTTGATAAGAAGGCTCCTTGTAGGCCCAAACAGAATTCCCCAAGTGGACTCCAGACTAGGTCCACTGAAAAAGCAGAAACCTGAGAGCCAAACCTGGAGCTGCTTGGCCAGTGGCAGTAAAAAAAAAAAAAAAAAAAAAAAAACAATGAAGAACTGGGCTCTTACAAACTGGCTGGACTGGTTTGAGAGGCAAAGAGAAAGGAGGGCCCATAAGGCTAAGCTGGAACCTTGCAAAGCAGACCAGAGAGGTTCCACAGCAAAGGCAGAGACAAGACCAAGAATGGGAGCTCTGTCCAGCCTACATGTCAACATAGGCTGAGACTCTGGAGGGGGAGGCAAAAGGTGGAGAGGGAGGAAGGCAGTAGTTACAGATGCACAAAGAACTTGGTGACAGGCCAGTGTGTGACTGGAAGACTGTGTCCCTCCACCACTCCCTCCCAAAGTTGCATTCTTGGTCCTACACTTTATCTCCATCAGCTCCCAGGCCCTTGGTTCTCCCCTCCCCGGCACAAAAACAAAAATAAAACAAAAACCTAGCCCTACCCCCTCTTCTACAAGGGCAGGCAGGCAGGCCAGCCTGGGAACCACAGGAAGCCAGAATCTTCTTAGAATCAGGCAAATCTCTGAATAGGCAGGCCCCCAGAGCCAGACCCAAACTCCCAAACTCCCAAACACCCGGGATGAGATGACAGCTGCCCTGGAACATGTAGGTAGCTTGTCTACAAACATAGCAGTGGCTAATTATTTCCCAATTACAGCAACTGTCTTCTGACAGAGCATCAAAGGGGCCAAGCTAAGGTTGACTCTGCTTTCACTGCTGCCTAAGGCAAGGAAATTCACCTCATAAGTTGTCTGGGGTCCAGTATATACCTCTCATGTGGCCTGGGAATTTGGAGGTGTAAGCCCCCTAGTCCTTTGGTCTCCGAGGGAGTTCTGCCTATGTTTATGCACCACTAATACCTACAGTCAGTCATCAACGATCATGAGTCAGGGTTGCCCGTTAGGGTTTCAGAGAGTCAAAGGATTCTATGAGGTGTCAAGGAAATTAGTTGCATCCAAATCTCACCAGTGTCCCCCAATCTAGAACTAGAGGTTAAAAAATGTGTGTGTATATATATATATATATATACACACACATTTGCTTGAAGGAAAGATTTGACATCAGTCCTAGGAAAGAAGGCTATTTCTAGGTGGGTGTGGTGACATAAGCCTGTAAATTCAGCATTGGGAGCTGGAGGCAGGCAATCAGTTCAAGGTCAGCCTCTGCCTTACGGCAAGTTCAAGGCCAGAAACCCAGTATCAATCCTCGTTCCACACCCCCAAAAAGCATTTTTTCAGCTATTTTGTGGGTCCAGAAATTTATTCCCCTCTCATGAAAAACACACACAGTTCTTTCTAGAGAAAGAAGAAAAAATTCTCCCTGGTATGAAAGCAAAGAAAGAAACAACCTTAAATAATCTCACACCTAGCAAAGAGCGGGGTGGGGGTGGGGGTGGGGGAGTGGACCCGCCCTCATATTCTGACCCTAGGGCCTTCCACGGCAAGTTTTCACCTGTAGGCAAATGGTAAGGGAATGACCCCACATTTCAGAGCACTTCCAAAGCCAAAAGGAGGGTGTCAGCGGCCAGCATGGACTGACGGGGAGGGTCACCCCCAAAACCAGCACATGCTGATATCTCCACTTCAGTCTCTGAACCTCTGGAGGCACTTCCATTTGCTCCAGTAGGATTGAACCCTCCCCCGCCCCCATGTAGGTCGCCAAGAGAAATTCTGCCCCAAGGGCTGGCGCCTGACCTCCAGAGATCGTAGCGCTGAAACGCACGGATGCCCTGGGAATAATCTTACCCTCGGGTGCCCCACACCTGGCACCTTCCCAGCCACTTGCTTCTGGCACCGTGGAGTAGGGGCCAGCTCGTAGTTCTGCCACGCACTCTGACCGCCCCTCCTCCTAAACTCAGCACCTGTGCCCAGGAGGAGGGCATCTGATGTCTCCACCCTGCCGCTCAGGCACATTCCTGAGGGCCCACCCACATCTCAGGTGTCCTCGCTCGGGGCAGGCTCACTCACCCGGGGCCGGCTCGGTGCTCCGGGGCTCGCACACCCGCAAGGGGCTCGCACTCCGTCTGCCCGCGCTGCACGCGCCGCGGCAGCCCAGCCTCTCCGGGCTCTGAACTCCCTCCTCTCCCCCGCCCACCAACCTGTTACTTCCCAGGAGCTCCGCCCCATTGGCCATCACCTCCCGCCCCGCCTTACCCCTCCTTCTATTGGTCGGCTTCCCGCAGGGGGCGGGGCAAGCTCTGCGGGAACCCAGACCCGGGGTCCCCAGCCCGGTGGGCGGGAGGGGCGGAGGGGTCACGTGGGCAGGCGGGGTGCGTCGCGCAGGGGCCTCAGAGGCCATTTTGGGGGCGTCGGGGTTTTGCGGACTACGGTAGTTTATCGCCTGAGCATCCCCTGGGCTCTGTGGGAAGCGTCTCCCCTGTGCTCTTCTCAACGCAAATCTCGGTCCCTTTCTACCCTGCATCTCCTCCGCAGAAACCGGAATTCTGTCACTTTCTGCAGAAAATTTCTTCGTAGTCTCCCGACGTCAGCGCGTCCTGCATCTCTGCTCGCCGCAGGCTCTTGGCCTCAGTAATCATTTTGCAACCTTTTTTTTTTGTGACACTTATCACCTAATTTTGCATCATTCTAAAATACGTTTTCATCGTTTTGCCTCCCTAGGAGAAGCTCGGCCGGAGCCGAAATCTTTTTCTTTTGTTTTGTACGCTTCATCTCAAATGCCTATAGCCGAGGCCAGCACATATTTGGCTCTTAATAAAATGTGTAGATTGAATGACTTGGGCACCGAGTGCCGTAAATGTATATGCATCAGAATGATCTCTATAAGCAGGAAGGGACTCAAGCACACATTGTAAACCCACATTTTTTGAAAGCCTGTCAATAAGGAGGGCTTTTGGTGCCACTACACCGCAAGATTCTGGGGTACTTTGCCTGCAATCTGAGGCAGTTAGCATTAAGGCTAGCTGGTACCTAGTGTTAACGGCTGAGATGCGTTAAAAGATTGGCTTAGCTTACCTTGCTGGGCTCTGAGTAGCTCTCTCCTTTATTTGTTCGGTAAATATTTATTGTAATATATTTAGATAATGAAGATTCCTCATCTCCGATCCAGCCACATTCCACTGGCGTTCGCTGGAGCATGTTTCCCTCCCCCTCTCCCAGCCTTAGGAAGCTGGGCGTGGGCCCTGGAGGGGAAAGTCCACCTACCTGTTCTGAAGCTGGGTTGCTAGGTCTCCGCATTCCAAAGGAAGCTTTCGATGAGGGATAGAGCCCTAAGGAGGAACAGAGAGAGAGAAGGTGCGGTTTGGGCGACCTTCCGCAGAGGAGGTGTTTCTCCTGGATCAGGTTACTTCTAGACCAAAGGGTGATTTGGAAAAGAGAACTTAAAAATAAATAAATACATAAAAGGAATTGGTGAATTGGCCCGGACACTGAAAAGTGAAGGTAAATTAACTCTCACGGGGTAACCCCTTGGACTGTACTTAGTGTATTTGTAGTAAATAAAAATCGGGTAGCTACGCAGCACTAAAACACGGGGGGGGGGGGGGGGAATGGGAGCCTCTGAGTCATCACCATCAACCCTTCCTCCTTGGGGGAACAGCTCAGAGGGACATTAGTATCAAGTTCAGGTGGAAAAAAAAAGCTTTTTCTCCAGAATCCAAAAGAGAATTTAGCCTAATGCACACCTTTAATCCTAGCAGAGACAGGTAGATCTCTGAGTTTAAGGCTAGCTACGCAGTGAGACCCTGTGAGGGTGGAGGACAGAGAGGGCGGTGGGATGTCATGGAGAGACACTAAAATGGCCCAGTCCCCCTGGACTTAAATAAAGGTGAAACCCCTTTCTGGAAGAGCAGTTGTTAAAGAACTGAGAGTTGAAATTGAGTCAGGTAACTTTAGACACCAGGTGACTGGACCTGCTACAGAGAAGAGTGATTCTCTCTCTGAGGATGAAAATTTTGTCAAAATATTTGGAGCTGTTGAAATTATCTGCTATGGAGGAGGGACTATGATAGCGGCCAGTGGATAGGCAGGAATGATTTGCTTACGGAAAGGTCTCTTTGCAACCAAAATAAGGTGCAATCTGATGTGAACCTTTAGAAAACAGGTAAGATTAGACTTTCAGGGATTGTCTGGAGTTCATATTAGACAAATTTCTGTAAATGTGTAGACAAAGAAAAGGAAAACAGGTCAATGCTTTGTGGTTCAGAAGAGTGCTTACCTAGCATGTGGGGGGTGTGGTGGGATTTGGCTCAGTGGAAAAGAATTTGCCTAGCATGTCCACATGTCCACGGTTCTAGGTTCAACCATGTCAAGGGGGAACACTTGCCTAGAAAACAAATAGGTAGAGAAAGATGAATGAGAATAGTGTACAAAGGCCAGGAGCAGAAAAACACGTTTGCTGAGGGGACTGAAAGGAGAGAGAGTCTAAGACTGAGCAAATAAACAGGGAAATAGTGTGAAAATAAAAGCTGTTAAATACCAAGATAAACCTTTATACAGTTTATTTGTAGCCCCAGCTGGCTCTACCCATCCTCCAACCTCACCCTCAGAGTGTGGGCTTGCAAGAGTACACCAAGACACCCAACCTACTACAGGCTCTTGAGCAAGTTCGGCCTAATGGAAGGCTAATCCAGATGTGTATGACAGATGCAATGGCATAGCTTGATGGAAGTGGTCAGCCTTGCACAGCAAGGCAGTGCAAGAGAAGGAGACTGTTAATCCCAAGAATGGGGGGAGAATGACCACCAACCCAAATCATCATAGCCAAATTAGTTAAAGCAAGCAGTTAATTAAAGCAAGGTTTTTTATTTGTGTATACAGGCTGCCTCCCCTTAAGGCAGGATTCGAGAGGTCAGCATTGGATATGACGAAGACAAGGCTTTATAAATCAGGGGTACAGGATTTCCAAATGGGGGATTTGGTGAGCAAAATAGGCGGGGTTACAGGAACAGAACATAAGCATGACAAGGTAGTCCCTCCTTGTCGGGAAGGTGGGCATAACAAGGTGGTCATAACAACAGGTAGCCATCTAATCTTTTGAAACAAAGGTAGTATTGCAAGACTGTTATGAACAACTTTTTGAAACAAAGACCTGGTTGCCATTCCTGGAACAGGCAGTCCAGAACCATTTGTAGTTAAGGTTACAGATGGGGCATAGGCCAATCCTTGAGAAACAGATTTAATCATAAACAGAAATAAACCTGGTTTGTCTTTACTATAAGATGGTTTTCAAGCCCAAGATGGAGACAGGCTGGCTCTTCAGAACAGGAGATCACTATCTTGAGGTATTTTCAATATGTTTCTTCTTGTTTAGCTCTTGAGTTTTACTTAAATATTTTATTATGGTTATTATTTATTTAATTTTTAGAGACAGAGTTTCATTATGTAGCCAAGGGGAACCTCAGACTCACTATGTAGCTCAGGCAGGCCTTGAATTCATGACAATCCTCCTGCCTCTCCCTCCTGGGTGTTTAGATTACATGTGTGAACCATCATTCCCAGCTCAACACTTTGTCTTTAACAAGAATAACTTATACTAACACATGGGATTTTCCTGGTTAAGTTGAGTTTCTACTCTGGATATGGTTAGGAAAAATAATAGAAAAAAACATAGTCACTGATGAGCCAGGCATAGTGGTTTATGCTTATAATCCTACCATGCAGGAGACTGAGACAAGGGAATAGCTACAAGTTCAAGGCCAGCCTGGGTTACATATGAGTTCTGGGCTAACCTGGGCTACAGAGTGAAATATAGTAGTCTGAATAAGAATGGCTCCCATGGACTCATATATTTGAATACTTGGTCCCCATTTAGTGAAACTGGTTGGGAAAGATTGGGGGTGTGTGGCCTTGTTGGAAAAGTGTGTCACTAGGAGCAGGATTTGAAGTTTCAAGAGACTCTGGCCACTCCCAATATCTCTCTCTCTCTCCCTACCCTATGCTTATGCACCAAAATGTGAGCTCTTGGCTCCAGTGCGTCTGCACGGCTGCTGCCATGCTCCTCACCATGATGGTCATAGACTCTAACCCTCTGAAACTTTGAGGCCCAAATAAACTCTTTCTTCTATAAGTTGCCTTGGTCATGGTATCTTATAGTAATAGAAAAGTAACTAAGACAAACTCTGTCTGGAAAAATAACGGAAGGGAGCTAGAGGGGACAGGAAAGAAAGGGAGGGAGGAGAGGAAGGAAGGAAGAGTGGGTCATAGTAATACTACATATGCTCTTCCAACTTTGGGGTCTAGGATCTCCAAGAATCCTCAGAAGGCATTTCCTTCCTCTGACCCAGTCCCATCCTCAGTTCTCAGCTCAGCCCGGGGAGCAGAACCATGGAAATCTGTGACAGCACCAAACAGAGTGCTGAGTCTGTCATCAAGACTCCAGACTTCTCTTCCCTCTGGGAGAACTATAGTTCCAACCTCAGTTTTTTTTGTTTGTTTGTCTGTTTTAATTTATTTATTTATTTATTTTTATTATATGTGCATTGGTATTTTTCGTGCATGTATGTCTGTGTAGGGGGATCAGATCTTGTAATTCAGACAGCTGTGAGCTGCCACGTGGGTGCTGGGAATTGATCCTGGGTCCATCTGGAAGAGCAGTCAGTGCTCTTCACTGCTGAGCCACCTCTCCAGTCCCAGCACCTCAGTTCTTTATGTTCTTCCATCTTCAGCTTCCTCTGAGAATTAAGAAGATGAGCTCAAGCTATATGTGGTGGCACACTCCCTTAGTCCCAGCACTCAGGAAGAAGAAGCAAGTGGATCTCAGTGAGCTCCAGGTAAGCCAGGGCAACACAGTGAGACCACCCTGTTTAAAAAAACAAAACAAAACACCCAGATTACATATCCACTTTATATCTATCTATCTATCTACCTATCTATCTATCTATCTATCTATCTATCTATCTATCTATCTATCTTTGGTGTCATGGGCCATTCCCCTGCCTCTGTCTTCTGAGTGCTGGTATGACAGTTTGTGCAGGCACACCAAACTCAGTCATATTGTTCTAAGGAACTCCTAGGAGCACGTGTGTCATGTTCTTTCCTAGCTCCTCCTTCAGCCAGCAGCATGAGAAGACAGGACCATGACAGGATAGCTCTTTGAAACAAAGAATTCCAAGCCACTTTTTCCAGCATAACTCCTGTCAAGGGAAAGGCCTATCTGGAAGCTCCTTGCATTGTCCCACATCCTCTAACCCCTTTGTCGTCCAGCGACTACCCAGGTATCACTAATACCCTGGGGAACTAAATCCAGTATCTCCAAGGTTTCCAGTGTAAATTGAAAATAAAGGTGTCCTTTGGAAGGAAAAAACATAGCAAGAAAGCCATATATCTCGTTACGATGGAATTGAAAGGAACAGGCTCTTTCCATATAATTTTTTCTCCGAATTGTTAAAACAACATTCTGAGTAGAGAGCCAGCTTTTCCCACACATACCCAAACAACAGCTGATTCCACCTCTCATCACTCCCCTTCTCCTATCAGTGAAGGAGACAAGCTTGGCAGCTGAAACCCACACCGCCATCCCAAAGCTTCAAGATTCCTCCAGCCTTCCCTATCCACTTCGTCAAAGAGTTTTAGCAGAATCATTCTGATTGTTTGATTGGCTTCAATTCTGCATCTGAATCTTTTTCAAAGTTTATGTTTCTTAGTACAGAGGCATGATGACAGGCAGAAATAACACTAGACTGGGCTGAGAGGAGAGCTTGGTCAGGAAAGCATTATTTTGCAAGGCTGAGGCCCTAAGTTCAATCCCTGGAGGCCAGGTAAAAAGTTGGATGCAATGGGTGTGTATACTTGCAGTCCCAGAGATGGCCAGATAGAAGGTAGAGGCGGATCCCTGGAGCTCACTGGCCAGCTAGCCTAGCCTACTCAGTGTTCTAGGTGCTCCAGGGAACTGAGAGACTTTATCTGGGGAAAAAAAAAGTGAGGTTTCCTGAAGAACCTCACCCATGGGCATACATGTGGGCACGTACACAAATACCACCACACTGGATTCAGAGAAGAAACGCCTGAAAAAGCAGTCATTAGGAGAGAATCCACTCTTGAGCTCCAGCTTCACTGGCTTTCACTGGTGTCAGAGCTAAGAGCACTGTCCCTAGATGGCCTCTAAGGTGAGCACAGCATGAATGCCAGGGAGGGGTGGAAAGGTCCTCTTGCCCACTGCTGGACTCCTCTGTAAGGCTGTCTTTGCTTGAGAGCCTTCCATTGGTAGGATCTGCACTATGGCTTGAGGTCTACCTTGTCTGATTTCTGAGAAAGGTATCAGGTCTGCACTACCCAAAGACTCACTCTGTCTGTTCCTGCTTCCTCTCTATCCTACACAGGCACTACTGCCCAAAACAACTTTTTCATTACTAGCTCTGTCTCAGTACCTGCCTCTACAGATCACCTGAATGGATTCTATTGTTTCAGAAGAGATCTGAAAAGGCACTCTTCACCTGGTCTACCTGGTGAATTCCAGGACAGCCAGGACTATGCAGAGAGAGACCCTGTCTCAAGAAAAGAAAAGAATAAGAACCTCTCCTGGTACACACTTACTGTCTTAACTACTTTAGGAGGCTGAGGCAGGAGGATACCTTAAGCCGAAGAGTTCAGGATCAGGCAAGGCAACAAAGTGAGATTCTGGAAAACAAAAAAACCTTCTGGATAGTGTGAGGTATAGACAGTCTCTGGGAGGATCCTGTCCCTGAAGGTAATTTGGGAGAGCCCTATCCTGCAACAATTCAGGCCTATGAGCTAGGCAGAGAGATAGCAGTGAACACAGAGACCATGGAACTGGTTGTTATTAAGTTGCTTTGAGGCCTGCCAGGAGATAATGAGAAGCTAAGAGCAGTTAACAAACATTGAAAATTAACTGTGAGGGCCAGAGGGCCTCTTTGATGACTTACAAAGAGGCCCTTATCTAGAGCAGTGGGAGAGTGAAAAACATCTAAACACCAAGACTCCAGAGTTCACAGAAGCCCTGGGTTGATTGCAGGAGTCTTGATGCATGGGATGAAGATTTAGGAAGGCACCAAAAAGATTTTGGTTGCCTACACTTCTCTGAATTGTCGTAGTCTTAAGAGGGTGCCTACCTTGGTCTGTTAAGAGCTAGCTCTCCCTCCATGGGGAGAAGATATTGCAGAGGTCTTTTCCTGCTCAGAACCACTCTGGCTCACAGAAGTCTAATAAAGGCTAAATTGCCAAACAGTCCAGTGAGGCTACAATGGACCCTGTAAGTAGCAGCTGCACTCCGTGGAGCAGGCATGCAGCACTGAGGCAGGCAGGAATGATGGGAGCAGAGCCAAGCCGCTGGGATGTAGCGAAAACAGGCTCTGTACCGCTGAGTGCTAGATCTCAAACTCAGGACAAATGGCCAACTGAGGTGTCTACTTAACATATCAAAGTGAATGCTGGCCACCAAGCTCTCCCAGCATCTCTCAACTATTACAGTCATCCTGGCTGGCATATCCTGCCCCTACACCAAACCCTTCCCTCAGCTTCTCTGACTCCTATATAACCTCAGCGATTTTGGTTATGAGGTCTTTTGGATACTTGGTCCCCTGCTCTTTTTTTAGTCTCTGTCTCTGTCTCTGTGTGTGTCTTCTCTTTTCCTCTTGCAGTCTCCTTCTACCTCATGGCCCAGTTCATTTTGGACCCTTCAAGATGCCTCTGCCTTGTGTCTACAATAAACTTTCTCCTCCATCGGAGGCTGAATTTTTTAAATGTTTTAAAATTTTTTTTTAGTGTGTGTGTGTGTGTGTGTGTGTGTGTGTGTGTGTGTGTATGTGCGCGCGCGCGCGTGCACACGCGTACCAGAAGAGACATCAGATGCCCTGGAACTGAGGTCACAGATGGTGGTGAGCTGCTACGTAGATGCTTGGTTAAGACCAGCATCCCCAGGATTGGATTTTGATGAGCTTAATTTAGGGAATGAAATATCAGGATGCATTAGGGAGAACTGATGTTGGTATAGACTTCACTTTCTTTTGTTGTTGGGCCTTTTGTTTATTTTTGGTTTTGTTTTTTGTTTGTTTGCCTGTTTGTTTTCTGAGATGGGGTTTCGTGTAGCCTAGACTGGCTAGAAGCTCATTATGTAGCTGAGGATGGCCTAGATCCTGATCCTCCTGCCTCCACTTCTCAGGTGCTGAGACTGACAGACATGCACTGCCAACCCTGGTTTGGGGGTCATCGCTTTCTTGGAATAGAATTAACATCCTGTTAAGAACATGCCTCAAGGACTCCTACTGAGAAAGCAACAGCCCTTGCTAAGTGAAAACCAAATGCCTGAGCTGCCTAGGAAAAGGGGGAGAGGGGGATAAATACCCTGTTGGAAGTATGTAAACCAGAGTTGATCCTAAGATACCAAAGAATGCTCCATAGAAAGCCTGGTAAAACCCTCATTACTAGTTCCCCAGGAATGTGTGGTTAAGAGAAGTATCAACAGCACCAAGAAGCTGTCAGTAGTCCCCATCTGCAAGCCAGAGCAAAGAGGAGATGGCACTGTCACCATCCTGGCCCTTTTGTGCCAGCACAGATGGTGTGGTGAGATAGGAGCTGGTTGTGGCTTTTAATTACCAGAAACCTGGGGATGAGGGTGGCAATTACTGTAGTGATGAGTAAGACCAGACTGACAGTCAAAAGGGCTTGACACTATGAGTGAGAATAAATGGTTAATAGAATGTGCCATCCCTCATAGAAAAACAGATGGGGAAGTAAACAAGGATATTGCTGGATATGAAAAGGGCTTGCTACAAAAACGTGAGGAGCTTAGTGTGGCTCCCTGGCACCCAGTAAAAAAGGGAAACGAAACCAAACTGGATACAGTGGTGATGGGTGGCACAGTGATGAGCCTCGCTGCCTTCCAAAACCCTAGGCAAAGCAGCAGAAGCCCACCGCCCGCACTGCGGAAGCTGGGACAGGCCGCATCCCTGAGGCTGCCGGCCAGCCAGCCTCGCTTAACTGATAAGCCCTAGATCCAGGGACAGGTGGGATCTCAAAACTCAGGGTGAAGAACAGCTGAGGAGGCACCCAATGTCAACCTCTTGTGAGGCCTGTGTAACCCTATTTCTGAAAAGGAAACTCCTCCTTAAGGGTAAATGACCTGGGCATGAACTCCAGTTTCAAAAAAGGAGAAAAACCTACAAAAATGTGCTTCGACCACTCACCTCTGGTAATATTTAGCCATCACCCCTAGCAGTGGCTAATCAGTGAATACCTGGAGTTTACCAGGTATTGTTTACAATAGCTTGAGTAAAACAATTACGGTTTGGCCCTCTGGACTCAATCAATCAATTTTATTACCTGACATTTGCTAAATTTCAATCAATCATAGAACTGCCAAGCTGGAAGTCTCCAGTCCTTGCTCAAACCCCAGTAACTGCCCCCTCCCAGCTGAGCTCACACCCCACCCCCACCAGCTGAGCTCTACACTCAAGAACCACTGCATTGGTGACGGTGTGGGCCAGAGCTTGAGTTTGTAATAAAGACTCTACTGCGTTTGCATTGGAATTGGCTCCTTGGTGGTCTTTAGGGTCCACAAGACTTGGGCATAACATTTGGGGGCTCATCCAGGATCTTCAAGAACTCCCCCCAGCACCCCTGAATGGAAGGGTCAAGGACTGGCCAGTAAGCATCTTGTCTGCATCTGTCTTGGTGTTCCTCTAGTTTCTGTTTCAGGCCTTGAAGCAAAATATGTAATCTATGTGGTCAGGAACGGTTAGGGAAGATGTGCTGGAAGACGTTCCAGACCCTGGTGGAGGGGACAGAGTTCCCCTAGTTTTTGTAATCTCTGGAGAAGGACAAGGCAGGTTGTTCTTTCAGTGTGGCAATTCTCCGCTGTTCCATTTTCCATTTTTCTGCCGCATGAGCAGCAGGATCTGTTGTCTGGCTCTGTGTGTGTCTTTTCGGTTGACTGTCTTGTTTGTTGCTCCCTATTTTTTTGTGTGTGACTGAAACTGACGACAGACTCTTTCTAACCCCCTAGACTTAATTCTCGCCCGTTTCAGGGAGGCTCAAGCCATTCCACAAGCTCAGCTGCTCTAGCCTGTAGCTGTGGGTGGGAAAGAGCCTGCTGAGAGGGCAGGCAGGCCAGCAAAAATGGCCATAGGTATACAAGCCTGGCTTCTGATAGGAAAGATGGTGGTGGTGGCCACTTCTCCTCCAGGGTTGAGGTAGCTCAGGTGGTGGCTCCAGCGGTGGCAGTGGCAGTGGCGAGGAGGCGCCAAGGGATGGCTACACTATGCAGAGCCCCAGGCTGAGCACCTGTGCTGCTGCTCTGGTCTCTGGTCTGGTGGAACGACAGGCTGTTGTTCTGAGTTTTGGGTTTTTTTTCTTTTGTGTGTGTGTGTGTGTCGTGTCATCTTTTTGTGGGTTTTTGGTCATCTTTTTTTGTAATGGTCTCGGTAGGCCCGTGACCAAACAGGGCTGTGTGCCATGGTGACCTTGCCTGCCCCGTGTTCCCAGCACTATGAGCTGGCTCCGGTGGGAGCATGCCTCAGGACAGAAAGGCGGGGAGATGGAAAACAGCCAGGCAGGCAGCGCCTCAAGCCCACCCAGGCTAATGGTTGCACTTCCAGCTGGATGGCTGGGAAGGCCCGGTTGGTGAAGATGGCTAGGGGAGAGATGGTGTCAGCATCACCTGTGGCATGAAACCATCCCCCACCCCAAGTGCTAGCTGAAATCCTGGGGAAGAGGGAGCTTGTGCTTCTGGAAGAGCGCAGCGTGTGCAAGCCTGGCCTCCAGTAGGAGAAGCGGTGAACTTCCACCGTGACCGTGCCCACTTCTCTGAGGCTCAAAGAGGGCTATGGCAGCTTCGATGGCAGGCGGGCACCAGAGAGTAACTGTAGTGTGCAGAGCCGCCCCTGCTGCCCCCTGAAACCAAGCAATGCTGCTGGGGAGCCCCAACTCCTGCCTGGATTCACAGATAGCAAAGTGCTTGAAGTTACAGCTGGAGGAAGGAAGAAAAATTTTTGTCTGTTTTAAATGTATGTATGGCCATTACATATTTCTGACTGATCTTAAATGGTTAATGTGCTCTGTATATCTTGGTTATAAATTAACAGTTATTGGATGTGTTTAAAGTTTAAATTCAAACTCTTTGTTTAGAACATATATATGTGTGCATATGTGTTTGTAACATCTATAGAAATACAGATGTATTTAACTAGCAACCATGTGGCCTGCCATGTGATCGGACTCCACCATCTTGAAAGTACCACGTGGTGTGGCCTAGGGCAAAAAAATTACAGAACCTCCTAGTCATAATGAATTCTGTTTATCATCCTATCTCCTTTTAGACTAGGAAAACAAGTCTCATTTTAAAATGATTTTAGAGACACTGAATTATTTACGCTGATAGTATTTGATTTTGACTTCTAAAATTATGGTTATGCTTTGTGACTTCACTCCTAAGAAAGGGTACTTTATTTTGATATTGCAAAAACAGATTTCTTTTTAAAAATGTGTTTAAGACTATGAAACATTTTAAAGTTTATCAGGTATTTTATAATAATGTCTTTATGGATTTTATATATATATATATAAAATTCAGGGCATGTATGATTCAACCCTGGTTTATGAAGGTCTATTCAGATCTGAAGTATGTGCCTGGCTGCCATTTCCTGAATGACTGTTTCTTTCTGGCGGATAGGTTTAGTATGGCCAGAATAGTTCAAGTACAGTTTTAAAATTGTTCTATACTGTTCTCCTATGTAGTTGGTTCTAAACTGATTTGATTACAACATTAGAACTTGGTTATAAGAAACTGTAGATGTTCCACAGTGCTATGTGGTGGGAGGTGGCAACACCGCCAGTGACATCTGATGGCTGTGTTCTAAATTGCCTGCTACCGCCTGTAACAACACATGGCTGGCTGCCATGTTAAGTCAGGGATAAAGAGGATGGAGCCATGGCTTCATTAGCATCTCCACTAAGGGCAAGCACATGGTGTCACCGCTGTCTTAACTAAGGGCAGTCCCATGCAACCATCTTGGTTGTGGGATAGTCATGCTGCCATCCTAGTTGAGGGCTGCCAGCTGTGTTCATTTCCCTTTTTAGCACTAAATGCAACTTCTGTCCTTTAAGCTTTTGCTGTTCCATCTTAATAATGCAATGTGGTAGGATCAACAAGGTTTCCTAGTCCCTCTCTGAACTGTATCTGTGATTGAAAGTTTTGCTTTGATTTTAGTTCAGAAATATATTTAGGTACACCTTTTTTTTAAGATTTATTATTCATTATGTATACAACGTTGTGTTTTGCATTTACATCTGCACACCAGACAAAGGCACCAGATTTCATTATAGGTGGTTGTGAACCACCATGTGGTTGCTGGAAATTGAACTCAGGACCTCTGGAAGAGCAGTCAGTGTTTTTAACCTCTGAGCCATCTCTCCAGCCCCTCAGAAATATATTTAAAGTTATGTTAATGACTGCAGTTGAGCTTTACAAGATTGAGCTTTACCTAGTCTCTTGTTTATGTTTTCAAGATTAAGCCTAAGATGGGTAACTACAACGTTTGCCTACGTAGATCTACTTGAAATAGATACGGTCCTAAAACACTTAACTACAGAGTGCATCAGCATTAGAGACTATAACATTGTGTTTCACAGAATGCAGTTTAGAGCAGATAACCAAAGATAGACAAAGGTTAACTCAGATGTGCTGGCCCTCAAGGTTGTCAGAAATCTGATGAATATGGCATTTTAACATGTGTAAGCTTATTATGACAGACAGAGAGTCCCAGAATCCTGGCAGTAGCTCCCAAGGTCTCTGAGAAGATTAGGGCACAACGATAGATGACTTCAACTCTGGATTGTGGTATGCTAACCACTGGGCAAGACTGCCCCAACTGGCCCACCACTAGGGCTCAGCCTAAACTGTGGATAAAATTGTGGACACCTGGAGAGTCATTGTTCCGTGTTGCTGAAGATGACATGAGGCCAGTCTCTCACGTTCTTGTTTTCCACAGAAACTGTCTCTCATCCTCTGTTCCTGATGGCCGGACTGCCTCTGCTCAAGATGCCATGAGACCACAGAAGCCAGGGACAACTGCCTAGGTGATGGACTGTCATCTCTGTCATTTTGATTGGTACATAGACTAATTTAGGTTACAATTTATCCTTCTGAGGTCTCTGATCACATTAATGGCTAAGCTAGCTAATAGTAGCTTTGCAACTAAAAAAACACACAGTTAGATCCACTGTTAGTTCATTAGTAGATTCATTATCTAGTTAAAACTACTAGGTACTAGATCTCTTATTTAGAAAGGCAAACAAGTTTGCCTTGCTCACAGGCTTCATGTTAACTGCCTGTGTCTTATGGTAAATAACTGGATAGAAAGATGTTAAGTTTATGTAAGGTCAGAGGATATAAGAAGATTTTTAGATTATGAGAATCTGAAATTTGTTTGAGGGTCTTGAAAGATGTTTCAAGGTTGGTAAATAAAAGTTATAAAGAGAAAAAAGGAAAGAAAGAGAAAAAGAAAAAAGTTATAAAGAAAAGCCTTTAAGAAAGTGTTTGAGGGTCTAAGAAGGTATTTTAAGGTTGGTAAATGCAAGGAAGACTCAGGGTCTAAGAAGGTGTTCTAAGATCTATAAATGTAAGCTGTAAAGTATTTGTGGGTCTAAGAAAGTGTTTTTAATGTATATGAATACAAGTTGTAGTGATATTAAGAAAGTCATATTAAAAATGGGAAATATTTCAGATTTCTCTTCCCCCTTTATGCTATTGCTGTCCTTACGTTATAAGATTCCAAAGGTGCAGAGTTTTGACACTGATCAACAGAGTTCTGATAAGCTGACAGAGCCCTGACTGCTTATTATCAATCACAAGCTTGAGATTTTAATTTCCTTTTTGTTGTCTTCTGGAGATAGACTTAAAAGTGCTTCTAATTATGCTAAAACCTTTCTGTTCAATGTGTATATCTTAGAAAATAAAATGCTTTTTAACCCAAAGCTGTGGCTTTTAGCAGGTCTTAATGGCATGAGTCTACTCCTGCTGTCTTGCAGACACCTGTTACCTGCTTTTTCTAAAGTATGGATCTCAATACAATGGTGATACTAATATACTTCTTTTTGTAAATTAATTTAATATGAACTTCAGGAAATCAAAAGGTCAGGAGACCTGGATCCGCCACTGCCCACACAGACCCCAGATGAATACACCTGCCTGATTTTGAAATGGGATTTTTCCCTTGGTCTTGGGATTCCTTACTTTCCCCAATTACTAGACAAACTTTAACTTCTGTCCTAGTCTAAATTTGTCTCAGCAGATTTTCACCTGGCTGACAGACTCCATTCAGGGATCAGCTGTGGATTGCAAGCTGCTGAGACCTAGACTTGCTGAAAGCTGAAATAAACCAGTCCAGCTGATGTGATGGTTCCTTGTCTCTTCAACTGGATCACTAGTTAGACGGTTTTGATAAGTGCCCCATTGCCTAGCCTTTCAGCCTTCCTGGACCCTCCAATGTCTTTGTCCTAATGTCAGCTTTAAGAAGTTACAGAAGGTGCTCACTTCAGCAGCACATATACTAAAATTGGAATGATACAGAGAAGATAAGCATGGCCCTTATGCAAGGATGACACGCAAATTCGGGAAGCGTTCTATATATATATATATATATATATATATATATATATAAAAAGAAGTTACAGAAGATAAATTTGTTGGCCATTGTCCTACCAAACAGGTTGAAATGCTAAGTCAGCTCCCTGACATAAGGAATGGGTTCCTTAATGCCAATTGACATACCAGAAAATTGACCCTTAGTTTTGTTTCTTCTAGTCATGCTTTGTGCCCCTTGCATGATTATGCCTAGCATTAGAAAAAAGTCTCAATACCAGCCCTTGAACCCATCTCAAATCTTTGAAGGGGGAATGCGAGGACTGTGTAGCCCCATTTCTGAAAAAGAAACTCCTTCCTAAGGGTAAATGACCTGTGCATGAACTCCAGTTTCAAAAAAGGAGAAAACCCACAAAAATATGCTTCAACTATTCATCTCTGGTAATATTTAACCATCACCCCAGCAACAGCTAATTAGTGAATACCTGGAGTTTACCCACGTGTTCTTTATAGGTTGAGCAAAACAAGTATGGTTTGGCCCTCCAGACACAATCAATCGGGTTTTATCACCCGATATTTGCTAAATGTCAATCAGTCATAGAACTGCCAAGCTGGAATTCCCCGGTCCTCGCTCAAACCCCAATAAAAACCCTTCTCTTCCTCCTGAGCTCAGGGCTCTACACTCCAGAACCAATGCACTGGTGATGGTGTGGGCCCGAGCTCGAGCTTGTAATAAAGACCTTACTGAATTGGCTCCTTGGAGGTCTTTGGGGTCCTCGAGACCTGACCTCTGCACACACGATTGTGAACTCCCAAGCACAGCGATTAAAAAGAAAAGCAAGCAAGGATGGACGGGCAGGAAGTTGAGAAGAGATTCTGAGGCTGGTTTGTTTGTTTTTCTTTTCTGTTTCTTTTTTGTTGCTGGTTTTGGTTTGGTTTGGTTTTTCAAGACAGGGTTTCTCTGTGTAACTCTGTCCTGGCTGTCCTGGACTTGCTTTGTAGATCAGGCTGGCCACAAACTCACAGTCATCCTCTGCTTCCTGAGTGTTGGGATTAAAGGTGTGTGCCACCTTGACTAGTTTAGATTCTGAGTTTTTGTTTGTTAGCCTTTGTTTTGTTTGTTTGTTTGTTTATTTATTTATTTATTTATTTTGAGACAGGGTTTCTCAGCATAGCTTTGGCTGTCCTGGAACTTGCTCTGTAGACCAGGCTGGCCTCTGCCTCCCGAGTGCTGGGATTACAGGTGTGCACCACAGCGCCTGGCTTGTTAGGTTATTTTTTAAATCATACTCCTTTGACTAGCTTCCTGACCTAAGTCACTTTCAGACCCCAAACTGATTAGCTGGTGGACTGTTCACAAAGGCTTGCAGCACCAGTAATATATGAGTAATGTGTTACTGATTTGATCTCCATCTTTCCAGTGTGGGGCTTGTGATAATTCCTCTTGATTAGCCACAGAGGAGATGATACGAAGACATTTTGGAGGGTTGTTGGACACTGAATCTGAACTGTCACTGATAGGCAAGGTAGCCAACAGTGCCCGAGCCAAAGGCAAGCTGCCAGTGAGGCCACCCTACTTAGAACAGTCTGTTAGGATGTCCTGTGGACAGAGTCATACTAATGAGTCAGGCCAAGCAAAAGTAGCTGGCATTGTAAAATACAGGACCTCCAGAGCACAGAAGTAACTGGCACCTGCAATGTTGGTCATGTTTTCAAGAATCCGGTGCTTATGGGACATCTGTTCCAATATAGAAAGCACAGTTGCTGCCAGGCATTGTCACACATACCTGTCCTGAGACAGGTCATCCACGGCTACACAGTGAGACCCTGACAAACTGCTATGCCTTTCATCCCCTGCCACAGAGAAGAATTCACAGCACCTTGGTGCTCTGTAGGTCTGGAGGCAACCCTTTCCTTACAGAAACACCGCTCTGACCCATAGACCAGGTCACCCAAAACCTGCCACTCTGGGACCAGCAAAAGGGCTCTGTGGGTAAAGGTAAATGGAGACCTCTTCATAAAGTTGTCCTCTGACTTTCACATGTGAAACTGCATACATGCCCACATGTGCAGATTATGTGCAGATATACAACAAGAGTTAATAGATGTTAAAGAGAAAGTCTCCCACTCTGCATGGGGCCTGGAGCAGAAAAGAACTAAGCCCATTTTCATCATTCCTGGTGACCTCCTGGAGGACTTTGTGCTTCCCTGTTCTGCAGGATTAGAAATTCTAATAATCCCCAAAGACTCAAATTCTTTCCAGCAAGTGGTTCATATTGAAATGTATTCTATGGTTGCCACGTGGACACTTTAAACTCCATGTACATAGGAATTACCAGGCAAGAAGAAAAACTACCATGTAGTTAAGGGTAAGAGCCTCTCATCAGAAACAAACAAATAGCAAGGCTACTATTACATAGAGAAAGGAACATATATACTGACACACGCAGACACCTCTTAGTACTTCTTTGCCTTGCTAAGGATGACAATAAATGTCAAGGATGCAAAGGGGACCTTATATCCTCAGGAATTAGAGTTTCAACCTTAGCATCAGATACACCAAGGAGATATTATCTATAAAGAATTTAGAGAAGTTGGGAAGCTTAGCATGGTGGCACATGCCTATAATCCCAGTATTTAGGAGACTGAGAAAGGAAGATCAGTAATAGTTTGAGGCCAGCCTGGGCTACATAGAAAGTTCCAGGCTAGCTTCAGTTAGGCATGATACCTAGCCATTACCCTCTCCTACCTCACCACCCTCCAATAAAGAAGAGGATGAAATGAGTACCAGACACAATCCACTAACTTTCTTCATCTCTCATCTAGGTTCTCCCACAAGAAGAGGGAGCCAAGAAACCCTTATCAAGTGTGTATGGAGACGTGAACCCTCAGGACACAAAGGGTAGATTGGCGTAGTCACAGATACGCCCTTCAAGAATGTAATTTTTGGGCCAGCGAGATGTCTTGGCAGGTAGAACTTGACAAGCTGAGTTCAATCCTCAAGAGCCACATAGTAGAAGGAGAGAACAGACTCCTGCAAGCTGTCCTCTGGCCTCTACACATGCACAAGGTACTTAAATACTTATATTTATTAATAAATAAATATTTAAAAAAATGAGAGAGAGAGAGAGAACATGTACTAGGTGGTGATGGCAGACACCTTTAATCCCAGCCAGGGCTATTCAGAAAAACCCTGTTTTGAAAAAAGATAGAGACAGAGACAGAGAGGTGTGTTTTGGGTTGGGTGTGATGGAACACTCTTGTAATTCCAGCACTTCGGTGCCTAAGGCAGGAAGACTGAAGCCAGCCAACCCCCACCCCACAGGAAGGAGGACAGTTCTCTTTGTTCAACTGTTCCAAATGTCCTTATCTCACTTCTTCCAAAGCAACTCTGTACGAATTTGCCATGTTCAAGTCAAGGCTGCATTCTTCGCACCCACACCTCAGAAACAAGTGGACATGGTGTATACACCCAGAGCTGGTCATTTCTGAAGACTGTGAAGCTACTCTGGCAACTCTGCCCATTTCTGTGTGGTTGACTGAGGCCTTGTCAGATCTGCAAAGTGATTCTCTGCCTCGTCCAGCTGCTTTTGCTCTTAGCTATCATTCCATGACCACCAATAAACCTCTTGCTATGTTCCAGTGTCCCAGTGAAAAAGCAATGAAATTCAAAAGAGAAAAGAAAGAAAGGAAAGGACATTTATTTCGTTTTTCAGAGAGGGTTTCTCTGTGTAGCCCTGGCTGTCTTGGAACTCACTTTGTAGACCAGGCTGACTTTGAACTCAGAAATCTGCCTGCCTTTGTTGGGATTAAAGGCATGGGCCATCATATTAGGCTAACCCTACAAAAATGTATGTGTGTACACACAATGCAATTCTAAGTCTGTATGTATGTACTCTGTCTTAGGGGTGAAGTATCGTTCAGTGGTAGAGCTCTTGCCTACATGTACAAGGTCCTGCATCTAGTCCCTAGCACCAGGGGAAAAGAGACATATGTAGATGAGGGTTAAAAGAAGACAAGCATAGTAAGAAGAAACGCAGTATCTTGAAAGGATTGCAAATCAGGTTTTTTAAATTTATTTTAATTTTATTAATTACACTTTATTCACTTTGTATCCCCCCCATAAGCCCCTCCCTCCTCCCTTCCCAGTCCCACCCTTCCCCCCCTTCTTCACGGATGCCCCTCCCCAAGTCCGCTGATAGGGGAGGTCCTCCTCTCCTTCCTTCTGATCTTAGTCTATCAGATCACATCAGGAGTGGCTGCATTGTCATCTTCTCTGGCCTGGTAAGGCTGCTCTCCCCTCAGGGGGAGGTGATCAAAGAGCAGGCCAATCAGTTCATGTCAGAGACAGTCCCTGTTCCCATTACTATGTAACCCACTTGGACACTGAACTGCCATGGGCTACATCTGTGCAGGGGTTCTGGGTTATCTCCATGCATGGTACTTGTTTGGAGTATGAGTCTCAGGAAAGACCCCTGTGCTCAGATTTTTTGGTTTTGCTCTCCTTGTGGAGAGCCTCTCCAGATCTTACTATTTCCCACTTCTTTCATAAGAATCCATGCACTCTGCCCAAAGGTTGGCCATAAGTCTCAGCATCTGCTTTGATAGTTTGCATGGCAGAGCCTTTCAGAGGCCCTCTGTAGCAGGCTCCTAACTTGTTTCCTGTTTTCTTCTTCTGATGTCCATCCTCTTTGCCTTTCAGGATGGGGATTGAGCATTATAGCCAGAGTCCTCCCTCTTGATTAGTTTCTTTAGGTATACAGATTTTAGTAGGTTTATCCTATATTATATGTCTATATAAGTGAGTATATACTGTGTATGTCTTTCTGCTTCTGGGATAGCTCACTCAGGATTATCTTTTCCAGTTCCCACCATTTACCTGCAAATTTCATTATTTCCTTGTTTTTTTATTGCTGAGTAATATTCCATTGTGTAGATGTACCACAATTTCTGTATCTATTCTTCAGTTGAGGGGCATCTGGCTTGTTTCCAGCTTCTGGCTATTACAAATAAGGCTGCTACAAACATGGCTGAGCAAATGTCATTGTGTACTTGAGCCTCTTTTGGATGTATGCTAGGAGTGGTATGGCCGGAGTAAATCAGTTTTTTATATGTCCTTATTGTTGGCATCAGATAAAAATAAAAACAAGGCCAGGCAGGCAGAGGCAGGCTGATCTCTACGAGTTCAAGGGCAGCCTGGTCTACAAATCGAGTCCAGGACAGCCAAGACTGCACAGAAGAAAAAAAAAAAAAAACACAAATAGCAAACAAAACAACAAATAAACAAACAAATAAATAAATACAAAACCAAGGAGGGCCGGAGAGATGGCTCAGCGGTTACGACATTGGCTGTTTTCCCAGGGTAGCTGTGTTTGGTTACTCTCACCCCCATGACCATCATTTCAGGGAGATTTTGCGCCTCCTCCTGTGGGTGCTACATGCAATGCGTGAAATAGATTCAGGCAAAACATGTAGTTGCAAATACTAAAAGAAAATTAAAGAAGCTTGGAGGGACAATTCCTTTTTGTCGTTGTTCTATTGTTTGTTCGTTTTTGTTTCATTTTGTTTTTGAGACAGGGTTTCTCTGTGTAGCCTTGGCTCAAATAAACTCTGCTAAATTTAATTTGTCTGATATCTTCAGAAGCATCTCCAGATTTGACCAGGTATTCCCTGAGTATGAAGCTCCTTTCTCCTTCCAGAATAATCTCACCATCTCAAGATCCCCTCACCTCTTTTTTTTTTTTTTTCTAGATAGTGTTTCAGATGTAGGCTAGGGTTGCCTTGAATCCTTTTCCAGGCTGGCCTTGAACTTGTAGCAATGCTCCTGCATCAGCTTCTCAAATGCTGGGATTACAGGCACAGGCTACAGAACCCAGTTTTAAAAATCGTTAACTTAATCACACCTGGACAATACCTTTCGTCTGTAAGAAAACAAAGCCTCCTGGATTTAGGATGGCGACATCTTTTGGAGAACAATATTTTACATTATTATTGTGGTGGTGAGACATGTAATCACAACCCGTGGAAGGCTGAGACAAGCTCAGTGCCAGCTTCCTTCCTTCTCAAGAACTTCTCCTCGTCTTCCTCCTCCTTTTCCTCTTTCTTCCTTTCTACCGTTTTCTTCTTGTTCTTCCCCTTCTCCTCTCTCTTCTCTTCTGCTCTTTCTGTTTTGTTTTTGTTTGTTGTTTGGCTTGGTTTTTTTCGAAACAAGGTTTCCCTGAGTAACCCCCTAGCTGGCCTCGAACACCTGTCTCTGCTGGGATTAAAGGCATGCTCTTCCACTGCTCCACCTCCTGGCTTGTTTGTTGAGTCAGGTTTCACTATGTGACCCTGGCTGGCCCCGAATTCACAGACATCAATGGAGGTTGTATTATAAATGGCAAGATAGAAACAGGTAAATTAATACTTTCAGAGGCTAATAACGGCAATGAAGGCATTTTAAAAGATTTATATCAGGAGGAATAGATGTAGAGTTGGGGGTTGGAGGTTGGCACTCTGTGGAAGCAGCTTTTGAGCCAAACTCTGAAAGATTTGAAGATGATGGCAGGCACCTTTGGCCCTGAATCTCCTATAATTCTTTGTACATTTTTCTCTAAATTTAGGCCTGTTGATTCAAGAAGTTACTTTTACCTAGAGCCCAGCTTTACCTTCCGCAATCATAAATGAGCTATATGAAACAGACAAGCTCCAATTACAAAGAAAATATTGACTTATTATTCATCTCCTCAGGAGAGTGAGGCAGGAGAATTTCTACAAGTTTGAGGCTAGGCTGGTCTACAGAGTGAAACCTTACCTCAACAAACAAAACAAACAACAATAAAAAAAGATGAGGTGCTCAGCTGCTGAGGCTGACACCTGAGTTTGATCTCCAGAACCCACATGGTGAAAGGAGAGGTCAATTGTCCTCTGACCTCTTACCACAGCCCACCTCTTCCAGTGTAACGGCTTAAAAACCCTTTTTGTCAAGTAGAACTTTTTGTTTTGGGGTGTGAAAGAGCAGCCAGGCTGGAGAGATGCTCAGTGGTTAAAAACACTGGCTGCTCTTGCAGAGGACCTGAGTTCAGCTTTCAGCACCCACTGAAAGACCCCAGCCTCACCCTAAGTTAAACATAGCTAATGCCATTTTGTGAGACACCACTGTTTTGTAAAACTCTGAAGGCCAGATGAGAAACTGGAAAATTACTGAAAAATCCTAGCTGTGTCACCCACTTGGGATATCTGTGGTCAGGCTGCCCCAGTCATACTAAAAACAGTTTGTGTTAATCACTCTCATAGATATCTGTGAGACTGTTTCAGCTAAGATAGGGAAAAACAAAATAACAGGTGGCGGGCCACGTCAAGGGGTCATCCCACCCCCCTTGACCACCCAGTTCCTGAAATCTTGGTGCCCCTGCCAAACTTTGACGCAAATTGTGGTCTCGTGTAAACGTACCAATCAGCCCCCTGTAACCATGCCCTCTCGTTTCTGTACCAGTGCCTCTGCCTCTAAAACCCTATAAAAACCCCAGCTTCCCATCTAGGGGGCGCGGAAGTCTTCCGAAAGACTTTTTGCCCCGGGTACCTGTGTATCAAAATAAAAGCCTCTTGCTGTTTGCATCCGAATGGCCTCGTTGATCCTTGGGAGGGGGTCTCTCTGACGGAAGATACCCTCCGGGGATCTTTCACCACAATGCAATACACCATCATTTGTAACTTCAGTTCCAAAAAAAATCTGATATATCCTTCTGGCCTCTTTGGGCACTGCATGTGTGTGGTACACAAACATGCCACAGGAATCATACACACACACACACATACACACCCACACACACATACACACAGGCACACAATAAATCTAAACAATGAAAAGTAACTAGCCTGCCTCTATAATTAAAAACAGAACCCAGAAGCATTTGTGGGTTTGTTCTGACATAAAACCCAAAGACCACAATGATGGAGACCCAACCAGAAGCCATTTAAATCCTTGGCCACTAGAGTTCAAATTTGGGGGGAATAATTTCTAAAAACTCTTTAGAAAGTGTAAAGTAAGCTGTCCTCAGCCAAGCTCTGATTGCTTGCTGCATCCTCAGCACAGGGGACTGGGAACTGGGCCTGGACCCTTCTAGAAGGTGGGTGAACCACACAGGTCTCACATCCTACAGCACACTAGGACTAAGCAATGGAACCCTGGAGCAGCAGAATGGCACAGGATCTGGCTTTCCAAGTAGAAAGTCATCTTTTCCTTGGGGCTGTAAAAAGGGAGGGTTTTCTGTAGATTAAAGAAAAAAAAATGGTGTCAAGAAGGAAGCTAACCAGTTAAATGAAAAATTACAAAAAGTTTACAAAGAGAACACAACATTCTCACCCCACTGACAAATACTTTTCCTCTTTGGTTCTCAGGGAAGGGACAAGTCCTTATCCTGGTATGTAGCTAGAAATTCCACAATAACATGCTTTGTGTCTTTGTCTATCTGGGCTGTTCTTTGTCTAGTCCCCTAAATAATTATTTAATTTTAGGGCTACGGTGTAGTTCAGAGAAAGAACAGTATCTACCACAGGAGAGGCCCTGGCTTGCTTTCTTTGCACCAGAAGGAAAAAAAAATCTTATTTCAAAACAAATTTCTATTTGAGCACAGGCATGAATTAGATGCATTCTTATATGCAAATAAGCATATATAAATTAGACATCTAAACTGTGTGATTTAAAATTTTTACATAGATTTTTTTTTTTTACTTTTGAAAAATAGGTTATTGAACTATGATTGGCATATGATAAACTTCATTGTGAAGTGTACTGTGGGAGAGTTCCCATGTGAGTCTACATCCATGGAATCCCTCCTATAGGCAAGATAACAAGTGTAGAATTTGGAGGTGTGGGGTGGATCTGTTTCCCCTGGGTTTTGACCTCTTATCAGCTCACAAATTTGTACTCTTCGTAATGAAACAAGATGAGTCACTCACAAAAAAAAAAAAAAAAAAAAAAAATCTGCGAAAGAAGTCAGGAAAGAAGAGCAACTTCCTACCACCCACTTGGCAGGTGCTCACTAGCTCATTAACCAGGATCTTGTCACTACATTGTCATCTCTGGAATGCAGAATGCAGAGGGCTGAGACAGTGCTCAGTGGGAATCCCAAGCCCGCTCAGTGTGGAAGCAGTAGAATTTTCTGCCCTTCGCTCACTAGTAGCTCTGGCTCTTGCTGGAGGATATTGGGCATGAAGTCTTCCCTTTCTCTAGCTCAGTATTCCCTGTGGACTATGAGGAAAAGGCCTCTTTCGTCCTGCTAACCTATCCTCCTAGCCACTGTGTTGAAGTCCTGTTCTCCACAATTCATCAGTACTTACTGAATTGTTACCAGGTGCCACACTGTTTCAGCCTCCAGGTATGGAGAAGTCAAAACAGTGTTGTCTGCCTGCCTGGACTGAGCTGGTGGGCTTCCTTCCATGGGGCACTAAAAGCTAGACTCTCTGGTGGGCGGTAACTTGTGGGTCGTTCCCGGGTGTCTCCTTTCCTCCATGGCTTTGCAACTGCTGCTGTATCTATGATCTTCCCCGGCTCCATGCCCTCGCCTGGACGATCTTCGGGTGTTTCTCCCCTGTTCCCTAAGGGTGATAAATGTCTTTTCTTTGGTCTGTCCCTGGCTCCTTTCCCTTAGGGGCTCACTAACTTTCATACTTTCCACTTTTGCTTTTATATCAACACAAATCTCAACTCTGTCAACCCTGACCTCTCCATAATCCATAAACCAAGTGTGTTTCCCACTTTCCCCAGGCCTCTGCACCTGCACAACTCACCTCTGATTAGGGCACAAACTAGGTGTACAAACTTCCACAGTACATCAGCTCTCTGTCTGGAAGTTCCTGTGTCCACTTCTCACAGCCTGAATCACCGAATATGGAGAGAGAATTTTGCTTAGAAAACCCAGAAGGTACTGTGGCTCACGCCTGTCATATCAGAGGACTGCTGTGGGTTATAGCAGCCCGGGCTACTGAGCGGAACTCTGTCTCAAAATAACCAAACCAGAGAGGCTGGAGACATGGCTCAGTGGGTGAGAGCACTTGCTGCTCTTGTAGAGGACTTCGAATGTTCACCTCTCAGCACCCACATGGTGTCTCACATCCATCTGGGGGTCCAGTTCCAGGGGATCTGATGCCCAATTCTGATTTCCTTGGGCACCAGGCATGCACACGGCACACATACACACATGCAGGTAAAACATGTGTATACATAAAATATAAAATAAAATAAAATAAAATAAAATAAAATCTAAATTAAAACCCAAAAACAAATCAACTATAATAGGATGGCAAGGTCCTGTAAGTCCACCAGCATAGATTTATCTGCTGACAACACAGATTTACCCACTCAGTCAGTTCATGTCTATGAAATACCTACTGCACTTCCAACAGAGTCAGTACCCGCTTCTGGCCTCTGAAGGCACCAGGCACACATGTGGTGCACAGACACAAGTGAAAGCAAAACACCATATACATAAAACAAAATAATGATGAAAATAATAATAAAAACCAAACCAGGACTGAAGAGATGGCTCGGTAGCTAAAAGAGCTTGTGTAGTCATGAAGACAAAAATGTGGATCCCAGCACCTACATCGAGCAGTTCACAGCTCTAAGTACAGCTCCAAGGGATCTGACACCTTCATCTTATCTCTTAGGGCACCTGCATGCAGATGCACATATACCCTCTGCCCCTGATAAACAAACACACACACAAATGAAATAAAGATAAATTTAAAAATCAAAGAAAAAAGCCAACAACAACCTACTAGCTAGCTAAATATGGGACACTTACTTAAATGCAGGGTAACTTTATGGACTATGTGGAGTAGTCCCAGCCTTGGACAAAGCAGGCTAGGAAGTAAAATTGGACTTTGGAGAAGATTTGCTGGGGCTAGGCCTAAGTCAGATTGTCCAGGGCACAAAGATAGGGAAGAAGGGCATCTGAGAGCCCAGAGAAGATGGAGGGGGTGGGAGGCAGCACAGGGCTAGCAGCTTGGACTCTAGGTTGGGCTGGTTCTACATCCTAGACAGGGATGGTACCGAAGGGGTTTTGCTCTGATCACTCAGTGAATTGATGGGAAATGACAACTGTCCACGAGCAGCAGAAATTCATCTGTTATAACTGAGCAGTAGAAGCAAGTATGAATAAGTAAAATGAAAAAAATATGGTGTCCTGGATAGGATCTTGGAACAGAAAAAAGACACTAAATTAGAAATGAAGGGGGCTGGAGATCACTGGGTACTCTTCTAGAGGGCCAGGTTTCAATTCCTAGTACAGCTCAAAACTGTAACTCCAGTCTCAGGGAGCCCACTATTTCCACAGGCACCAGGCACACAGAGATCCATAGACATTCATGCAGGCAAACCACCCAAACACATAGTAATTTAAAAAGACACTAAGAAAATAAAATAAAGTTAGACCTTCAACTAATAGCAGTAATCGTTAAAAATGTGTCAAATATATCATGCTATTAATATTAAGATATTGATTGGAAAACTGAGCAGGGCATTGTTTTAATACCAGCATTCAGGAGGGCAAGGAAGGAGAATTTTCATAAATTCAGGGCAAGATTGGGCTAAATAATGAGGCCCTGTCTAAAGAACAAACATCACAAAATGATAATAACCTGGGCGTGGTGGCACACACCTATAATCTCAGAATTTGGGAGGTAGAGGAAGGACAATCAGGAATTCAAGACCATCCACGGCTACACGGGGAGTTCAAGGCCAGCCAGGCCTACCTGCTCTAGTTCCTAATGAAGTTTTGATTGTAAGACTTTGGCACTCTAAGATCAAGGAAAAGAAAGGACCTGTTACTGTGTGAATTCTTGCTGGAAGAGCATAAGAAAGGCACTGTTGTTGCCAAGTCCAGTGATAGAGAAGCTTCCTATCATGTTCAAGGTCTTGGGTACAGCCCCTGGCACTGCAGCAGCCACTACCGCCACCACCAATGACTAAAGACAAGCAATCAAATGGGAAGATGAACAAAGGAAAGAAATGAGATGGTTTTGTTCCTACTAGTAGGAAAACATTCTGCTTCACACATCAAATAGATGAAAATTAGAGCAACTATAAGATGTCAGGTTTTGTCTATAAGGCTGGCAGTTGTTTTGTTTGTTTGGTTTGGCTTTAAGATTTAGAAATTTTTGGAGGTAGTAGGCTGTGAGAAAATAGGCATCCTCAAGTATTCTTGGTAGGAGTGGAAGTCACAGTCTTTTTGGTGAGCAACCATCCAATAACTGTCACTTGAAATACAATTATGTTTTGACTAAGTGACAAGACCCATTGCTACAGCAGTGGATGAGTATAATTCTAAGGTATGACAGAGTGCATGCTGTGTGTGAAGATACAGAGTCCTTTCAGCACAATTTTTCTCATTTCTTAAGAAAAGACTTATACCAAGTGGTAGTGGCTCATGTCTTTAATCACAGCACTCAGGAGGCAGAGGCAGGCAGATATCTGTGAGTTCAAGCCAGCCTAGTCTACAAAGTGAGTCCAGGACAGCCAGAGCTACACAGAAAAACAATGTATCAAAGAAAAAGAAAGAAAGAAAGGAAGAAAGAAAGAAGGAAGGAGGAAGGAAGGGAGGGAAAGAAAGAAAGAAAGAAAGAAAGAAAGAAAGAAAGAAAGAAAGAAAGAAGGGAGAGAAAGAAAGGAAAGAAGAGATAGAAAGAAAGGAAAGAAAGAAAGAAGGAAGGAAGGAAGAAACAAACAAACAAACAAAGGAAAGAAAGAGAGAGAAAGAGAAAAAAGAGAAAGAAAGAACAAAAAAAGATTTATTTATTTTTACTTTATGTGTAATGGTGTTTTGCCTGCATGTAATGTCTGTGTACCACATATGTACCAGCTGCCTGTGGAAGTCAGAAAAACAGTACCAGATTCCCTGGAACTAGAGTTAAGACGGTTTTGACAGCAATCAAACCTTCATCTTCTGCCTAGCCGTTCCTGTAGCCCCACTTCCTTTTTGTTGTGTTTTGGAGATGATATATTTCTTTATGGTGCTGCCTCCATATTAGACTGCCTTGAGCCTGGACTGGGGCCACAGGGTGTATGCTACCATGCTTAGATCAATGCTTTCTAAAAACTGAAAAGAAAAGTAGAGTAAGGGTCATAATAGGAAAGTCAATAAATGCGTCATAATGTACCTACCTGTACTATGGGTGTCAGGCTGTTAGAAGGAAACAGATTTGTATGTGTCAATAAGAGAAGAGTTCTTTGAGGAAGGAAAAGACAGAAGAACAGACAAGAGAAGAAAAGTTCAGAGGGACTTGTATATGAGTTCATTCATGAAATTAAAGACACGTAGGAACAGTTCCATAGTTTGTAGTTCAGTGCAAAATTAAACAACAGGAGCCCCTTGTTCACAAGAGTCCCCATCATACACAAGAGTCCCCATCATACAGCAACAATGGTAAAGCTCTGAAGTAAGCCTGGGACCTTTCCCAGTGGGGATTCTCTGCAGCAGCACAGGTCACGTGCCCACAAAGCTAGATCTCTCTGCACACATGGCTGATTCTCATTATTTGATTCTGTATTTTCCAGTTGGTCCAGCTTGAGGAAATTAGTTTGTAATCCCCCAAACAAGGTACAGAATGCTTGCATGGTCATTCACGGACGTGTGCAGAGCAGAAATGTCACTGGCTATTATATTACCAGCTGAGGTCAGATGAGGCAACACTGCTTCTCATTCTGGCCCCTGGCTTACTCCATAAATAAGCATCTCTTTCTCTAATGTATTATATTTAGTGTGACACATGCTGGGCAGAGCGCTCATTTAGAATAATCCTCAGGATCCTGTGGAAATGCTGTCTAGAGTTCCTGAGCTGAGGAAAGCTTCAGTGTATTGGACAAGCTTCCTTCAGGCGTAAGCTACCTATGAGTTCAGTGTTGGGAACTGAAGTAGAAGTTTCTGGTTTCTTTGGAAACTCAGTTGTGTCATGTAAATATATTTCTGTTTTGGTCCCAAGTGTGGGATATTTTGTCCCCTCTGAAAATGGCTCCCAGGAAAAGTTGAGTGATGTTTGTCAGCTGGAAACGACCTCATGTGAGGGGCATGGGTTTTGCCAGTTGGACAACATCCTGTATGGCCTCTGAGGAGGGAAAAGTAGAAGCCCACAGACAGTGAGACAATGGTTTTTGTATCTCTACATTTTGAAATGGTTAGGATTGCTTTCCTGGTTTTCGAAGAGAGAAACACTCCAAAACACTTTTCTTGCTGCCTTGCCACTTCGTCAGACCCCTGCTGTTCAGGTGCCGGCTGGCTGCCTTTTCTGAACGGCACCACCTCTGTTGCTGCTGCTGCGGTTTGCCGCTTTGCTGTTTGAATAGACTGCGGGTATCCTGACGACTGAGATTGCTATATCCCCAAAGAACCCAAGGACCCTAGTCAGTAGGAAGTAGATAAAAGGTCTACAGCCCCTTTCCTTACTTATCTCCTACCTATGGTCAGATCGTGGGAAGGAAGGGAGAGGTATTTAAGAAGCATAAATAAAGTAGATGACTGAAAAATCTAAGCCTAGAGGGAACCAACAAAAGGAGAGTCTAAGAGAAACATACACAGAACAGCTTACAGAGCAATCAGTTGATAATACTGGAGACCAGTGGTGCTTAAGCCTTTAATCCATACTCAAGGTGGCAGAGGCAGGCTAATCTCTTGAGTTCCAGGCCAGCCTAGTCTACAAAGTGAGTTCCAGGACAGCCAAGACTACACAGAGAAACCCTGTCTTGAAAAAAGAAAGAAAGAAACAAACAAACAAAGAAAATACTTGTACGATCCCAGCTCTGAAAAGGCAAAGGCACAAAGGATCTCCAATTTAGGACCAGCCTGAGCTACAGAATGAGACCTTTTCTCAAAATAGTTTTTTGGGTTTGTTTGTTTGTGTGTGTGTGTTTTCTATTTTTTTTTTTCTTTTTTTCGTGACAGGGTTTCCCTGTGTAGCCCTGGCTGTTCTGGAACTTACTCTGTAGAAAAGGCTGGCCTGGAACTCAGTGATTGACCTGACTCTGCCCCCTGAGTACTGGGATTAAAGGCGTGTGCCACCACAATTGATGAAAAAATCTATTACAATGTTTTTGTGTGTGCAGGTGCATGGGCAGCATGAGTGTGGAGCTCAGGAGTCTGTTTCCCCTCACTGCGTGGGTTGATTCTGGGTATCAAATTCAGGTTATCAGGCTGGAGGCAAACACTTTTACCCAGTCTCACCAGCCATAATTCATTTTCTGGCCAGATATTTTCAAGAGCCTAATCCTTGCTAGGTGCGGTGGTACAAACTTTCAATCCCAGCACTCAGGCGGCAAAGGCAGGCAGATCTGCATTCAAGACCAGCCAAGGCTACAAAATGAGATACTGTCTCAAAAACAAACAACACAACAAAGTCCCAATAGCCCCAAAACAAAACAAACAAAAAAATTAAGAAAAAAAAAAAAAAAAGGAAAAAGAATCCAAATCCCTAATTTCATCTAAGAGAAAAATTTTACTAATTCAGTATTGGAGGCAGGTTTGCAGAGCAAAAAATGCTGCATGCAGAGTTGACTCCAAGGTTCCAGGAGATATAAGGTTCTTACTGAGCAAGCCTGCCAGCCTGAATTGGCACCCGCAGTCACCAACCATATAAAAATCTGACCTGGTGACCTGCTTCTGTAATGCTAACACTGAGGGTCACGTGGGGATAGGTGGACGGATCCTTGAGGTTTGCTGGTCAGCCAGATTAGACAAATTGCTGAGTCCTAAGATCAGTGAGAGACTTTCGTTCAAAAAAATAAGGTGGAAGGGCTGAAGAGATGGTTCACCAAGTAAGAGGGCTTGCTGAAAAAGCTTGAGGTCTCCGGAGTAGATTCCCTAGCACCTACTCTTTTTGTTGTTTTTTTGTTTGTTTGGTTGGTTTTGGGTTTTGGTTCTTCAAGACAGACTTTCTTTGTGCCCCCAGCATCTACTGTGGCCTCAGTGCTGGGAACATTGAGACAAAAGGTACTCTGGGGGCTGGAGAGATGGCTCAGAGGTTAGGAACACTGGCTGTTCTCCCAAAGGTTCTGAGTTCAATTCCCAGCAACCACATGGTGGCTCATAACCATCTACAATGAGAGATGGTGCCCTCTTCTGGTTCTCAAGTACACATGCAGGCAGACTACTGTATAGATAATAAATAAATAAAGAGGTTCTGGGGTTTGCTGGGCAGTTAGCCTACCTCAAACCACACACACACACACACACACGCACGCACGCACATGGATAGGCAAGCTCCAGGTCAGTGGGAGACCCTGTCACGAGAAAGTAAAATGGGATACCACATGTCCTCCAGCCTCTACACATGTGCACTGGTGAACATATCTACCCACACATGGACAAACTCACACTTACTGAGGAAGACACTGTCAACCTCTGGTCTCTACACACACAGTTACACACACAGTCTGTGTCAGGTGTGACTGTGATGTAAATGTGCTTGCAAGTATATGTATTTGCAGAACTGAACTGGGAGTAAGAAAGAAAATTTGTTTTTCATCATTAATATTTATTTAGTAATAATAACAACTCATCGTCATCATCATCATGATCATCATCATCATTAGGTTTTTCAACAGGGTTTCTCTGTGTAGCCCTGGCTGTCTTGGAACTTGCTTTGTAGTCCAGGCTGGCCTTGAACTCACAGAGATCCGCCTGCCTTTGGAGTCCTGGGATTAAAGGCGTGTGCCACCACATCTGGTTTATTTTTACTTTCTTATGTGTATTTGTGTGTGAGAGATAGAGAAGAGTTTGTCATGCTTGTGAGAGTGCCCCCAGAAGCCAGAAGAGGGCGTTGGATCCCCTGGAGCCAAAGTTACAGGGTCCTCTGGAAATTCAGCCGCTTCTCTTAACTGCTGAGCCACCTCTCCAACCCTGTTTTTTTTCATACCTTAATGTGCTAAAACTCTAAGTAAAACTTATTTTCTGAAAATAAGTGTGAGAGCACGCATCCACCAAAGTCTCTTCCTCTCCTCTGTGTCTAGTGTAATCGTAAAGAAGGTCCCAGCTTCAGACCAGAGTTCTCACAAACTCCTGCTAACCCTCCCCTCTCTTCTCTGTTCTTCCCGGAAGAGGCACTGCCAGGTGTACTTCCTGCTCATGCCAGTCCCGCTGTGTCCACTTCCTGTCCCTCCCCGCCTGGCTGTGCCTGAGCCACACTCCTGATTCTCTACATTTGCCTGTTGACCTCCAGGATAGGTCTTCACCTCCACCTCTGGCCTAACCCTGTCTGTTGTTTAGTTTCACTATACCATTCACACTCCATCATTTCTCCCACACCCAGGGCTAGTACAGGTCCGTACCCACAGCCCCCAGTTTCTCCTTTCTGAATTCTTTGTGGCTAAGTTGTCTGATAAGTGTTATCTGAAAAACTCTAATTGCTCTGTGTTCACTTACTTAAAAGTTAAACACTTGTCCCTGTGGTGGTGGAGCAAGCCTTTGATCCCAGCACTCAGGAGTCAGGGGCAGGGGGATCTCTGTGACTTTGAGGCCAGCCTGGTCTACAGAGTGAGTTCCAGGACAGCCAGGGCTGTTGGGGAAAAAAAGCTAATCATGTGCTATTTTAATTACAATTCTACTTACTTTTATAAGTACTACCTTGTTTGATCTTCTTAATGACCTTATGAGGTAGGTAGTATTTACTTCACTCTTTTAAAATGTTATTTATGTATTTATTATTTTAATATTTTTTTGAGACAGGGTTTCTTTGTGTATCACTGACTGTCCTGTTACTGGCTCTGACCAGGCTGGCTTTGAACTTACAGAGATCCAGCTGGCTCTTCCTCCCCAGCACTGGAATGAAAGGCATGCATCACCATTGCTGCCACCTCCTGGCTTTAATAAATGTTTTATATGTATAGGTGTTTTGCCTTCATGTATATCTGAGTACCTGGTACCCACAGAGGTCACAAATCGGCACGGGATCCCCTGTAACAGGAGTTACAGATGGTTGTGAGCCACCAGCTGGGTGCTGGGAATTGAACCTGAGTCTGCTACAAGAGTAGCCAGTGCTCTTACCTGCTGAGCTGTCTCTAGCTCCTCCTCCACCACCATTCATTTTTTTTAAGAAAGGGTTTCACTGTATAGTCCTGGTCAGCCTAGAACTCACCATGTAGACCAGGCTGGTTTTGAACTCAGAGATCCTCCTGTCTCTGCCTCTGCTTCCTGAGATTAAAGGTATGCACCACCATGCCTAGTTGTATTAATCCCATTTTAAGTGAAGAAGTATGTATATATGTATGTATTATATGTGAAGTATGTATGTATTTACTTACGATGCTAGGATTGAACCCAGAGCCTTGTAGATGGTAGGCAAGTATTCTGCTCTATGACCTCCACAAGCAGGTCATTCTTCAGTGACAGGTCCTGACAGATAGGACCAGAAAGTCAGAAAATAAGGGGGTAGATAAGTGTGGGATGAGAGGTCTCACACAAGCTGTGTCTTATGGGAAGCAAGCTTATATACTATTTACAGCATTTTATATGCCATTTACAGAGAAGAAATGGGACAGAGCCAGCAGAAACTATCATACAATGGGACCAAGTCAGAGGGAAGTTAAGCAAACAATGTTGCACAAAGGGAACACAGGATATCTCAAGAACATTACAGACTGATCACACAGCCGCCTCAGGACTGATAACCATAGCCCAATAGAGTGGGAAGCCTTGAGTTCCCAGGATCTGAAGCCACAGCTCCCTCCAAGGCCATGGCCCCAGGCCATTACCGACTCTGCCCCACATATTCCGGTTTTTAGGGAAGGATCTGTGTTCTTTCTCTACACATCAGGGCCTCGGGGAAAGCCTGGATCCCTCAACAGCCCTCAACAGTCATTGAACAACATCCCCAGCCCCTAGGGGAAAAACCAAGTGCAGTGCAGTGAAGTGTCCTGCCTGAGGTCACACAGAAAACAACAGGATTTACACAGGAGTCTGGCTCCAGAACATGCTTTTAGCCACATGTCATTCGCCCCTGGGTTGCTCAAGTAGACTTCATTATGTGGTGAGTTCTGGATGGAGGAAACGAAATTTTCCTTTTGAGAACCCCATTTCGTCCTTAAGAAAATCTTACCAACTGCCTAGAATTTTCTGGGCCTCATTTTTATGGCAGGCAGACAGGACACTTCTAGCCCTGGGAATGAACTTGGAATTTAGAAGTTGGTCACTGAGGGCAAGCAGTGCCAGCTTGCTTCTGTCTGTCTGTCAAGTGTCTGTCCAGCACTTGTGATTCCCAGGGCGGGTCACCAGCATGAAAGAGAAAGGGAGAAAGAGAAAAGCAGTAGGCATTAGGATGGTCCCCTTAAACTTGCTAATTAACTGCCCTTCTATCCTGGTACACTCCGCTCTCCCACAGAGGCGCAGAAAGATAAGCTCTTTGCTGGGTTAGCTATCCCTTCTGGCTTTCTCTAAAAGCCTAGAGCCTACAGAGAGCCCGATTGCCACAAGGGGGCGAGAGGGACGAAGCTCCTCTGTTCCAAGGATGAGGGGCACGAGAGCGTGAGAGGCTCCCGTGTTTTGTTTGTTCAAGCATCTTGGACCATCCCTATGCCCTGCATTGGGTTCTTCTGGGATGCAGTGTGGAAATGCTCACTTTCAAACGCTATACAGGGTTTTAATCGAGCCTTTACCACTTAGCATGCAGAGGTTGGAGAACGAGTCAGTTTTCTTCTTCCACCGCGTGGGTCCTGGGGATTGAACTCAGGCTATTAAACTTGGTGGCAAGTGCCTTTTCCACTAAGCCATCTCACTGGGCCCTACTATGTGACTGTAAACAAGGTATGCGCTACGTCCAGGCCTCTGAGCACAACTGTGTTGTAGCTAATACAACAATGGCCAACACTGAGCAGTCAGCGTAGGCCAAGCACAGTCCCAGCAAACTGTGCCATTTTCCCAGCTGTATGAGTAGGTGTTGCCAGTGTCTTCGTCTTCCAGACGAGGGAGCTGAGGGATATGAAAGTGACGTGGCATAGCTGCTAGTGACGTCTAGCTTGTAAGGAGCAATCTGTCCAACTTTAGTGCACTGTCACAGAGATGAAGTAAAGCCAGGCGCGGTGGCCAACATCTATAATCCCAGCACTCTGGGAGGCAGAGGCAGGCGGATCTCTGTGAGTTCAAGGCCTGCCTGGTCTACAAAGTGAATCCAGGGCAGTCAAGGCTACACAGAGAAACCCTGTCTCAACAAAACAAAAACAAACAAACAAAAAAGTACTATGTATACAATGCCTGATAGGAAGGCATTCTGTGAACCCTATTAAGATTAGGTTTGGAAAAATTAATTTGAAAATCTAATCAAACATAGTCTAGGAGGTGGCGATGGCTCCACCTCTTCCAAGGGACCCAGGTTCGATTCTCAGCACCCACGTGGTAGCTCACAATGTCTGTGACTCTAGACATGCACAGACATCACACGTGGTACACAGACTTATATGCAGGCAAAACACCATGCCCCCTAAAAACACCATGCCCCCTAAAAACACCATGCCCCTAAAAACAAAGAGCAAAGAAAATGTCACTTTCTGATTTTTTTTTTTTTTTACAGAATTAAAGAATAGTTTTAAAGAAACTAAAAGGATTCCTTTCTCACGTGGAAGATGGTTGAAACAGGCAAGCCAAAGTAGCAGAACAGTTCCATCTCAGCAGGGACTCAGATTCTGTCTAGTTCTTTGTTTTAGCTCTCTGGTGACTGCCAAGATTTGAACTCCAGATCCATATCCATGCTGGATGGCAGAAAGGAGGAGACAAAGTTAGAAGGGGGGCTTCTGAGCACAGTCAGTCTTTCGTTTTCTTCTCAGACAGGGTTACTGTGTAGACCAGGGTACTCACTAGCTAGATCCACCTGCTGCTGCCTCCTAGTGCTGGGATTCAAAGTGTGTACCACCAGGGCCAGCAAACCAGCCTTGAAAACGGTTTTTCAAGGAGCCTCACCAAGTGCTTGCACTCCCAACTACCGTGGAGTCTAAGTGTCACCAGTGTAACATGAGGGAGCTATGCTAATGAGGCAGCACAAGGGCCTGGAGAGACAGCTCAGCAGTAAAGAGCATTGGCTGACTTTGCAGAGGACCAGTGTTTGATTCCCAGTTCTGGCATGGCTGCTTATAGCCATCTGTGACTCTGGCTCCCAGAGATCCGCCACCCTCTTCTGGTCTCCTCTGCCGTGCGTGTACATGGTGCACAGATGCACACGCAGGCAAAACACTCATGTGCATAAAGTAAAAAGAAAGCATGGAAGCATAGATGCTGAGCAGGCAACTAGCAGCCTCTCTTCCCAAGACGCTGAGTGAGATCTCTCAGCCCATCCCACACGTATACGAGTCATCATTTGAAAAAACCAAAACCAAACATCATCATTTGACAGTCTTTCTGAGATCTAGCTTAGGTTTTTTTCTGCTTTTCTCTCTTTCTGTACCACATTTTTCAAACTCTTGATCCTTAGACAGGGCAACAGCAGGAAATAAAGACTCTATCCTATTAGCAGCCCCAAAGTTGAAAACTATTCTTTCATTCATTTATAACTATCCACTAGGTACCAAATATTGGCCAGGACCATTAGGTGTTTTAAAGATTGTTTTTTGGGGCTGGAGAGATGGCTCTGTGGTTAAGAGCACTGGACCCTCTTCCAGAGGTCCTGAGTTCAATTCCCAGCAACTACATTATAAATGTTCACAACCATTTATAATGAGATCTGGTGCCCTCTTCTGGCATGCAGGTGTACATGCAGACAGAGCACTTATACATAAATTAATTAATTAAAAGAATTTTTAAAAAAGATTTACTCCATTGTTTTTTTATGTATATGTGGGTTCCTGAAGAAGCCAGAAGAGGGAGTAACAGGCAGTTTTCAGCTTCTGTGTGGGTTCCAAGACCCAAATGGGCCCCCTTAGAAGAGTAGCAAGTGCTCTTAACTGCTGAGCCTCGCTCTGGCCCCAATTTATTTTCATTTTGTGTGTATGTAAGACTACCTGCATGTGTGCGTGTGCACCTCATAGGTGCCTGGTGCTAGCAGAGTCCAAAGGAGGTTGATGTCAGGGGTCTTCCTCAGTTGATCCCTACCTTATATGTTGAGAGATGGTCACTCCCTTGAACCTAGAGAGCACTTATTGAACTAGGAGAGTTAGTCATCTTGCTTTAGGAATCCCATCTCCACCTTCAGGGCTCTGGGATTACAAGTTGGTCAGCGTACCACCCAGCATTTATTCAAGTACGGATGGCCCCAAATCTAGGGTGTGTGTGTGTGCGTGTGTGTGTGTGTGTGTGTGTGTGTGTGTGTGTGTGATCTTACTTACAGCCTGGCCTCCAGCTCTTTAGGAAGCTTCTAATCCTCCTGTCTCCACCTCCTTAGTGCTAAAATTACAGATACATGCCACCTTACCTTGTCTTTGTGGTCCTGGGGGTCAAATCCCAGGCTCTGCTCATGCTACGCAAGTACTAGACCAACATGGTGTACAGATGTAAATGCCATCAAAACACCCATAGACCCCAGCTAGTGGGTGGTGCATGCCTTGAATCCAGCACTTGGGAAGCAGAGGCAGGCAGATCTCTATGTGTTTAAGGCTAGCCTGGTCTACATAGCGAATTTCAGGACAGCCAAGGATATACAGAGAAACCCTGTCTCAAAAAACCAACCAAACCAACAAAACAAAAAATACCTTATACACAAAACAAAAGGGTGGGGAAAAAAAACCAAAACCCTCAAGTCTCTAAATTCTGAGGCTACCCCAATGACATACTTACTTATCCCTGCAAGACCACACCTCCTAATATTGAGCCTTAGGTTTGGGACAAGCAACTCCAGGTTCTCCCAGCATCCCTCAGTTCCTACCTGCTGCTGGGCATGGCTGGCATACTCCATCCTCTATCTTGAACATTCCAGAGCAGGGGCTTCCCTGCTCCCTCACCATATAATCTGGACATTTTATGCTCTTGCTTCCCCCCATCCCTTCCCAATTCCTCTATTTATTTATTTATTATTTATTTGCTTGTTTATTTGTTTGTTTTCGAGACAGGATTTCTCTTGACTGTCCTGGACTCACTTTGTAGACCAGGCTGGCTTTGAACTCACAAAGATCGGCCTGCCTCTGCCTCCCAGAATGCTGGGGTTACAGGTGTGCGCCGCTGCACCCAGTTTCCAATTCTTCATTTTTAATTAAACAAAAAGGGAGGAATGTTACATTGGTGTGCAGACTATTCAACTGGCCTGCCCTCAGGGGCCTTTAGGGTTCTGATGTCTTACATCACCACCTGCATCCTATGTTATCACCTGCACCAGGTGTTAGTATTTTGGAACACAACCTGCTTCTGTGTTACCCAGCAACCTATGATGATGTCATCATGTGTCGCCAGCCAGCCAGGTGGCCACACTTAGAAGACGTGGTTATCGTGCCCCTTTAAAGGGTCTACCCTGACACGTGGTCAACTCTCTTATACTCTTCTCTCTCTCTCTCTCTCTCTCTCTCTCTCTCTCTCTCTCTCTCTCTCGGGGTGCCTCCTTTCCCTTTCCCTTTCCCCCCTCTTCCCCCACCATGTCCTGCTACCCACTTCCTCCGTACCCTTCTAATAAACCTCTCTCAGAGAATATCGGTTGTCCCCCTGCTTCTTCTTCTTTATGATTAATAACGCCAGGTGCTGGGGATGTAACCTGCCTGCCACCCCACCTTTCCTCTCTCTTTCTCTTGTATTCTCTGCCTGTTTCTCTACTTCTCTGTCTCTTCCCACCCATTGCATTCTCTTCTCTTTTATGCTCTCTCACACTGTCTGTCTCTCTCCCTCTCTCCCTGCCTTTCCCATAATAAACTTCCTTGTATCAGACCTGCGTGTGCCATGTCATTCATATACTATAACACCTAAATGTCCCCCAAACAGCACCACCAACTGGGGACCATGTATTCAAATGCCTGAGGCTATGGGGGACATTCCTCATTTAAAGCACTATTTCCAGCTCCCTGGACTCCATAGTCGTATGGTCATATCATATTGCATAATACAGTTAGTTCAGTTTTAAAATTCTCCTAATCTTTTACAGTTTAAATGTACAAAGTCTCCCAGCACTTGGGAGGTAGAGGCAGGATCTCTGAGTTGGAGGCCAGCCTGGTCTACAGAGTGAGTTCCAGGACAGCTGGGGCTATACAGAGAAATCCTGTCTCAAAAAAAACCAAAAAACAAAAAACAAACAAAAAAAAAAAAACCCAAAAAGTGCAAAGTCACTTTTAAGACTCAGGGAAATCTCTTAATTGTAACTCCCTTTCAGAAAAGCAAATTATATTCTTTCAACACACAGTGGTACAGAATGTACATGCCTAACAAAGGAATGGCATAGTGGGAAAACACTAGATGAAAGCAAGCCCAAAACCCAGCAAGGCAAACATCATGTCCTGTGTCAAAGGCTTAGACAGCTCTGTCTATTGGTACAGGCCCCATCCTTCTCCACCCTTAAACAGCACTGGGCCACTAAAAAGGTGGCTGTTTCTCCTTCCCAGAATGCACCTGAATGCACCCTCCCACCTTTCTCACAATGCATTTAGTTATACATTCTTTTTTTTAAAGGAATATTTTTTAAGATTTATTTATTTTATAATGTATACAATGTTCTGTCTGCATGTACACCTGAACCCCAGAAGAAGGCACCAGATCTCTATAGATGGTTGTGAGCCACCATGTGGTTGCTGGGAATTGAACTCAGGAACTCAGGAAGAGCAAGCAGTGTTCTTAACCTCTGAGCCATCTCTCCAGCCCTAGTTATACATTCTTGATACAACAATTCTCCTGGCCAACTAATCTTGCCATCTAGATCCTCCTGGGCTTCTGTTCCTCTCTCTTCCCACCTCACCTCTCCAGGTCCATAAAACAGTCCTGCCTAGGCCAGCTGTTGCTCTCTCTACCCAATCAGAGGTATCCTGCATCTCCATCAGGTTGAATAAATCTTCGTGCTGAACGTCTGCTCTCCGGGTGTGTTTTGTGGTGATGTCGAGGTCTTCACTGCCCCTCCAGCGTCGCTGTCTGTTACATACTTCTCTCTTGGGCTGATTCCACTCCTTGCATGCAGCTTTCTTTGGCATATTTCTCACAGCTCTGGCATCTCCAGCACTTTGAGGTCTCCAGTATAACCCAGGCTTTACTTCCACAGTCTCACACAATGACCTCTCAGGTCTTTCCCCTGGGGCTCCTCCTCTACCACACATTGCCTGGCCTCAGTAGCTCTCTGAAACTGAAAGGATCAGACTAACTTTGTAACCTATATGTCTTCTAAAGCCTATAGTTTTGAGTTTTAGGTCCAGGTTAAGCTAAAGCCTCTTAGTACCTTTCCAGAGAATGGAGGAATGTGACCCTGGCCATCTGTGAGGACAGATATAAAAAAAAGTGAGCAAGCAATGACCTTCACTCAGCAAAAAGAATGACCAGACCCTTGTGTTCGAGATAGTGTTTCTTAGCAACCAACCTAGATGGCCTCAATCCTTCTTCTGAGTAGCTCCTGACCTCCAGCCAAAAGCCCAAAGCCCTGATCTTCAAGGATGAGCTAACCACCCCCACCTTTAATTGCAGCTGCATCCACACTTGGCAGGACTGGCCAAGCTTGAGCACCTAAGACTAACCAATTATCTTACTTTATAGCTTCCTCATCCAATCCTAAATTGCCAAGACTGCAACTTCAAAATTCTTGCGCTTTGTCTTTTAAAAACCCAAGGCCTTTGTCTCCCGGTGACACGCTTTGCTGACCGGCAGGGATGACCCCATTGCGCAATGGTTAGAATGAACCTCTTGCGATTTTGCAACGATGAGATTTGGTCTCCTGAGTTCTCTTCATCCTTTCTGAAAATTAGGCTCGTGCTGGGTCTAACAAAACCTCAGGCAAAGATTCCACAAGCCCTTTCCTCCTGAATCCTTCATAAATTTAAAGTAACACTACGTGGACAACACTGACAAAACTGGCTACCAGCTTGGGATGGAGCCTGGCCTCTCTGAACTACATTAACAGTAGCTTTCCAAGAGCAGCACATGCCTTGTGATTTCTTTCACAATTTGGAATGGTAGAGTGGTGAGGGTCTTCCCCTGAGGGTACCTTTCCTCTATTCTAATGCAGATTAGGTGGCTCCTTAAAGGCGTCAGTCTCCTCAACAATTACTCCCAGTTTAAGACTTGATTGTAAACTAAACTTCCAAGTGTCCTTTTCTCTCCAAACTACACTTTCTATTTCTTTTTTCCTCATTTTATTTGCTCTTTTTCATTGTAGACCTGCATAAAAGTGATCATTAATAACAGTTCACTAGAGTCAATATAAGGCTACCTTGAAATCCCCTTTGGTCAAATAAATTAATCCATGACTTTAAAATTTAGCCTCAGATCTGGGCACGGTGGTGCACACCTGTAATCCCAACACTTGGGAGGCAGAGGAAGGTGGATCTTTGTGAGTTCATGGCCAGCCTGGTCTACAAAGTGAGTCCAGGACAGCCAAGGCTACACAGAGAAACCCTGTCTCAAACATGCACACACACACACACACACACACACGCACGCACACACACGCACACGCACGCACGCACGCACACACACGCGCATGCACACAAATTTAGCCTAGGGCAAGTTCTTAAAATGAGGATCGAAAGCAACCACATTACCATATTCTTTGCCAAAATATCACAAGAATGGTCTCTAACCTGTTGCTAATATTGTTCTCTTCTGAGACTTCTTGAGCCGGGCCTCCACAGTCTACACAGTCTACATGGCTCTCAACACTACTGTCTTCCAAAATCTTACTAGGATGACCCATTATATATACTTTTCTAGTCCACTTTCAGTCTCACCCATCCCTCCAAAACACAGAATGGTCAATGTTGGTATAACGTTCTTGTGGACTGTGTACAGTTTACCCTTGTTCACTCAAATGCTGATTTCTCTACCCCACTATCTGGTTACAACTGTGACATTACACTGTGATGTTTATTCTGGGCATCTCCTGTCTCGAGTTTGTGTAAACAAATGTCCACCATTTGTTCTCTGTATTGCCAATAAAAACCAACCAGCCAATGCTGAGCAATACAGAGAGTGGGACATCCTGGTCTGGGGAGGGGAGGACAAGGAAACATCAGGAGAAATGAACCAGACCTAGGATATGACTAAAAAGCAAGTATAATGTGGGAAATCTGAATGGGAGGAAACTATACTAGCTTGAAGGCTTAGAATGAAGTAATTATTGTGCTCTAGGCTACCAAGTAAATCCTAGTTTCTCTGTGTAGTTTTTTTGGGTATATAATGCATTAGATAACACCACCCTAATAATTATAGGGCTAATAATAAGCATCATTAGACCCTACCCTTACTTTTACATTTACCACAATAGGTCAGATTTTTCACAGTGAAAGGAACAGACTAACTTTACAGCTTTCTTTATAAATTTTAGACCCCATGTTAAACTAAGCTCTCTCAGTACTTTTCCAGAAAGCAGAAGGACACAAAAAGAGAAGTGGGCAAATTGAGACAGGACCCACGGACCTACCCTGTTGTAAAAGAGTAACCAGGCCTGCAATTGCAAGATATCAGTTACCTAGCAACTGACCCAGATGGTCCCTGTTTCCTATCCAGATAGCCCCTGGTTTATGACCAGAGTCACATAGCAGAACATTCCAGGGCAACATGACTGTGGTCCTGGGTATGTGCTAATCACTCTCTCCTCCTCAATAGCAGCCAAATCTGCAGGGCATTCCAGGTGTGACTTAAAGATGTCAGGGCAGGACTAACTGGACTTGGCACCCAAAACTGACCAATTATTTTAAAAGTCAACTACCCTACCCAATCCAGTGTTGCCAAGCCTGTAACCCCAGCGCTTCCCCATGCTTTTTCCTTTAAAAACCCGAGGCTTTTTGTCCCTCAGGGCTGTCTCTTGCTTGCATGCAGGGCAGCCCCATCATGCAATGGTCTGAATAAACCTCTTGCATTTTGTATCAATTTGGCCTCCAAGTCTCCTTCCTGAGCTTCCCTGGTAATTGGGTTCCTGCTGGGACTGACACATGAGTTCAATTCCCAGCAACCACATGGTGGCTCACAACCATCTATAATGAGATCTGGTGCCTTCTTCTGGCATTCAGATATACATGCAGACAGAACATGATAAATAAATAAGTCTTAAAAAAAAAAAAAAAAGAGTCCATCATGGTAGAGAGGCATGACAACAAGCGGCAGGCGGCAGGGCTGGCAGCTGGAACAGCCATCCAAGGGGACACCTGGAAGAGTAAGCACACAGGAAAGAGAGTGCACTAGAAATGGCTGGAGTCTTTATATTCTAAGCCCACCCATGATGGCACTTACTTCAGCAAGCCACACCTCCAAAAACGACAGCACCAACTGGGGACCAAGTTTTCAAACGCTTGAGACTATGGGAGACATTTTCCATCCACAGCACCACAGTCAGCAACAGCTGCATCACTCCTAGGAGCCCTAGAGTTGCTGCTGCCTCAGCATTTTGAGTCCCATAGTGACTAACTTGCACTGTTCACTGTTGAGCAGTCCCACTGTGGTGCCCAAACACAGAAAGGTTCCTGAAAAGCTTCTGGTTCCTAGTCCGCAAGGAAAGCTTGGAAATGGCCAGGTGGCGGTGGTGCTCACCTTTAACCCAGCGCACGGGATGAAGATGCAGGTGATCTCTGAGTTCAAGGTCAGCCTGATCTACGGAGTAAGTTCCTGGACAGACAGGAATACTCAAAGAAACTGTCTCAAAAAAAACTGAAGGAAAAAAAAAAAGAAAGTTTGCAAATTCTGGTTCTGATATCAGCAAAAGAATCTGTATCAGAGGCTACAGGGCAAATCAACAGGACAAGAGAGAGGCCAAGAGAACAAAAGGCAAGTGATTGAGATTAAAGAGATGGCTTACAGGTTAAAAGCATTTGTTCTTCCAGAGGACCCAAATTTCAATCCCAGTGCCTTCATGGTCTGCAACTCCCCAGGACCCACAGGGTCTGTAACTCCAGTTCCAGGAGATCTGATGCCTTCTGGCCCTGCCAGCAACATATACACGTAGGCAAAACATCCAAATATAAATAAATAAATAAATAAATAAATAAATAAATAAATAAATAAATAAATAAATGGAATTTTCATTAAAAAAAAGTATTTTTTTTCCTGCCACACTCTTTTTTTTTGGGAGGGGGATCTCCCCCACATTATTTATCATTTAAGGTAATCAGGACAGTTCTTCAGGTGTGGCTCCCTATTCAGGCAATTCTGATTTGTGGCAAGGTGATATGAAAGCCAACCATGATAATGCCTGTAACCCTTAACTGGGGAGCAGAATCAGGAAAATGCTGCAAGTTTGAGGCTAGTCTGGGCTACATAGCCCTCGGGATTAAAGTCGAGTGCCATCACCACCCGGTTTACATTTTTATTTTTCTAGAAAAAGTTGTTTTTTTAAAATTGTGTGTGTGTGAAAGAGTACTGGCCAGCCCGCGGTGCTGGGTCACCTTGAGCTGGAGCTGCAGGCAGTTATGAGCTGCCCTACAGGGGCGTCAGAAACTGTTGTCTTCTGCAGGAGCAGCACTTGATTTGAATCTCGGTGACCTCTCTCCAATGACGGCTGTAAAGCTTCTGAAGGCTTGCTTTCCATCCTTGTTCTTGTTAATCACATACTACACACCAGCACTGGTCTGTGGAACCCATCCCAGGGTCATGCTTACTTCCTGTGGGTCTGTAATCCCAGCGTCTGCTCTTTTCCGCTCTTCGCCTAACAGGGCCTTATCAGCCTGGGGTTCTAACTGACTTCATGGAAGGGGAATGCTCTCACTACCCAAGAAGCAAAAATGAAAAGTATTTGAGCCGCTATTCTTCTTTGGGTCTACTTGTCAATCCTAACCCACACAGAAAACCGCTGCTCTTCTATCCACAGAGTTAACCTGTTCAGAAGGAAATTTCCATCATGGGGCTGGAGAGATGGCTCAGAGGTTAGAGCCCTTGCAGCTCTTGCAGAGGACCTGCACCATCCCCACTGCTCACACAGTGGCTCACAACCATCTGTAACTTTCATGACACCGTCTTCTGACTACTGCAGGCACCAGGCATGGACGTGATACACATACATGCAGGCAAAGCACTCATATACATAAAACAAGTAAATCTTTCAAAATGTCCTCAGAAAATCTTTGACGTAAGATTAAGGCAGATAGAGCACCATATACCTAAAATAAATCTTTTGTTTGTTTGTGTTTTGTTTTTTGAGACAGGGTTTCTCTGTGTAGCCCTAGCTGTCCTGGAATTCACACTGTAGACCAGGCTGGCCTCGAACTGACATCAGCCTGACTCTGTCTTCTGAGTGCTGGGGTTAAAGGCGTGCACCACCACGTCTGGCAAATAAATAAATCTTAAAAATATATAAAGAAAAAAAGAAAAGAAAATCTTTAAAGAGAAATTTTCTTTTATACAATGTATTCTGAGTAAATTTCCCCTCTCTAAACTCCCCCAGATACTTCCACTTTCCCACCCTTAGGTTCAGACATTAAAATAACATAGTAGATGAGTCGGAGCTGCTTCGTATGTAGCTTGTACTTAACAACTCTGCTTGGTTTTTTGGTTGTTGTTTGGGTCTTCTTTGCAGCCAAGATCTTCCCGCTTCTGCCTTCTGCCTCCTGAGTGCTGAGAACTTTACCATACATAGCCACTCTCCACTCCCAGCTAGTTTGTTGACCCCGAAGCTGAACTTTCCAGCCCCAGTAGAAGCAGACGCTTGCCCAGGTCAGTCCTTCAGTCCTGAGACAAGGACTCTCTCTCCCTTCGTCTCTCAGAGGCAGATCAACAAATTTCAATATGTTTCATATACGCGCTTACAGGATTTGCTTTCATTAAAAGAAAAATGCGAATTTGTGGTATAAAGAAAAATCATGTAATTAGCTTAAGCGATTGTCTTCAATTCATTTCTTGCCGCTGTGATAAAATACCCCAATAACTGAGGTTTAAGGGAGAAAGGGCTTCCTTTGGCTCCCAGTTCCAGGTTACAGTCCATCATGTCCAGGAGCAGAGGCAGGAGTGTGAGGGAGCCCGCCACAGGCCACAGGCTACGTCTGACCCCATCGTCAGGAGTAGAGCGCAACCGCGGGCACACGCTAGCGCTCAGCTCACTTTCTCCATTTTATGCCGGCCTCCATTTATGCCAGCATTTTATGCCATCCAGGGCATGGTCTGCCCACACTTAAGATAGGGTTTTCCACGTAAATTAAGGAAATCAAGAAAATCACCCGGAGGTTTCCTGGAAGCCCCTCTCCCAGTTGATCCAGTTACTGCTAATCATCACAATAACCTTTAAGATGCCACTTCAATATACTTACTTATGAGTTTTGATAAATAAACAGATACACTTATTCATGATTTTGAGATGAACTTACTAATGCTTTTTGATAAATTTGGATAAATAAAGCATTTCTCTTGAGTTAATTATTCTGAAAATAACTTTTATCAGAAATGCTATCTACAAATTACATACTTTTAGTTCTATAAGGAATCTTTCAGTTAAGCTATAACTACTTCAAAAACAATATAAACAATTAGTTTGCCAGAATCCCTATAGGAAACTACATTTCAAGTATCAAGATACTCTTTTAGGGCTGGAGAGATGGCTCAGCCATTAAGAACCCTGACTACTCTTCCTGGAGGACCGGGGTTCAATTACCAGAACCCACATGGCAGCTCACAACTGTCTGTAACTCCAAGATCTGACACTCTCATATAAACATACATGTAGGCTAAACACAAGCAGACACAAAATAATTATTTTTTTAAAACAAGATATTATTTTAGAATATCTTTATGCCAACTTTATGCTACAGTTTTTGCTATTTGTTTTTTAAGTATGTGTTTAATTGAAATGGATCTTTATAACTTTCCCCTTTCCTTTTCTCCCTAGAGCCCCTCCAAACTACTGTCCCTTAGCCCCCTCCCATGTCCCCATCACTCTCAAGTTGATAGCCTCTTTTTCTCTTATTGTTATTGCTATTTATATGTGTGTATGTACATATATGTGTAAACACAAATATATAAATACAACCTGCTGAGTCCATTTTGTTGGTGGTGGCGGTGTGTATACAGTTTCTTTCTTCCTTTTTTTAAAATTTTTATTTCCAGATAGGGTTTCTCTGTGTAGCTTTAGCTGTCCTGGATCTACTTTGTACACAGTTTCAAAGCTAACCATTTTGCATTGGACTAGCAATAAAGGAGCTCATCCCTGAGAAAAGCTAATTCTTTTTCTCCCAGCAGTCATTAGTTGCCTAGAGTTCTTTGTCTAAGGGTGGAAACCCATGAAAATGTCTCCCTTCCATGTTAACACGTCCAGGGATAGCCTCTGTTCCAGCCTTGTTTATACAGCCATTTCTAGGAGAGACTGCTTCACACCAGACTTCCTAGAATTCTGGATCTTGCAGTCTTTCTGCCCCCCTCTCCCGTGATGCCACCTGAGCCATAGGTGCAGAGGCTGTGGTTAGATATATCCAGAGACTTCTTCTATATTCAGAGGCATCTTTTCTGGGGTAAGATCCTTCTGCCTTTGTTGTTTGTTTGAAAAAGAGTCTTATGGTGTAGCTCAGAGCAGCCTGGAACTCACTGGGTAACCCAAATGCTGACTTCAAACTTTCAAGAATCCTCTAGCCGTGGCTTCTGGAGAGCTAGGATTATAGGCATACATCACTGTGCTCCTCCTGTTAACTGTGCCTAAACCAAAAAGTCCCTTCTTTGCTGTTTTTCTTTGTTATTTTTTGAGACAGGATCTCATGTAATTTAGAGCGGCCTCCAACTTGGTATGTACCTGCAGCTTGTCTTAAATTACTGATCCCCCTGCCTCTACTTCCTAAGTGCTGAGATTCTAGGTATACACTCCTACACAAGACCGAGAAGTCCTTCTTAATCATAACTTCCAGCCTTCCTTCCGTAGTCTCAGGGTTTCCTCTTACCCTGTTGGAGGCAGAGAACATTCGGGCCACTTTCAGTACTGTCCTGTGCCACAGCCACAGAGAGGAAAACACGTACAGAAAGGCCCGAGTCTCCTTTCTCAGAAATGGAGGGAGCAGGCCATGTGTCTAGATCAGTCCATCCTTCAAAAACAGAACTGACCCTCCAAGAGGAAACAGCCTTCTCTCAGCACCCCAAAGCCTTGTTTAATTGCGCATTTTGTTACTGACTTACACAGATATTGGGTGGTACTTCTGCCATTTCTCACCGTTGTGTACTGCTGAGTAGCAGCAGCAACACACCCAGACGGAACTAAGAGAGGCCAGCTGTGGGCAAGACTGTTCTTCTGAAAGACTTCAGTCACTAACCCATCCCAAGCAAGTAACTGCACCATTCCCTCTCCATAACCCAGGAAGCTGTTTTCCTCCCAGAAGAACACTGTTTGTGCCTTCCCAGAGACACTTTTAATCTACAAGAAAAGCCAACTTAGAGCTAGGAGTGACAGCTCATGCCTACAATCCCAGCACTTGAGAGGCAGAAGCAGGAGGGTGAGTTTTAGCTTAGTGTGGGCTATATAGTAAGTTAAAAAAAAAAAAAAGTGTTTACTGTAGAAGAATGAGCATCTGAGTTTGATTCCTAAAACCATGTCCTAGCTAGGATTTTATCGCTGTGAAGAGACACCATGATCATGGCAACTTTTTATAAGGAAAAACATTTAACTGGGGCTGGCTTACAATTCAGAGGTTTAGTCCATTATCACTATGATGGCAGACAGACATAGTGCTAGAGAGGTAGCTGAGAATTCTACATCTGGATCCCCAAACAGCAGGAAGAGACAGTGAGCCACTAAGCCTGGCTTGCGCTTCTGAAAACACAAAGCACCCCATCATGACACACTTCCTCCAACAAAGTCACACCTTCTTCAGTAAGACCGCTCTTCCAATATTGTCACCCCCTATGGTGCTATGGGGGCTATTTTTCTTCAAACCACCACAAAACACATTTAGAAAACCAACCAATACAAACAAACAAACAAAACAAGGCTGGACAAGGTGGCTACGATTGCAATCCCAGAACTGAGGAAACAGGGAAAGGCAGATCCCTGGGTCTCCTTGACAGACTAGCTAATTGATGAGCTTCAGGTCAATGAAAGACCTTGTCTCAAAAAGCAAGGTGGATAGCATGGTAGTGGTTTGAATAAGAATGCCACCCCCACATGCCTGTAATCCCAGCACTCAGGGAGGCAGAGGCAGGCTGTGAGTTCAAAGCCAGCCTGGTCTACAAAGTCAGTCTAGGACAGCCAAGGCTACACAGAGAACTCTCTCCCCAAAAAAGAATGCCAACCCCCCTCAAGAGTTTATATATTTGAATGTTTAGTGACCAATAAATGACATTATTTGAAAGAAATAACAGGTGCGGCCTCGTTGGAGGAAATGCGTCACTGGAGAGTGGGCTCTAAGGCTTCAAAAGCCCACGGCAGGCCCTGGGTCTCCCACTGTGACTGCATCGGAATGTAGCTCTCAGCTCCCTCTCCAGCACCATGCTTGCCTGCACCCTGCCAGCTCTCGGCCATGATGGCAACAGACTAAACCTGTGAAACTGCAAGCCAGCCCCCAATTAAATGCTTTTTTTAAAAAATAAAAGTTGCCTTGGTCATGGTGTCTCTTCACATCAATAGAACAGTGACTAAGATAGCACCGGAAAAAGGACACGCAAGGTGGCTCTCTGGCTCTCACATGCTGCGGATGCATGTCCACTCAAAAACATACACACTGGAAAAGGGGTAGAGTTAACTGAAGATCATGCTGAATTAACAAAATAAAACAAATCTTAACTCTAATAAATAGCCAAGGTTTTCTTTTATTTTGCATATATTTTAAATATATTTATTTATTCATTTATTAATGTGTAGGGGCGTCTTAGAATTGAACTCAAGTCAGCAGGCTTGGCATCAAATACTTTTACTTCTGAGCCATCTCACCAGTTCTTCCTACTTTTTTTTTTTTAAAAAAGATTTATTTATTTATTATTTGTACAGTGTTCTGTGCCCTTAACTGCTGAGCTGTCTTTCCAGCTTCCTGATATGCATTTTTAATAGATCATGATGCCTGGCCTGGGCACAGATGCACAAAGACAACCTTAGCGTCTGCTGTGGAAGTCTCAAAGAGGGATGATCTGGCTTGGATAAGAACTGGCAGGGGACACACACACACACACACACACACACACACAAATTCCAGAGATTATGGGATTTAGGCGAAGAAGCAAAGGACCAAGGTCCAGTCTGTGTGCACTCATTGTACTTTGTGGTTTGCGCATCATAGCTTTACCACACTGAATTGAAATGGCTTTATGCTAAATGTGGTGGTGCATGTCTGTAATCCCAGTTTGTGGAAGGCAGAGCCAAGAGGAGCGTTACAAGTTCAACCCCAAACTATGCTACATAGTGGGTTTCAGGCCAGTTGGGATTACATACTGAGACCCTGTGTTGAAAAACAGCTTGATGGCGAATGCCTTTAACCCCCGCACTCGGGAAGCAGGGACAGGAGGGTTTTTGTGAATTTGAAGCCAACCTGGTCTGCAGAATGAGTTCCAGGACAGCCAAGCCTACACACAGAGCAATCCTGTCTTGAAAACAAAACAAAACAAAACAAACAACAACAAACAAATGGCTGATTTTCCATGCTGCACTACAGCCTTTCTCCAACAGTCCCAGGTGCTTCCAGAGCCCCAAGTAACTGTTGGGATGGTGGCCAAATCCAAGAAGCACACCACACACAACTAGTCCCGAAAATGGCACAGAAATGGTGCTAAGAAACTCCCTAGGGCTGGAGAGATGGCTCAGCAGTTAAGAGCACTGTCTGCTCTTCAAAAGGTCCTGAGTTCAATTCCCAGCAACCACATGGTGGCTCACAACCATCTATAATAAGATCTGGTGCCCTCCTCTGGCATGCAAGTGTACATTCAGATAGAGCACTCACATGTAAAATAAATAAATAAAACTTTAAAAAAAGACCCCACCCCAACAGATACTAATATCTCTCTGTCTCTTTCTCTCTCTCTGTCTCTTTGTCCCTCTGTCTCTCCCTCTCTCTGTGTGTCCCTCTCTTCCTCCTCCCCTCATCTTGTTTTGTTTTGTTTGTTTGTTTTGTTTTTGAGACAGGATTTTCCTATGTAACAGCCTTGGCTGTGCTGGGCTCACTTTTGTAGACCAGGCTGGCCTCAAACTCGCAGCAATTCTCCTGCCTCCGCCTCCCTGAGTGCTAAAGTGCTGGGATTAAAGGTGTGTGCCACCACCACCCAGCCTAAAATTATTTTTTATCCAATGTTTTTATTTTTTAAATATGGTGACTAGCACATTTTATATTATGTATGTGGAACTCATTATATCCCTATTGAATGGCACTGTTCACACATCAAGAACTGAGGTATTCGCCATGCCTGGTGGTGCAGGCCTGTAATCCCAGCTCCTTGGAAGGCCATCTCCTTGGTAGGAGATCAAAAGCTCAAGGGCAGCCTAGGCAACTTAGTGAGATCTTGTCACAAAATAAAACCTGGGTTCTGGGAAGATGGTGCAATGCTTGCCACACAACCATGAGAACTTGAGCTTAGATCCCCAGCAACCATGTAAAAATCCAGTTGTTGCACATCTGCAATCTCAGTGCTGAAGAGAGGGAGACAAGCAGATTCCTGGAGCTTTCAGAGCCGGCCTAGCTGAATGGGTGACTTCTGGTCCAGTGATAGAGCCTGTTTCAAAAATAAGACAAAGAGTGACGAAGGAAGATACCGCACATTGGCCTGTAGGCTAGATGCACACACATACACGCAGGCATATGCATCCCACATACACACATACAAGCACATGCAACACACAAACACACAGAAGTGTTGGTATAATGTTCTTGTGGAGTGTATACAATTTACCCTTGTTCATTCAAATGCTGATTTCTCTACTCCACTAGCTGGTTTTAATCTGGACATTGCACTGTGATGCTTATTCTAAGCATGATCTGTCTCAAGTTTGTGTAAACGTGCTACCATTTGTTTTCTGTATTGTCAATAAAAACAAGCAGCCAATGCTGAGCAATGGAGAGAATAGGGTGAGACATCCTGGTCTGGAGGGGAGGAGAAAGAAAGGAGTGAGAGGAGAGATCTGAGAGAAAAGACCCAAGAGGAGAGGACCTGGAAATACCAGGAGAGATGAACTGGACCTCAGATATAATTAAAAAGCAAGTATAATGTGGGAAATCTGAATGGAAGGAAGCTATGAGGGCTTGGAGAGTTAGAGTAATTATTGCTCAGCATTGTGCTCTAGGTTAATTAAATAAATCCTAGTCTCTGTGTGGGGATTTGTATATGCAGTTGGTTTAGGAATAACCACTGTTTAACTAAAATATAAAAAATATTTAATATTAATAATCATCAACACACAAGTAAAATAAGAAGGGGGCTAGAGAAATGGTTCAGTGTCAAAGAGCACTTGATGCTCTTGCAGAGGGCCTGGATTTGGTTCCCAGCACCCACAGCTCATAATTGCCTGTTTCTCCAGTTCCAGAAGATCTGCAAAAGGTGCACAGACATACATTGCAGATAAAACACATACAAAAAAATTAAAATAGGTAATTTTTTTTTAAAAAAATAAAATGCAAAAGGGGTAATGAACTCAGGGATATTATCTAGCCTGTGCAAGACCCTGGATTCAATCCTGAGAACTGGGAAAAAAACAAAAAACAAAAAACAAACCAAAACAACTAATTGTTTTAAGTTTTTGTTAGAACTGGTATATCTGGAAGCATGTCTAGGGGCCAGCACTCAACTCATCAATATATATTGGCTGATCAATATACCAGTGATAGGCTGGGCTTGGCAGTGTACACCTTTAGTCCCAGTATTTGGGAGGCAGAAGCCGTTGGATCTCTATGCATTCCAGGGCAGCCTGGTGTACATGACAAGCTCCAGGACAGCCAGGTCTGTGTAGTAAGACACTGTCTCAAAACACTTATATCAGGCTGGAGAGATGGCTCAGTGGTTAAGAGCACCGTCTGCTCTTCCAAAGGACCGGGTTCAATTCCCAGCACCCACATGGCAGCTCACAACCGTCTGTACCACCAATTCCAAGGAATCTGATACCTTCACACTAATACACAGGGTTGGCATTTTCATGAAAAGCAATGAATTCAAAACTAGCCTGCATATTGCCCTTCCTCCACCTCCATCCCCCAATTTGGTGAGAGGGTTAAGAGTACTCTACAATTTGTGGGGTGGTAGTGGCGCAGGACTCCAACCTCAGCACTGGGGAGGAAGAGGCAGTTAGATCTCTGAGCTCAAGGCCAGCCTGGTCTACAAAGTAAGTCCAGGACAGCCAGGGCTACACAGAGAAACCCTGTCTCCAAACACTAAAACCAAAACCAACCAACCAAACATACAAGAGTACTCTAAAACTCTGTTTATTTTCTAGACTTACTAGATTTAGTTCACTTCCAGCTCAGTTAGGTACCCTGGAAATTGAGCCACTCAGCAACTGAGGACTGTCCCGGGACATTCTAAACCCATCTCCTTAGACACTAGTGCTAACGCTCCACCTGTGAAGAAGCTGAGTCAAAATGACTCAGCCAGTGAGAGTTTGTTGCTCTCTCAGAGCACGGGATTCTGGTCTGGTGCCCAGCACTCACCAACCAGTGGCTAACAGCTGCCTGTAACCCCAGCTACAAAGGATCCGTGGGCACTGGTGTCTGCAGGCACCTACCACCATGTGCTCACCCCCCCCCCCCGCCCACACACATGACCACCTGTCTGTAATCCCAGCACTTGGGAAGCTGAGGCAGAAGTGGGAGTTTAAGGAGAACTTGGGCTTCAGAGCTAGACAAAACAAAACACGGGGTAGGGATATAGCTCGGTGATAGAGCACTTGCCTAGTACACACACAGGCCTTAAATTCAATGAATAATAATAATAATAATAATAATAAGCCTTGAAGCTCTTCAGAAGCTAGGATTGCACTGTTGGCACATGGCACAGCCTCTTGTCAGTCTGAGCTTAGGACGACTGAGCAGTAGGAAGTGCCTCTGGACTTGGATGTCAAGACCAGTTTGCTTCTGAACACCTGCATGCCTTTGAACTTATCAGCACTGCTCTTGAATTACTCCCCTGCAGCTCCCTCGTGGTGAGTTCAGCTGTCACGTCATATCAGTAAGAAATTACAATCTTATGAGCCAGTAGGAGTCTGGCACGTTCTATCTTTCAGAACCTTTTTTTAATTAATTCAAAACATTTTAATCTAAGCAAACAGCTCAGTAAATCTCTTCAAGTTTCCACAGTTTAGCTGACAGCGGAAAATAAACAGCTCTCCAGGTTGGGCTTCAGTCTTTCCCCCACACCCTAGAAACTTTATACTGCTCAAGGCAGAAACAAGAAGAAAATCCAGACTTAATTCCTCCAGCAAATCACGTGACTTCCAAGCCTCCTGGCAAATACTTTCCATTACATGATGGAATGGAAGCTGAGGCCCTAATCGCTTTTGACATCAATAACTTGTAGAAATTCTTTTTCCCTTGATCTTCATCAAATGAGCTTAGCCTTTCTGTGTTTAGACAAACTGCTCAGGTTCCACACTGACAAGCGCAGAGGTCCTGTTTGCAGCTTAGACACACTCCTCCCCCTAAAATATTTAAGTGGCTACATTACAAGGTCAAGAGAGCCCACATCTGGGTAGAGGACTGCAGGGCAGTTGTCACCACGCTAGGCCTCATCAGTGCAACAGCTACTGAGCTAGCAGGTCCTCACTCTCAAGTTTCCTTTATGTGGAGTCTGCAGTGTGAAACCTTCACTCATCCAAACCAGGATTTATTATTTTACATACGCAAAGCATTCTGGAAGACAGCAATATAAAGAATACCAGCAAGTGTCATTAAATTAATATGTACTATTTCCTTAACTGCACAGCCCTGCAATGAGATGGACTCCATTTCACTAAAGAATCAAAGAAAAACTTTATAACTTACAAAGGTCAGGCATCCAGCATAGCACAGACACTAAGTACATGAAATCCTAATGTTTCTAGTGCAGTGAACAAGCAAGTCAGAGGTTTGATTTGGAGCACCCAGCAGCATCCTAAACTAAGCACATAAACGTTGTCATTGTCAACCACCAAAATGAGGCTATTTTCTGGTACACTAAGACACCAAGAACCACACGGCTTCTTTTTCTTTTTTTCAAGAAAGCAAACTATCCTGAATCTGAATAGACATTGTGTAAATTACTTATCAGTAATTTTTTAAAATTGATTTGGGCTACATTTGGCTGAACTAGATGTAGAACCTTACAGTTTGAAATAAGGGCAACCAAAACCCAAAGCCATCATCCACCCCATTATTTCCCGGGTGATGTTTTGCGGAGAGCGGCTCCATTTGGGAAAATAACCACCACACCAAAATCTTATTCTGTTGCAGACCACGAGGCCTGCCAGCCAGGTCTGAGGGCCTGTCAAGACGTAATTTGCATGCAAATTAGTTTGTGCAAGAAAGAGGAAAATCTATATTCTAACTATTGTTTTTCTCCAGGTCACCTCATTTTCTGTACTCCTACTGTGGTTCCGTCCACACAGTCTAAGGCCCGGAAAGCATGAAGTGGAATTGCTCAGTGAGAAAAGACTGTCCTGGCAAAGCCCAGCTGGCTCCAGGCTGCAGGAGATTCCCGCCGCCTTCGCTGCCCCGCGCAAGGGGCCTCCCGGCTGCGGGGTCCGCGGGGCAGCCGCCAAGGCCACCGCTCCGCCCCGCCCGCCTCGGGCAGCGCCCCGTACCGCAGGCACGTCAGACGCCCTCTTTTTCCCTGAAAACTTTCTAGACGGTAGGGACTATTTTCTTCCAATGTAACCTTCCACCAAACTGGAGGGAAAAGTTACCCGAGGCTGGAGCGGGTCTGGGGACCGGGGGAAACCCGCGAGAGCCGGGGTTTGGAAAACGGAGCTCGCTCTGTTCGTGAAGAAACCGAGTTGTAATTGTTGGGTTAATTATTAAATCTTCCCTTTGATGCTGAACACTAAAGACATGTTAGAGAATACTGATGGAGGGTAGATTCCGCTAGACAAACGGTTGTCTTGAGACTTTCGGTCTTGGGTTGTCAAGCCCTGCTCCAAGTCCTTATTTTTCACTGGTAGGGAAAGCCCGGTCTCCACAGAATGGATTCTTGAATCCTTAAGACAAATGTCACATGTACTCGCTGCCGTTTCAGGCACTGCTAAATTGTCTCCATATTGTGGGTGGGTACACCTGCAGAGATAGTTAATGATTAAGAAACTCAATTGGACCTGCGTTTGTCAAAATTGGTGGCAAAATGAGCTTGATAAGGAATGTTAGGAAAAGGGGAGGAGGGGGATAAAAGAAAGATTACATATTTAGAATCTGTGCTTTTTCATGAAACCTGAATCAAGAAATCATGAAAATATGGAGTGAATGGAAAATATGCTGTGTGTATGGAATCAAGATGGAGAATACAGTAATAACAATTTTTTTTTTCAGTGCTAACCTTGAACCAAGGTCCTTACACCTTCCAGGCAAGTGTCCCACGTCCTAGGATGTATGTCTGACTATGCATCGCTTCTTTAAAAAAAAAAAGAAGAAGAAGAAGAAAGAAAAGAAGTCTGAGAACCACCGCGCTACACAGTATGCTTAATATTTATAGGATGCTTAGATTTGAAAGGTTTGAAAAGGCATCTAATTTATTCCTCTGCTTAGACAGTGTTTCATTTTAAGAACAGTACAGACTTAATTATCTTTCTTATCATCTTCCCATCTCAACATTTGCTCTGAATATTTTGTGAATAATTTCTTTCCCTAAAGCTATTATTTCGGTTAGGAAGGCTATAAATTAAAATAGGAAGGCATTTCTGCCAAGCTCTCCACTTTTCTATAGCTCTCCTTCTGTCCCGTGTCTTGGACAATGGACACATTCCAAACGTGTTCAGATCACAGCCGCCCCCACCCTCATACATGTAATCTCAGAGAAGCCTGGGCTGCTGGGATATCGTGGGATCAAATACCCTGTAAATATATTTTAATTGTTATTTTTATTATTATTGATTTAGTTAGTTATTTTGTTTGTTTGTTTGTTTGTTGTTTGTTTGTTTGTTTGAGACAAGGTCTCAAATAGCTCAAGCTAGTATCAGATTTACTATGTAGCCAAGGATGACCTTGAACTTCCGATTCTAGCGCTTTTACCTCCTGAGGACTGAGGTTACGGGCGTGTGCCACCATGCCTTGTCTATGGGTGCTGGGTCTGCATGCTAACTAACCTAAATCTCTATCCCTGACTTTTTGTTTTTTGATGTATTTTATTTTATGTGTGTTTTGGTTGTGTGTGTGCGCACACACACACACACACACACACACAGCAGAACGCCTGGTGCCCACAAAGGTTAGAAGAGGGGGTTAAAGCTCCCAGACCTGGAGTTACAGACAGTTAGCTATCATGTGCATGCTGGAAATTGAACCTGAGTCCTGTAGAAAAATAACTAGTGCTTTTAACCACTACGCTCTCTCTCCAGTCCCTCTACTATTTTTATTTTGGTTTTTTTCTCATTGATTATTTATTCACTTTACATCCTGATTGCAGCCCCCTTCCTCCTCTCCTCCCAGTCCATCCTCCCATCCTCTACTACCTTTTTTGTTTTTTGTTTTGTTGGGTTTTTTGTTTGCTTGTTTTTTGAGAGAGGGCTTCTCTGTATAGTCTGGCTGTCCTGGAACTTGCTATATAGACCACGATGGCCTTGAACTCAGAGATTCACCCACCTTTGCCTCCTGAGTACAGGGATTAAAGGCATGCGCCACTACCACCCGGCCCTCTACTCCTATTTTTAAATGCTAATATTTCTCCATTTCATTCCTCCTTATATAGGTGGGATAGAAAATAGGAAAAATTAAGTGAATTGGAAAAAGGGAAGGAGCCCCTCTCCCTGGAGCCTAGTTGAAGTTTCTAGCCAACTGAGAAACAAGAACTCCAGTGCAAAGAACAACCTTTGCTTTGAAAGTTCCCTAGAGACAATATTGGAGCAATGGCTCATCCATTGACAGTGCCTACTGCTCTTCCAGAGGACCCAAGTTCGGTTCCCAACACCCATGTCAGACAGCTCACAACCTCCTGCAACTCCAGCTCCAGGGAACTGTTGTCCCCTGGTGTCAGCAGGCACCTGCCTGTATGAGGCATACATTCACATAGACCCTCATACAAACAAATATGCATAAATAAGAACACTAAAAATAAATCTTAAAAAGAAAGTTAAAATAGTAACAAACTATGCTTAAGGGCCAAACATCTGTGAGCAAATATTAGGTTTCTCCTCTCCCAGCTACAATTTGTAAACCTACAATTTTCTGGGAATCTCGTAAGAAACTCCTCTTACAGTAAAATTAAAATCTTGACCTCCTTGTGTAACCTTTGGGACCTATGGGTTTTTAAAAAAATATTTATTTGGGCTGGAGAGATGGCTCAGACGTTAAGAGCGCTGTCTGCTCTTCCCTAGGTCCTGAGTTCAATTCCCAGCAACCACATGGTGGCTCACAACCATCTATCATGAGATCTGGTGCTCTCTTCTGGTATGCTAGGCGTACATGCAGGCAGAACATTGTATACATAATAAATAAATCTTTAAAAAATATATTTATTTAAAAGTTATTATTATTATTATTATTATTATTTTGCTTTTTCAAGACAGAATTTTTAGGCCTTTAATCCCAGCACTCAGGAGGCAGAGGCAGGCCAGCCTGGTCTATAGAATGAGTTCCGGGATAGCCAGGAGTACAGAGAGAAACCCTGTCTCAAAAAAAATTTTTGTAATTATGTGAATGTGTGTGGGGTGTGCTCATGCATGCCAGTATCCACACACTCACTGGCTCCTGCCATTCGGGTCAGAAGGCCCATGTATACATGTGGTTGGTAGGCAGCTACCTATCCCATTTGCCAATAGTGGGTCAGTGGCCTCCTGCCAGTAATACTAAATGATGACAACAACATAATATTCGTAGTTATTTTGATAGCTAAAATCTAGTCAATACTTGTCTGCACTCACACTGTACATGATTGAAGTCAATGAATTTGCCTAACGACTGTCTCCAGCGGATAAGTTGAAGTGATAAGCAGTGGTTCAGGCAGGGTTTGACTTCAGAAGTCTGACTCTCCTGCCTCAGGTTACACAGACAGATGTGGGTAGGGCCGTTCATCTGTCTGTGTTTTCACTGGGTTCTTTCACGGCCCTCTCACCCACTCACTGAACTATAAGCATCACCCACTCCCAAAAGTATGCAGGCCACGACTGCTACTCAGTTGGGAATCAACTTGAACAACACACCTTGAAAGCTTGAGATATGACAGTTATGGGGCACTGTATAAAGAGGAAGATGGATAGGGGAGATTTGGGAACAATTAGAAATGTAATTTGAAAACCTTTTGTTTTGTTGTTTCCTTTTTGAATGAATGACTTTATCCTTAGTTGGCTCATGGCATCCAACTGCCCACAGAAACAACAGAATGGAACAGAGAGAATGCACGATTTGTGAATTTGTGACACTGGAAATAGGGATTGATAGCAAGACAAAACCTTTGTAGGGGAGGTTAGAGGTTTGAAAGACTGCCTTTTTTGTTTTGTTATTTTCCAGACAAGGTTTCTCTGGGTAGCCTTGGCTGTCCTGGGCTCACTTTGTAGACCAGGCTGGCCTTGAACTCACAGAGATAGGACTGCCTCTGCCCCCCTGGGTGCTGGGATTATAGTACCTCTGCCTGGCTCTGCCTACATTTGTTCTTATTCTTTTTAAGCTTTAAACAAATTCTGTAAATCTTTTCAGTTGTGGGGAGTTACACTCTGAGTACTTAACTCGGGATCACTCCACAGGGTGGAGAAGTTCTAGTTTCTTTGTATGCTTGCCCACCGCTGAAAGAGCATAGAGGGGGAGTAGGAAGGAGGAAAACCTGTGTTTTTCTGACTTGGTTGGGGGCGGGCAGTGAGGTCGTAAACAAAAGCAAGTAATAGAAAATGAGAAACAGAAGACTGTTACTTTTAAACATTGTATCACTATATCACATTGTATCATGTTGTATCACTCTGTGCGTATGTGCTTGTGGGTGGGTGAGCGAAGGTGCTCCAGCGGCGCCCAGGCGTGTTGTGTGTGTGTGTGTGTGTGTGTGTGTGCGCGCGCACGCGCGCGCATATACATGCTACGGAGGCCAAAGCTGATATGTTTTCCACAATTACATGTGGAGACATGATCTTCCAAACAAGCTGGCTAGGCAGACTTAGCAAGCTCTCTCTCTTTTCGGATTAAATTCAGGTTATCACCATGCTTTCACCTGCCAAGCTACCTCATAGGCCCGCAGGAATTTTCAGAAAAGATTTTCAAAAGCTGAGGAGATAGCTCAGAGAGTGAAGCACTTGTCTTGGATCCTCAGCATCCATGTAAATGCTGAGTGGCGGTGGCATCCTGCTTGTAATTCTAGCATGTTTAGGATGAGCTAGCTGGCTAGCTAGACTCAGTGAGCTTGGGTTCAGGTGAAAAAAACTGTGTCAATATACAAGACAGAAAATGATAGGGGAAGACACCAGACATCAAACTTGCACACCAGCATGCGAAACATGTTCATGAAAACTCCTATACATACATCCACATGCAAACAAGCGCACACACATGACATACACACACAGGAGGACTTTTGAACTCAAGATCTGAACTATTTAGTAGAGTTATCCCTGTAGTGAAATCTGGAAAGAATTAGGATGGAGAACCTGCCATCCATAAGGAAGATCAAATTTGTCATATCCTGTCAAATACTTATGACTTAGACTATTTTAGGAACTAACAATGAAAGCTACTAGCCAGGCACAGTGGTGCACGCCTGTAATCCCCGCACTGGGGAGGCAGAGGCAGGTGGATCTCTGTGAGTTAGAGACCAGCCTGGTCTACAAAGTGAGTCCAGGACAGCCAGGGCTACACAGAGAAACCCTGTCTTGAGAAAACAAAGCAAAACAACAATAATAATGAAGCTACCACTATGGCAACTCCGTAAGCTAGGTACTGGACTGGGACCCTTATACCTTATACAGCTATTTAAACTCTTTTGGTGTGTATGTGTTTGCTGTGTGTGTGTGTTCTCTCCTTCCACCATGTCGTGGGGTTGATGGCAATTGTCCTTACGTAGTGCTAGGCATTAAATCCAGGCCCTCACACATTTAAGCTAAGACCCAGACTGAGCTACGTTCCCAGACCTAAATTCAACCTTTATGTCAATGTGTAGGTTGGTGTAAGGTATGAGCTCTGCTGCATTAACGAGTTAATCTTGGAATCTCCTTGGCCCAGGACAACAAAGCCCAGGATGTGCTGGGTACTTACTGCAGCTGTACTCCATAGCTTGACTCTGGGGTCTGGGCTGCCTCCATACTCCAGGCTGTGAGGGTTTCACTGAGAATGGCCTCCATAGGCCCGAATGTTTAAGTGTTGGTCCCTAGTTAGTGGAACTGTTTGAGAAGAATTAGGTGCTCCGTTAGAGGAGGTGTGACCATGGACATGGGCCTTGAGGTTTGAAAAGCCCACTCCAGGCCCAGTGTCTCTCTTTGCCTGATGCCTGTGTATCAGCGTATAAAGCTCTCAGCTACTGCGCCAGCACTATGCCTGCCTGCTTCCCACCATGACATGGACTGACGCTTTAATGATTAAGTAAGCCCCCATTAAAAGCTTTCTTTTGTAAGAGTTGCCTTGGTCATGGTGTCTCTTCACATCAATAGAATGGTGACTAAGGCAGTGTACCTTCTTACTGATGGAATACAAATCAAATTTGTTTAGTGAGACAGGATCTTGCTATAGCCCAGATTGGCCTAGAATTCTGCATGTAGCTCAGGCTGGCTTGAACCTGTGATCCTACAGCTTCAGCTTCCTGAATATTGGGATTACAGGTGTGTACCACCAGGCTCATGGTTTTTGGATTAACTTTTAAACGTTCTGAGCCAAATTCATTCTTGAAGTCTTACTTCAGCTGCAGGAGAGGTATTCAAATTTGCTTTTGGTTGCTGTGATAAGATCATGACCAAAAACAAGTTGGGAAGAAAGGGTTTTTTTTTTCAGGTCACAACTCCACGTAACAATTAGTCTTCAAGGGAAGTCAGGGCAGGAGCTCAAGGCAGGAACCTGGAAGCAAGAGCTAAAGCACAGACCGAGAGGGAATGCTGCTTACTGGCTTACTCCTTTGTTGTTCTGTGCACATCCTTCTTATACTGAACCCTCCCATGTCAATCAATAATTTTGATAGTTTCCCACAGACATGGCCACAGTCCAGCCTGATCTGGGTAGTCCCTCAGTTGAGACTCCCTCTTCTTAGGTAACTCTTGGTTACATGAGGTTGACAATAAAAACTAAAAAGACCAGGTTCTTGAAAACACAGAGCAGACTGCAGGAATACTTGGTGACCTAGAGTCAAGCAAGGCATGGGTCACTGAAGTAGGACCAGGCTTTTCAAAAGAGCCACCATATTTGCAGGGGTGTGGAATCTGAGCGGCCTTCCTCAATGCCAAAGGCAAGTAGTTCAACTCACTGAAGCAGCTGGGATTCCTGATCAACCTTCAGGTCCTAGAGGCTCCTCCACATTCTGGACATTAAGCACCATCCTACATGAATGATAGTAATAATAGCAAGAAACCACTTGTTAGCAGAACATTTAGTTCTTTGGCTACATGTGCCATAGGATTATCAAGAAAAGTGTCTTATCCCAAGAACCTCGGAGGAGAGTCTTTCAGCGGACCCACGATGAGTCTGCAAAATCTTAGATCTGTTCAAGAGTGCATTTTTCTGGGAAAGCTAGTCTATCCTTTTCATCAAGACGTTTGAGAGATTCATGATGCAGAAGAGGTTTTTTAAAAATCACTTTCTTGGCTAGAAATAGGGTCTCTGCATATTGGAAGAAGAGACCTGAGCCTACCAGGCAAGTCGGGTAGGAAAGAAGTTGATATTCATGCCTGAGTCACAGCATAACCGTGTTCATACAAACTCAGTGATGAGAATTAGTTTCCAGACATAAGAAAGTGAAATAATTTCTTTCTATAAAATCATCAAGCCATGCATGCTGATGCACTCCCAGCACTCAGGACACTGAGGCAGGAGGATCATCATGAGTATTGAGATCCTGTTTTCTTTTCTTTTCTTTTTTTCTTTTTTTTAATATTTAAAAATCTTGGCTGGCAGATGTTTTCAGATTTTATTATCTTTGTGTTTCAGGGTACAGAAGAGGCATTCAGAATGGATTCTTCCACTATCATGGGCACTGGCTTCGTTTCCTTTTCTACTTTTACTGCACCTCCTCAATAACAAGAGACTGGTACATGCCCGTAATCCCAGCACTTCAGAGGCTGAGGCAGAAGGAGCTCTCCAATTTCTTCCTTTTTTTTTTTTAAGGTTTATTTATTTATTACATATACAGTACACCGGCATTCCAGAAGAGGGCACCAGATCTCATTATAGATGGTTGTAGCTACCATGTGGTTGGTTGCTGGGAACTGGACTCAGGACCTCTGGAAGAGTAGCCAGTAGTGTTAACCTCTGAACCATCCCTCCAGCCTGGATCACTCCAATTTCTAGACCAGTTTTCTCTTCATAGCTAGTCTGAAGAGAGCCAGGACTGCATAGTGTCCCTCTGACTCAGACATACACACACACACACACACACACACATGCACGCAGAAGAGAGAGAAACATTTCCAATAGAGGGTTGACCTCTGTGTACACTACAAACCTCTGAACCTTGATTCTGAAAGATTTTATCTCATCTACAATGATTAATCATCAAAATCCTTCAAAAAAATAAGTTGGTAAATTATTTACTTTTCTTGGTTGGTTTCTGGAAATAATTCATGACTATAACAAAATGCAAATATAACTAAATTTGAGAAGAGTATAATCTAGAAAAAGAGAAAAATTATCATTAAATTCTGCTCAGCAGTCTGTTACAAATTTCAGCAAGTCAGATATCAAGTATCTATAAAATAATCCAATTTATATTTCCATGAAGCTTTATAACATTAATTGAATTACTAGATAATCACACCTGGCCAACCCTATAGCAACAGCATAGTTTTGCTTGTGGGTATCTCTTAAATAATATTAAGATGAAGCTACATTAAGTCATTATTGCCTATGAAATCAGGTAGTAGTTCACAGTGAAAGCTTGATGAATGATGAAGCTGCTCTTGTGAATTTTTTGCCAAATACATTTTGAGGCTAGATACTTTTAATTGCTTTTTGCTAAAATCTAGTGAGGAATTTCCTTTCTTTCAAAACCCAGTCTGCAAAGTTCTCTGGCTTTTCCTCACCTCCTGAGTGTCTTGAATGTAAGGTGGTAGCAAATAATATTTGCAAATGAAAGCCAGCCACAGCTTCTAAGCTCCTCATTCTGTGACATGCTCAAACAGTCTGCACTTGCTTTTACTCCCTAATGATTTCCCTGGAGGTGGGCACCCCTCCCAGGTCCTCCAGACTCAGTGCAATAAATTGTCAATCTTTCCAATTTGGGAGCTGCTCAGATGGTGAAAAGTTTTGTTGTTTTTGTTTTTTTTCTACTACATTTCCCCAAATGAAGTCTCTCCGCTTCACACCTTCTACTGCTCTGAGGGCTTTTGTTTGTTGGTTGGTTTAAATAGAGCGTCATTTTCCCTTAAAGCTACTTCTGCCTGGACTGACATTACGATCTGATCCTCCCCACACCCAATCACACTGCCCACAGCAATTCATACCAGTCCAGCTCACACTGAACCTTAGACACAGTGATTGGGTCTGTGTGTTAGCAGAAGGACACCACAGAGGCCACTTCTGCTTTTGAAGACTTATTAGGAGCATTTGACACTTTCCAAGTGACAGGTGGCCTCAATTTTCAACCTGTAGCAGAACCCATAAGGCGGAGAAGCAAGTAAGTGTTTCCATAAGTGAACAATGTTTCTTCTTGCCATCCAACTGTGAAGAGCTCCACTGGGGACTCCATTAACCTTTAACTTTCTTTCCTAGAAACCTATATGGAAAGGATTCAATGTTTCTAATTTGGCTACTGAAGACAGTAGGTTTTTTTGTTTGTTTGTTTTACTACTAGGGCCTGATTTCAATAGATCAAACTACACGGTTGTCCAGACCGCTTTCCAGCATGATTCAGAGGCACATGTGACTTGATTTCTAAGTTCTTGCTTCAAGTTGTTCTCTTGCTTCTGTTTCCCATAATTATCAAAATGGTTCAAAAGAAAGACCACAGTTATCAGGCTTATTCATTATAGAAACCAAGTGTTAGGTGATGATGCCCAAATGTCCCAGGACTGACCAAATTACTATGGACGTTTCCTCTACTACAGGAACTACCTGAGCTTCGGAGTGTTGTTTTCTTTTGTTTCTGAAGCCTGGCCTGAAAGGTCCCATAGGCGAGGGTGATCTTAAACTCTTTAAGCTGATTGTAAGCATGCACTGCCACAGTTTACTCTCTTTACAAAATCTCTTTGTCCACCAGCTACCCATCATTGAAACATTCATTAATTCTGAGTACATGTGGTGTCCTCTCCATTCTATGCTTGCTAATCTTTTCCCTCTGCCCACCCATTCCTCCAAAGCTGCCTCCAGGCTTAGGAAAGCTCCCATTTTTTTACATTCATCATGATGAATGTATGACTTCCTTTATGGAAATCATAGCACCATCACTCACACAATTTTGTTTGCTATCATGGGTCAAAAGTGTCTGCCAGGGCACACACTAAATGACAGGAAAACAGGTTATGGAACACCTGTTAAAAACAAAACAACATCAGAAACCCTACAGAAGTCACGCAGCTGGAGCAGTGGTTTCACCACTGCCACCCTGGTCCGAGCCAGTCATCTCTCACCAGGATGAAAGCAGAATATCCTAACCAGGCTCCCTGTGGCTGGCTGCCTTTGTGCCTACTAGTAACCCCCCTCCCCCCCACCCCGGCAGAAGCCTTAAAAGCAACAGGTGATATCACTCAGGGGATTGAAATCCTCCAGGGGTTTTGCTTTCATTAGGAACTACGCCCTGAACTTTGCTTCATTATTTTTTTTTTCAGATTTTTGCCCACGTGTCGCTTTCACAGGGCTTTCTCCAACAATTCCACATTAACTTCTCTACCATTTCCTGCACCAGGATTCCAGCCCTGAATCCTACCCATTGCCAAAGCATTCACCAAAGCATATATTTACTTATATATAACACTTGTGGTTTGCATTTCTAGGAAGCAGCTGATGTCCTGGTCACAATAGCCACTGATCTCTACCTGGTCATCTTGAGGTACTTGGCCTAAGAATTTAGTCATTCTGGTAGGAGGAGGCAAAGGTCACATGAAGAGATTACTTGTAAACATTCTAACCAATAGCCCAGCTGTGGTCCAGCCCAATAGTATTGTCTACCAAACATGGGAAGTTTTTGAGATGACTTGAGTACCAGCCAATAAGAGAGAGGAGAACGAGGGAGCTCAGCCAATCACTTCCTGAATCACGAAAGACAGGAGTCATCATTTTACATCACTAAATTTTGAGATCCTTTGATATCTACTAATAACTGATGGAAGAGTTTTATTATGTGCACACTCCATCTCTTCCCTGGTAGAGTGTTAAGTTTCACATGTACAGGGGGTTTTGTTTTTGCTTTTCTATATTTTTATGTTTTAACTAAAAAATTGTCATTGTTTTTGTGATTTTGTTTTAAATTCTATCTATGTGGGAGGGAAGTGTGGGGTGTGTGCATGTGGGTGTAGGTGCCCCTCAGGCCAGAAGAGGGCACTAGGTGTGTTGGAGCAGGAGGAATAGGCAGTTTCGAGCAGAAGGATGGGGTGCTGGGAACTGAGCTCTGATCTAGAAGAGTGAAAACAGCTCTTATCCCCTGAAGCATCCCTCCAGCCCCAGGGGCTTTGCTTTATTACTGTATTCCTAGCACCAAGAACAGTGCCTGGACCATGAAGAATAGGCAATAAGTATTGACTGAAATACTGGCACATCAATTAGTGCATGTTACAATCTGCTGAGCGATCCTTCACCGGCTGAAAGTGACTGGTAGTTTGGAGAATATACACAAAGGGGTAAATACGGCTTTGGATCTACCTATCCCTGCACCGAGCACCTTTGTTTAGAATTTGGTTTGGAACAAGTACCAATGTATGGCTTAAAGATCATTCTCAAATACCCAAGAAAAGTATTAAAATGTTATCATCGCAGGACACAATAAAGGACAAAACTTCTTAGCTACCAGAAGTTAGTTTTTTTGTGTGGAAAGTGGTAGATAATCTTGAGTGGACTAATCAATTTATTTGACCCAATCCAACAGGGTCATGGAATCTATGGTTTCTGAGACTGGGGATATCTGTTGAGTCTATTCACAACGGTTTCAAAGAAATTCCCATCAGAATAACCTTCATATTCTGATGGTTATGAAACCATCAGAAACTCGGGGTTTCTCCTCAGACTCCAGAAGAGCTTGATAGCAAAACTTGTTTTAAAAGTATTTATTATTTTAGGTGTGGTGACAAATCCCTTTTAGGCCCAGCACCTGGGAAGCAGAGGCAGGTGGATTCTCTGAGTTCGGGGTCTACATGGCGTGTTCCAGGACAGGCAGAGCTCTGTAAAAAGACCCCGCCTCAAAAACAACTACAACAATAAAAACAAAAACAAATAAAAAACCAGAACTCACTTAGACAAAGCCACTTAGACAAGGCTACTTGGACAAGGGTGTCTTAAAGAGTGTGATCTTGTTCTTAGCTGCAACGACAGTTGTTGGTGCCACTGGGACTCACCATCTTGCTTGTGGCATGAAGTTCTTCTCTTGCATTGGGAACCAACCTTGAGTGGAAAGTAGGGAAAGTCTAAATTCGTCTGGAAAGTCTAAGAAAGTAAACTGGGAAGTATTTTCTTTGGGAGTGCCATTTTTCTCAGCAATATCTGGGTACTGTTTGTGAAGCTAATTATTCTTTTCTCCATGAAATCTTTTTCTTTCTTTATTTATTTGCAGGCCCAGACAAACTTGACTGGAAAAGAAGCCCGGACAGTTAGGATGAGCGATGACGTAGCACACGATCCAGCCAATTGAAAGGGCACGATAAGGGGAAGGCGGAAGTGACGAGAGGTATTCCTCCGCAGGGCGAGAGGGTCGGTGGGGGGAGTCGGCGTCTCTCTCCCCCGCGCCAGCTCCCGTACACGGAGCCGCATTCCTTGGCCCCCCCACCCCCTCCCTCGGGGCCCCCCCGCCCCCCTCGGGAAAAAAAAATCCACCCCAATCACTCGAACCTGAGGGAGGCTTCCTTTCACCCTCGGGGAGAGGAGCCCTCCACGGTTCCCTCTCCTCCGTCTCCCCCCGAGCCCCCGTCCCCTCCCCTGCTCCCACCCCCGACTCCCGGCGCCGGGTGCAAGGTCCCTTTAAGGCGACGGCGCCTTCCTCGGGTCAGACTACCGGCGGCGACGACCACGGGAGGTGAGTGAGCGAGCGAGCCCCGGCGCTCCCCACCCCCTTCTCCCGGGGGTTCCGTTATCTTTTCTCTGGGCGCGGCGTTCCGAGGCGAGAC
>NW_026590809.1:9029643-9134826 GCF_907164565.1 Psammomys obesus | reverse complement strand
GGGCTTCCCGCCGCCCCCGCGCGTGGAGGCGTGAGCGCCGGTTCTGAGCGGGAGGAGGGACGCGAGGGAGGGTGGCTCCGCCGGTCCCCTGTGTTATGTAATCCCGCCCCGTCTGCGAGGACATCCCAACCAAGCCTCTGCGGCTAGTTGACGAAGTCTCCTCCCTCGGCTCCCAAATTTATGCGAGGATGGCGCCGTGATTTACAAAATGGCATGGGGCAGAATCTATTTTCTGGTGATGATGTCCTGCCGCTCTAGACGCCATGTTTAGCCCAAGGACTATTTTCTTTAGGTTTTCCAGCACCTACTGAAAACGAGTAATGTCATCGAGCCACCTGCTCTCCCTCGTTTCTGCCCGTGGTCCTGGTTTCCTCTCTCTGGTTGTCGAATTCTTGCAAACTGTCACTAACACGGCAGGCTTCTGGTCTCACTTAAGCCTTCAGAAAAAGCGCTGAGAGTCTTGGCCTTTTCGTTCTCTAGGAGGAAAGGAGGTCGAATTGTAGTATCTTACAACGGTGCGGAGGAAAGCCCTTTTCTTCACACTTCTGTTCACATCCCTTTGTAGCACAAAACGCCACAAAAATGAGGTTTTAAAGGAATTTCCCCGGATGAAGGCGAATGGGAGGAGGGCTGCCTTTGCTTTTGAACAGTGATTTCACAGACCCCTTCCTTGTTTTGGAAGTAGGAGCTTGGGCGATGACTTACTCATCACAGTTGTTCTTAACTTTAGAGTGCATTAAAAAATGACATTTTGGAGACAATATTAAACGTAAAGTTTAAGGAATTTATGCTTAGTGGTTTCTGGGTGGGGTGGAGTGGAGGGCTAGTATCTCTACAATGGACAACCTTCAGTTAAAGTAATTGGTACGTTAAAAATTCTTGGTTCTGTGCAAAGGTGATCAAAATATAATGTTCAAGCAATTAGATTGAGCCAGCTGGCGGTGGCAGCACACACCTTTAATCCCAGCACCCTGGAGGCAGAGACAGGCAGATCTTTGAGTTCTAGGCCAGTCTTGTCTACACAGTGAGTTCCAGGACAGTGGAGGCTACACAGAGAAACCCTGACTCGAAAAACAAAACAATTAGATTGTCCCCTTGATTTCTGTCCTTTTTCCTGTATTGGTGGGGTATGTCAAACTGAAAAAAAAAAAAAAATAGAACAGGGGTGTAAGAGTTGCCACCCACATCTTGGAGGGTATAATCTAGGAGAGTAGTATCCACATTGTGGTTAGCTGATCCTCGGGGACATCCCTCAGACTATAACTCTTCAGAATTTTTAATTTTTAATTTGCTTTAGCACTTTGAATTTGCTTCTGTGACTTTTGTACTGGTGATCCAAAGTGAAGTTAGGTAAAAGCAAGGTGTTTTCACCCAGTTCTGATGTGCTTACTTGAGAATATTCTTGATGGAATATGGACAGCTTATCATAAAACCATTACTGTTATTAAACTTCAGCTTTGGAGTATATCTTTAATTTTTAAGAATTTAATAAAAGTGAAAGGCATGTATCAAACATTTATATTGTCTGTGGAGTTTGCTTTGTTTTTATGATTTATGTCTTTCATGTAAATTAATGTCTGTCTGCATGTACACCTGCATGCCAGAAGACGGCATTGGGACCCAATATAGATGGTTGTGAGCCACCATGTGGTTGCTCAGAACTGGATTAAGGACCTCTGGAGGAGCAGCCAGTGCTCTTAATCACTGAGCCATCTCTTCAGCCCCTATAGAGGTATTTTTAAAGTTTTTTATTAACATATATTAATTACTTGACTTTTGTTTCATTATGACACTTTCATACATGTATGTAATCTGTTTTTATCATATTGAGACCACATTACTGTCCCTCAAGCTCCCTCCTGTTTTCATATCTTGGCCCTGAGGGTGGTTGACCTGGTGAGTTTAGTGTTGCTTACTGGAATGTGGGCAGCTCACCAAGAAGACAATGTCTCTTCTTACATTAGCAACCATTAGTTGACTACAGATGCTTTCACGGTTGCATGTTGGACAGTCCTGCACAGGGTTATGCAGTCAGTCATAGCAGCTGTGAGTTCAAGAGTGCATGTCAGTGCTCCACAGCACATAGAGAATGTCCATGCAGAGCGGAGCATTCTACAGCCTCTTATGCTCAGTACTTCAGCCAGTGATGAGTTTGTGTATAAAGAAATCCATGATGAAACACACTGCAGAAAGGTGCTTCTCCAGCCAAAGCTGACAGCAGCACTGTGGCCATAAACATACATGTTGAGAAGGTCGTGTGATGGACATATAATGTCCATTTAGCAAAATAACAGCTGTAGCTTCCCCACTAGAATCTGTGACCTTCTCAGCTTTTGATGAAGTTTAAAGTATGAGATATAAATTTACTCCTGTGGATAGGTCCTCAAATTCAATCAGAAAATGGTTGAGTAGCCTCTCCAGCCCCTTGTTATATAGAAATTCATTTTTAACGGAAAGAATAACTGACAAAGTAGATTTGATACTTCAGTGTTCCTTCTTGAAAAATAAATGGAGTTAGTTTTGTCAGTACTAGGAAAACAATGACATTTGTTTCTAGTGATAAAATTACAGGCAAATAGGATTATAAAAACTTAACAGTTTGAGTTTTAACATACTCCCAGGACTTGACAAACTTTAAAAATAGCACTAGTTAATAACTGACTATATTTAAAAATATAATTGGCTGTGATGGTGCATGCTGGTAATCCCAGTGGAAGGGAGGCTGAGGGCAGGATTGACTTGAGTTCAAGGCTATCCTGGAGAGAGTCTCAAAAGGGAGTAGAGGTGGGAAAGGAGAGATTGAAAGGTTACATGGTGCATGAAATCTTAAAAAAAAAATACTGTATGCTGAAATGCCATTTGGCAGGTGGCATAACTGTTTTCCAGATAATCAATGCCAGGTATAAGAAAATACAAAACTAGGGGCTGGAGCAAAGGCTCAGCAGTTGAATGTTGGTACTGAAATCCTGAGGACCACAGTTCAGATCCTAGCTCAGCTCATTTAACAAGCTGGGCAACTTGTATATACCTGTAACCCCAGCTTTGCTGGCAGTGGAGACAGAAGTATCTATGGGGCTTGGTGGCTTCTACCTTAGCTAAGATGGGAGAGTGACAGAAGATGCTTGGCACATTGATCTGACCCCTGCATGCATGCAGAAGCTCATGTATGTGCTCTTACATATATACACAAGCAGAACTTTTTTTAAATGCATAAGTAAAAAGAATCTACCAAAATACAAGTTACATCAGTGAGCCGAAAACAAATTGTAGTGCTTTGCATCGAAATGAAGACCCAGCACATGCTGGGCAAATGCTCTGTCAAGGATGGAAGGATTCATGCCAAAGGTAAGACTGCGTGAACTTCATCGTGAAATACAGCCTATGCAGTGCATAAGAGTCATGTTACCAGTACAATTATTGTCGTGAAATACAGAAACCAGCTAGTGTGCCAAGATGTTAACAGGATTAACGGAAGACAGTGTATCGCACAGTATGTCTTTGGTGACCTATAGAATCTACCTAGGATTCCTTTCATTTCTTTCTTTTTTTTTCTTTAATTTTTATTTTGTTTTTTTTGAGACAGGGTTTTTCTGTATAGCCCTGGCTATCCTAGACTTGCTTTGTACATCAGGGTGGCCTCAAACTCCCAGAGATCCTTCTGCCTCTGCCTCCTCCTGCTGGGATTGTACCACCACCTGGCTCTAGGATTCGTTTCTTAAACAACCCTCCCCCCATTTCTGATTTTTTTTTATTGTCTGAGAAATGTGTGTATATATAAGCCTCCTAATAATTGCTTGTAGGAAAACTTTGAAAATTCAATCAAAATTGCTACTAGCCAAAACTATGTTGCTAGTCTCCTAAAGCATACCTTCCTCCTCCCCCACTTTTTTCTTTGTGAGACAGGGTTTCTCTATGTAGCCCTGGCTAGTCTAGAACTTGATTTTTAGACAAGGCTAGTCTGGAACTCACAGAGATCCATCTGCCTGTGCCTCTGGAGTGCTGGGATTAAGGGCTTGCACTACTATACCCAGATCCACTCCAGTCTTTAAAGAAGAGTCCGTGTATGTAGAAGAGGTTAAAGAATGCAATAACCCTTACCGTGACCTATGTGTGATCTAGGCAACAGTGCTTGTTAATATTTTAGCCTGTGCCAAATATGAAAAGATTGACAGCTGCTATAAAAAGGCCAGAATATCTGTTAAATCATATTAAAGTCACATTTTTGACATTTCTACTTATTAGTTTCAATTATTTATATATTTGCCAAGAGTAAGTGTTTTATCCTCCGTAACAATTATACCGTTGCATAATAAAATTAAGAAAAATCCTGAATGTCTTCCAGTGAGTGGTCCATATTAAAATAGTGCGGTTGTCCCCCGATTTCTTTGTAAAGGCATATTTTTCATTGGTGCATGTGGGTGTGCCACATGTTTGGGTGCCCTCCAAGCCCTGAAGAATGGGGTTGAATCCTCTGGAGCTGGAGTTGGAGGTGGTTGTGAACTGGAAATGAAGTACACACATCTGGAAGAGCAGCTTGAGTGTCGCTGCTGAGCCATCTCTCCAGCCCGTCTGCTCCTTAAGGAGAGCAGGGTCCCCTGCAGCCTGGGCATGCCCCTACTGTGTGTCTGCTTTGGACTTGTGATTCCCCTGCCTCTGACTTGCAGTGGCTAGGATTAGAGGCCTTTGCTGTCACTTGGTTCCAAAATGCCGTTCAGAGCCTTTTGATGAACCAAGACCTAGCAAAGGTTTATATGTTTCATTTGCTTTTGTATTTGCAATTTCTTCTAATGTGGTTTCTTCCCCACTGTTATGTATTTGTGACATTGACATTTTCAAAGGGACCATCTTAGTGTTTTCTAGAATGTCCACTACTCTGTGTTTCTGGTTGTTTTCCTATAGAATGTCCATCTCAAGATTTATCTCATTTCCTTGTAGTAGGAGAGGAATGGAGGGAGATAAGAAGGGAAAAGGAAAAGACAAAGCTAGGGTGTATATAAGCCTTTTTTGTTGTTAATATTTATTATGTATACAGTGTTATGTCTGCATGTGTGCTTGCAGGCCAGAAGAGGGCACCAGATCTCATTATAGATGGTTGTGAGCCATCATGTGGTTGCTTGGAATTGAACTCAGGACCTTTTGAAGAGCAGACAGTGCTCTTAACTGCTGAGCCATCTCTCCATCCCCAAGCCGTATTTTTTAATTGAGATTCTGTTTCTTCTTATTTTGAATTATGTGTGTATGTATTTTATGGTGTGGTTGTGTGCATGTGAGTGCAGGTGTCCATGGAGGCAAAAGACATGTGATTGCTTTGGAGCTGGAGTTACAGGAAGTTGTAAAATCTGGGAACTGGATTTGGCTCCTCTACAAAACCAATGTTTGCTCTTAACACTGAGCTCTCTTCCCAGATATTTTTGTTAGGAATGGTTTTAAAGCTTTTTCTTACATTTTATTCTTCTATGTTCAGTATGTTTGGAGGTCAGAGCACAACTTGGAAGAAGTTGATTCTCATCTTCCACCATGTCGGTCCAGAGGATTGAACTCAGGTCTTCAGGGTTAGTGGCAGGCACCCTTACTCACTTAAGCCATCTCACTGGCTTAGAAGTAGTTTTATTTGATATCTTTGTGGTGATCTGACAAATCCTGCTGGTTAAAAAAAGATATTTTCCACAGTGTTGTTCTATAACCTCTGCATGTGTACCACATTTCATGAGTACCCACATAAATAAATACTAATAATAAAAAATAAAAATAAAAACTGGGCTGGAGATGGCTCAGCAGGCGCACTGGCTGCTCTTCCCGAGGACCTGGTTTTGATTGCTAGCACTGACATGGTGGCTCACAACCATCTGTAAACTCTAGTTCCAGAGGGTCTGGTGCCCTCTTCTGGCCTCCGTTGGTAACCAGGCAGAACACCCCTACACAAATTAAAAAATAATTTTTAAAAAAAGATTTATTTATTATGTATACAATGTTCTGTCTGCATATATAAAAAGGAAAAATAAGAAACACGGAATGTTTTTAAATGTGTTTTTAAGATTTTTATGTATACAGGTGTCTGCCTCCATGTGAGGTGGGCACCACACGCATGCCTACTGCCCTCAAAAATCAGAAGAGGGCTTCGGACTCCCCGAGTTGCAAGTTCCACGTGGGTGCTGGGAACTGAACCAGGATCTTTTGCAAGAGCAATAAGTGCTCTTAACCACTGAGCCAACTCACCAGCCCAATCGTGAAATATTTCTAAAATAATTATTTTTAATGGCCTTAAAATTACTTATATTAAGAGTGTGGGGGAATAAAGTGTAATTAATAAAAATTAAAAGAAAAAAAAAGAGTGTGGGGAGGCTCCCTTTTCTGTGGGGAGAAGGAAAGGAAAGGAGGAGAAAGAGGGGTACTGGGAGGGGCGGAGGGAGGAGCCACCTTTGGGATGTAAAGTAAATAAACTATTTAAAAAAAAGTGTGTATGTGGGGTAGCCTTGATTTCATTATATTGTCCTTAAGTTTTCTTAACTATAGATTATGCCAACAGGGGAAATGGTCTAAGTGGCTTACTGGGGGAGGGGAAGGAAAGGGAATACATGGTATAAAAAAGCAAGCAGGCTGGGGAAGTAGATCCCTGGAAGCTGGGAGACTGAAAGAGACAAGAGGATCCCTGGGGCCCAAAGCCAGCCGGTCCAGCTTAATTGTTGATCTCCAGGCCACCGAGAGACCCTGTCTGGAAGGAGGCAGACACTCCGAAGGGTGTTCCATACACAGTGGAATAGAAACAGACGCATACACATCCATACATAGCACACACACCAAACAAGAATGAGGACGATTACTGAGGAATGAGGTTGCTGAGCAGAAGGGGGCATTTCGAAGAAGATTTTCAGGAGATTTTTTTAAAGGTTCTGTAATACATATTGTGGATGTAGAATTTTTCTTTGAGATGACATAACAAAATTGAGGACAGGTAACTAGTACTAGCGGGTTAATTTATTTTCAAAATGAGCAGAGAGGCCACTAGTAGCATCTAGGTTATGGTCTTGAACTTTGCCTCTCACCAATATTGTTCCTTGGAGAAATAGCTGGCTCTTGGTTGAGGGCAGGAAATGTGTGAGATGAGCCTGGAATATCTTGTCAGAAATCAAGAATTTGTATCAGACATCGCTGAGTTTCCTCTGAAGGACTCAGGAGTCAATGGAAGACATTCTCACTGACCAGAATAGGACATTGAGTATTATAGGATGAGCTGCATGAGGCAGGACATTAAATACATTTGGTTTGTGGTATAATGACAGCCTATTGAGCAAGAACAAGCCTATTGGTCAATTTAAGGAAGCTAGTAAAACAACCCATTTTGATATAAAAACGTTGTACCTCTTGGCCCAAGCCTGTCATTTTCGCTTACTAGGGAGGCTGATGCAGGAGGCTTACAGGTTCAAGGACTTCCTGAGTGAGTTGCAGAGTGGCTCTAGGGCAGCCTGATCAACCTAAACCCTGTCCCAACTATGTTCCCTCTATGCACTGCCCATAAAAGGATGGTGTAGAAAGGTTTTAAATGTAAGTGGAATGATAGTTAAGATAAATTTGTACTTTCTATCTCTCGAGGTTTTTTTGTTTGTTTGTTTTTGTTTTTTAATAATAGGGTTTCTCTGTGTAGTCCTGGCTATCCTGGAACTTGCTCTGCAGACTAGGCTGGCCTTGAACTCAGAGATCTGCCTGCCTCTACCTACCCAGTGCTGGGATTAAAGGCATTCTCTGCCACCTCCTGACAATACTGGTACTTTTTCAATGCTGCATATTTGATAATACTTTCTTTTTAAAGAAGATACAGTGCCAGGTGTAGTGGTCCAGACATTTACTCCAGCACTCCTGGTGTAGAGTCAGGTGGGCTTCTGTGAGATTAAGGCTAGCTTGGTTGGTCTAGTAGAGTGGGGTCTAGGACTGCATAATGAGGCCCTGTCTTAAACAAGCAAACAAAAACCAAAACAAAACCCAAAGAAAATCAGATACAATGGAAAGGAATGTTTGTTTGTTTGTTTATTTATTTATTTATTTATTTGTTTGTTTGTTTTAGTATCTTCATCAAATATAGCACTTTCTCATCACTGAAGTTTTTTTTTTTTTTTTTTTTTGGGGTGGATTTATTTACATGTTTGTGTATGTGCATAGGTGTGAAGAACAACCCTCGCTGTCTTACTGTAGGTGCTACCATCTTGCCTTAAAAAAAAAAAAAAAAAAAAAAAAGGTTTGCCTGTGTGGGGAGGGTATCTGTGTAGGTGTATGCACAAAAGTGCGGGTGTCCACTAGAGGAAGAGGTGTTGGATCTCCTGGAGTTACATTTGGTTGTGAGCCACCTGACATGGCTACTGAGAACTGACCTTGAATGCCCCAGTGAGAGCATTCTGCACTCTTAAAACACTGACCATCTCACCAGCCCCACCTACCTTGTATTTTTTGACAAGGTTCATCATTGGTTTAGGACTCTCACGTGAGAGGCTAGGTTCACAGGCCCCATAGCCCCCAGAACCCTCTTGTTTCCTCCTCCCCACTGCTGACTTCAACTTAGTTATCACCCAAGCCCTGAAGAAAAACTGGAATGCTACAAGAAGGATGTTAATTTTAAAGTTCAACCAAGTATTTCACTTATGTTGATGCCTCCTGTAGCCTCTGTTTTCACCCCAAACTATTTGCATGCTCAAGTAAAAGGATTTGGTTACATTCTGAGATAAAGTTGAGGTCAGAATCAAGTATTTGTTTGAAAATCTTCTGAAAATATATTTTGTGTTAAGTATAAAATATGTTCTCAGTAAGCAGTCAGGTGCTAACTGAACAGCCTTATTGATCAATTCTGTGTTTCTTCTACATGAAAGAAAGAAAACTGTTTTTTGAAAACTTGAATTTTCTTTACATTTTGAATATTTTAATTGTGTTGGCTACTTGGCAGTACTTACAAGTAAGGGGAAAAGTTATTTTTCTTACTTGTTTCAAACTATTTAAAACGTAAAAATCTTGCTTTCCCATTTGTTGTTTTTTTTTTTTTTTTTTTTAGTTTTAGAGTTAGCCTTTTTCATGGAAGGAACAACATAATTTAATCATCTGGGAAAATTGTGTCATTTAAATTTATTATTTCACAAAACCAAAAATCATTTATCTCAGTTATTTAGAATATCCTAAGAGGTGGAGTTGTAGTCTGGACCAGTGGTGCAGTCTGTAATCCTAGTGTTCGGAGGTTGAAGCAAGAGGATTGCAAATTTGAGGCCAGCCCTGAGCTACAAGCAAGATCTTGTCTGGATTAGAGGAATTGATGAGGGAGATTATAAATACTTGATATAAAAGATCAGCCTTTTGGGATATGCTGATAAAATATTCACAGGCATATCACAGTTTGTTCTCAGATAGCTGTTTATTTAGAAGAGAGCTGTCTGTATCGCGGCACGTGTGTAGAGTGATTGTTTTCAGGTCATCTCTGAATTGGTGTCCTTTAAGCATCTGCAGAGGCTTTCCTCTAGGTTGTAATTGTCATTTTTCTGTTTTTTTTTTTTTTTTTTTTTTTTTTTTACTGGAAGAAGGTTATACAGCAAAGAACAATAACATAATACTGTTGAATTGTTTGAAAGTCATCTCCCCTCTTTGTTTAAATGGGACCCGTGGTAGACCATGCCTGTGAAAATCAGAGGACGACTTGTGGGAGTTTGTTCTTCATCCACCGTGTGGATGCTGAGGCTGGGAGTTTGTCAGGCATCGTTGCGGGGTGTCTTTACCCAAGCCACCCTGTCAGTCTTGTAGTTTTGTTTTTCAATTTCTAGAGTTCAGTCTCTGGCTAGCATTATCTAATATCTATATATGTTAAGCAGAATGAGAGAACTTAAGTAAATTCTTTAGGTATTTTGCTCCCTTTGTGGTTTTGGTTTGAAAAGATATGCATAATTAAAGTAGACGATTAGAAGCCTCTAGAGTCAAGTTGGCTCCTGTCTGTCCCTGACTCATTGAGACATTGTGGGATGTTTGACATTTTCAAAGCAGACGGTGCCATCTATTGGGCATTACCCAAAGTGTGGCTGTCAAGTGTATACACTGATACACAGAGTGGTGTGGTGGCTCTTTTGTTTTGCTGTTGCAGGTTTTGTGGATTTGGTATAGAAAGTTGTAAGACTCTTGAGGACAGGGATAACCTTTGCAATGAAGGCTTCATGTGAGCACTGAGGATAACATTACTTTCGTCAAGACAGAGACACTGACCCTGTCTTAGCTCATACTGGAGGGTACCACGGCAGCTGCTCTTTGTAGTGCAGAGTTGAAAAGTTTTGTTTTGGAAAGAGGCATGTAATGTAGGCAGTGTTTGCAAATTAATGCAGACTCCAGGGTACTGGGGAACAGTTTACAGACCTCCTAGACAGGAAATACCAGAGTAGAGTATGAAAATTGGGGTTCTTACCTTAGGTGCAAAATTTAAGGAAGAATCAGTAACCACAGTCTAGTTTAATTCCTGCTGTGTGTGATTAAAAAAAAAAAAAAAATCTGGGCATAAAGCACCTTTACGGGCTGGAAAGAAGCTTGGTGGTTAGAGCGCTTGCTGCTCTTAGGGCAGACTTGGATTTGGTTACGAGCACTCAGGAAGTGGTTCAGTCATCTATAACTCCAGGGAATCTGACTTTCTCTTGTGACCTCTGTGGGCACCATATGCACATAGTGCAAATGCAGGCAAAACCACTCATAAACACAAAGTACAGTCCCAGGTTATTTCAGGGAAGTTAAGGCAGGAAGTGAATAGCTAGTCACATTGTATCCAGTCAAGAACAGAAAAGAAATGTATACATACATGCTTTCCTGCTTCCTGTGCTCAGCTCAGTTTTTTCTTTTCTTCATTCTTTGGTGTTTTGCTTACATGTTTGTCTGTATGAGGGGCCAGATCCACTGAGACTGGAGTTGCAGTCAGTTGTGAGCTGCCTTGTGAGTGCTGATAATTGAATCTGGATCCTGAAGAACAGTCCATTTGCTCAACTGCTGTCACCTCAGGTTTTCTACGCTTACACAGTTCAGCATTCCCTGTCTGGGAAACGGTGATGCCCACAATGAGGTGGGTCTTCCCACATCAATTAATGCAATTAAGACAGTTCAGGGGCTGGAGAGATGGTTAAAATGAAATAAAAAATTACAGTAAAGAAAGTTTCTCAGAATGTGCACACAGGTCAATCCGACATAGGCAGTTCCTCACTGATACTCTCTTCTTATATGATTCTAGATTGTATTAACGACAAAACTATCAAGTAGTTAATACAAGGTTGGGCATGGAGGCACATGCCTTTAATTCCAGCACTCAGGAGGTAGAGGAAGGTGGATCTCTTGAATTGGTCTATATAGTGAGTTCTAAGACATCCAGGTCTTTCTAAAGGAACCCTGTCTCAGAAAAACCAAAACAAACAAGCAAAACAACAAATGCATCAGACATGAACTTGCGGGGGGAGGCAAAAATAGTTGTATTTCTGTGAGTTCAAGGCCAGCCAGGTCTACAGATCAATTTCCAGGGCTGCTTAGTGAGACTCAAGCAAAACAGAACACTAAAGCAAAAGACCCTAAGCACCACCATCACTAAGTAGTATCTTAACATGATTTTAATTTGTGTGTGTGCTAGAGAGCATTGCACATGCTGGCAAGCACTGGACATAACACATGATTAAAAAATACTTTAAGCTTTTACAGTACTTGGCTTCATTGCGGCATTTTCCAACAAAATTTGTGTGTGTGTGCCTGTGCCTGTGCCTGTGCCTGTGCCTGTGCCTGTGCCTGAAGTTGATGTCAGGTATTTCCCTCAGGTGTCTTCCGTAGACAAGGTCCTCACTGAACTGAAGCTGCTGCTTTGGCTAGTCATCGAGAACTCAAGATGCTCATCTTTTTCCTTCTCCAGTGCTTTGGTTAAAAGTACTTCACCACTTCACTTGGTGTTTTGATTGTTTACCTTTTGGTTTGGGGGTTTTGTTTTGTATGATGGTTCTGGGGGCTGAGCTCAGGTCCTTCTCCATCTTCCTAGCTTCTCTCCACTTGTCCCTTTCAACCATTGCTGTCTCATCCCCACCCCCTGATGCCCCCGTATTCTAGCCTCCTTTTTTTTTTAGCTTTCATGTCACTTATAGCATGCCATTTTTTGGATATGCCTTTAATTCTCCACTTGGGAACCAGAAGCAGGCAGCTTTCTATGAGTTCAAGGCCATAGCAAGTTCAAGGCCAATTAGGACTACCTGTCTAAAATAAAATAAAATAAAAGTAAAGTAAAGTAAAGTAAAGTATTGGGGTAGCTAGATGGCTTAGCAGATAAAAGTGCTGCTGGCAAGCCTGACAACTTGAGTTTGATTCCTGGGACCTAAATGGTGGGACAGAATCAATTCTTGAAAGTTGTCCTTTAACCTCCACATATGTGCTGTGGCACACATACCTGTATACCTATATACACCAAGTAAATAAATACTATATATAATAATTTTTTAAAAGATTTATTTATTATTTATACAACATTCTGCCTGCACACCAGATCTTACTATAGATGGTTATGAGCCACCATGTGGTTGCTGGGAATTGAACTCAGGACCTTTGAAAGAACTGAGTGTTCTTAACCCCTGAGCCATCTCTCCAGCCCTATATATAATAATTTAAAAAAAAAAAACAGTAGTTATGGGAAACAGTTTCTAATGAAAAAAATAGTTCCATCCCTGTCCTTGAAATGCTGTTGCATTTGCTTCACCCTGACCCTTGTGGTGGTATGCTTTCAACTTTTTTCTTCTCTCTTGTTTTCTGATTTTCTTGTTTGTTTGTTTGTTTGTTTGTTTGTTTGAGGCAGGGCTTCTCTATGTAGCATTGTCTGGCCTGAAACGCGCTCTGTAGACTAGGCTGGCCTTGAACTCACAGAGATCTGCCTGCCTGTCTCCCTCAGTGCTGAGGTTACAGACGCGCACCTGCACCACTGCACCCACCACCTTCTGCTTTTTTAAATTTTTATTTTTTATATTAATTAGTTTATTCACTTTGTATCCCAGCTGTAGCCCCCTCCCACCCCCTCCCAATCCCATCCTCCCTCCCTCTTCTTCTCCTATGCCCCACCCCCAGTCCAATGATAAGGGAGGTCCTCCTCCCCTTCCATCTGACTGTAGTCTTTCAGGTCTCATCAGGACTGGCTTCATTGTTTTCCTCTGTGGCCTGGCAAGGCTGCTCCCCCCTCCGGTGGAGGTGATCAAAGCCAGCCCATGAGTTCATGTCAGAGATGGTCCCTGTTCCTATTATTGGGGAACCCTCTTGGACACTGAGCTGGGCTACTTCTGTGCAGGGTTCTAGGTTATCTCCATGCATGGTCCTTGTTTGGAGTATCAGTCTCAGAAAAGACCCCTGGGCCCAGATTTCTTAGTTCTTTTGCTTTCCTTGTGGAGCTCCTGTTCCCTCCAGGTCTTTCTGTCTCCCCCTTTTTTCGTAAGATTCCCTGCACTTTGCCCACTATTTGGCTATGAGTCTCAGCATATGTTTTGATACACTGCTGGGTAGAGTCTTTCAGAGACCCTCTGTGATAGGCTCTTGACCTGTTCCCTGTTTTCTCCCTCCTCCGATGTCTGTCTTGTTTGACTTCCTGAATGAAGACTGAGCATCTTACCCAGGGTCCTCCTTCTTGATTAGCTTCCTTAGGTGTACAGATTTAGTATGATTATCCTATATTGTATGTCTAATATCCACTTATAAGTGAGTATATACCATGTGTGTCTTTCTGCTTTTGGGATATGTCACTCAGGATGATCTTCTCTAGATCCCACCATTTGCCTGCAAATTTCATGATTTCCTTGTTTTTAATTGCTGAGTAGTATTCCATTATGCAAATGTACCACAATTTCTATATCCATTCCTCAACTGAGGGACATCTGGGTTGTTTCCAGCTTCTGGCTATTACAAATAAAGCTGCTATGAACATAGTTGAGCAAATTTCCTTGTTGTATATTTGAGTATCTTTTGTATATATGCCTAGGAGAGGTATAGCTGGATCTTGGGGACGCACTATTCCTCATTGAGAAAGTGCCAGATTACAGCCAGAAAGTGGTTGTACAAGTTTACATTCCCACCAGCAATGGAGGAGGGTTCCTCTTTCTCCACATCCTCTCCAGCATGTGTTGTCACTTGGGTTTTTGATCTTAGCCATTCTGATGGGTGTAAGGTGAAATCTCAGGGTCATTTTGATTTGCATTTTCCTGATGACTAAGGATGTTGCGCATTACCTTCAACTTTAATAAGCCTGATTAGTATAGAATTTGCTGTAGAAAGGATTAATATTTAAGAGTCCAAATGTCGCTCTGGTGCAGTTGAGAGGGTAGATCACTAATCAGGCCATGAGCTTGATGGGATATGGCGGCTCACCCCATCCCCGCAATTGGCAGGCCAGAGCAGGATAATTGCCACGAGTTAAAGAGCAGCTTGGGCAACATGGTAAGGGCCGCCATTCTACTTTACAGAATGAGGCCTTTTTAAACAAAATATTTCACATTTGGCACCAAACTATTTCTCCGATTCAGGATCACTATCTAAGTAACTTTATTTTTCGTGTAGCATGGCGGACACCGACCTGTTTATGGAATGTGAGGAGGAGGAACTGGAGCCATGGCAGAAAATCAGTGATGTCATTGAGGACTCTGTAGTTGAAGATTACAATTCAGTGGATAAAACTACTCCAGGTAACTAACGCTCTTTTGTTTACATCAATTATATCTAATTGTAAAAGAATGTGATACAGAGAAGGAATTTAAGAATCCAGAGAGAGCTGGCTGGGCGTGTTGCTTGTTATGTATTGTTTGCCTGGGCTCTGTCTCCAGCACCACATAAACTAGGATTGGTGGTACATACCTGTAATCTCAGCAGTAGAGGTGGAGGCAGGAGGACTGTGAACCCAGAGTCATTTTTAGCTACACAGCAGGTTTGAAACCAGCCTTGTCAAAAAAAAAAAAAAAAAAAAAAAGACCAGAGAGAGCCATAGTAGCTCACACCTATAATCCTAACTATAGAGATTACCTCAAGCCAGAGGTACATAATGAGTTCCAGGCCAACTAGGGATATAGAGTGAGGCCCTGCAGAGAGAGAGAGAGAGAGAGAGAGAGAGAGAGAGAGAGAGAGAGAATAAATGAATATGGATATTTAGGACATTCTTTTCCATGCTGTAGCATATGAGTACCGACTTCTTAAAAGTTTGTAAAATGCTGTTTAATTCACTTAAAACATCGAGAGATTGGGCTAACTAATGTTTATCAAATATCCTCTTACTAAACATCCATGAGCAAGGTTGGAAAGTGGTGTATGTTAGAGCTTATCTGTGTCCCTAGTGAGAGTGCACTAGTTGTTTTCCTTGAATTTGGTTTCCTTTATGAGCTAAGAAAAGATCGCTTTGTGTCTGTCTTAGTGGCAGTTAAAATTAAGATGTTACCTTTAGTTTATCAGTGATAAGGGCAAAATTCTAGATTGCCCTGAATTGATAAAGTAGGGTTTTCTTCTAAATTATACTAGTTGCTGTTTGTTGTTTTTGTTTTCTGTCTTTCCTTGAGACCTGAAGATAGTATTGGTTTAGGCTGAAAAGGAAACAGTACAGGTTTTACAGGTGGCTTGTTATAAATTCTAGTAGTGGTGATAGTGAATTTGGGAGTCCTAAAGATACAAAATATTCAAGTCCTGACTCCGAGGTCAGTGACCTAACTTTGTTGAGTTGTTGGGTTGGTTTGTTTGTTTGTTGTGTTTTTTAAGTATGTTGGGGTGTTTGCCTGAATGTACGTCCGCACCACATGCATATGTGGTGTGCGCAGAGGCCAGAACATGGCACGGAAACCCCCGGAATGACATTTCAGACGGTGTAGGTGCCATGTGGGGGCCGGGAATTGAACCTGGGTCATCTGGAAGCCTGTACTCTTCATTGCTGATCCATCTCTTGGCCCTTCATTGACCTAACTTAACTGACCAGGAAATGTAAGGCAAAGAACGAGTGACAGTTAGTGTTACTTGTCAGACTGACACAGTCTAGTCTCGCCTGGGGACCCTAATTGATATCAGAAGCCCTGCCCACCCGTGTGGATGGCACCCTTCCCTACGAAGAGGGTTCTGGGCTGTTTAGGAGTGGAGCAAATAAGCTGAGCCGCCAGCATGCATTCTTGTGTGCTCTCTGCTCTCCACTCAGTATGTGATGAGCAGCTTGAAACTCTGGCAGCCTGTGTTCCACACAGTGACGGACTGTGATCTGAAACTGTGAACCAGATAAGCCCATTCTCCCTTATTTGCTTTTGTGAAGATATTTACAACATCAGTAGGAAAGGACATGAAGACCAAAGAGATTGTGTCTAAATGGTAGTCTCGGGGACAGTTAGGAGGAGAAATCTTATCAGTGGTTGGAATTTTGAATGAAGTAGAAAACTTTTTGGCTGTTGAGACAACGTAAGAAGGAAAGAGTAGGAGCAGAGTCCTTTAGTGTCACCTGTCCCTATCTTCAAGTGACTGTGCCTTCCCTTCCCCACAGTTTCTGTGAGCCAGCAGCCAGTCTCAGCTCCAGTGCCCATTGCTGCCCATGCTTCTGTTGCTGGGCACCTGTCTGCCTCTACTACTGTTAGCAGCAGTGGGGCACAGAACAGCGACAGTACAAAGAAGACTTTTGTCACTCTAATTGCCAACAACAATGGTAAGTGGGATTATTGGGAGAAAGGCTTCTGGGATAGAGACATGAGAGAATAAAAATGACCTATCTTGCAGCCAGCTGTTCTGGTAGTCTCATGGCTGTGTTGGCTGGAGGAGTCTATGGGACTGTCGTTGGTGTGGAGGGAACCCTGCAGGCACTGCTGCTCCTTCAGTCAGTGCTGGGTTGAGTCAGGTCAGCAGGTTCTTGCTGCTGATACTTTCTGGAAGAGAGGAGGTGAACTTAACCGTGCTAATTCTAGAGATCTGGGGCTCTTACGCAAACACACACACTTGAAATCAGAAGAGCCCTGTTCATTTGGTTAAGCATTTTCCCAGGCAGCTTCATGTTGTATATTTTCTCTGAGAGATTTATTGGTTGGCTCCTTGGTATTAATGATAAAAGTGGTTTTCCACTAGAATGAAATGGCATTTTCAGGGTGTTTTCTTGATTAGAGAAACTAAAATTTAGTTAGTTTGGTTTGGTGTTTTGAAACAGTGTCTCATTTAGCCCAGGCTGGCCAGTAACTCACTCTTTTTTTTCTTTAATGTATGTGTGTGGGTGTTTTGCCTGCATGTACGTCTGTGTACCACTTGCATGACTGGCGCCTTCTGCAGGTGTTTGGGCCCTTGGTACTGGAATTACAGGTGGTTGTGAGCGGCCGTGTGGGTGCTAGGCATTGAACCTAGGTTCTCTGTAAGAAAAAAATGTGCTCTTTTAACTACTGAGCCATCTCTGCAGCCCTAGCCTTGAACTCTTAGTTCTCCTACCTCTACCTGATAGTTTCCATTTTAGGATTCGTAGCAATATATGCTTTCACAGAATCATTGTATTGCTACAAGAAATTTACTTATTTATTTATTTGTTGGCTGGTTGATAAGTGTTTCGGAGATAGGGTCTCTCTATGTAGCTCTGGATGGCCTGGAATTTGGTATATATACCAGGCTGGTCCCAAACCTGCAGAGATCCACCTGCCTTTACAAATCTCTTGAATGCTGGAAATAAAAGGCATGCTACCACCATCTCATGTGATATTCTTTGTGTATGGATTTGTGTGTTTGTGTATATGTGTGTGTGTTATTAGGAACTGAACAGAGTCATTGTGTCATCCTCCCCTGTACCCCACACACATCCTGTTAATTGAATATAAAGGCCTCACTCATACCAAGATACACACTCTTAGCACTGAGCTATATTCCCTTCTCCCAGCCCTTTCTTAGGTTTTTATTTTGAGGTAGAGTCTAGCTAAACTGCTCAGGCTGGTCCTAAACTTGGCTTCTTCTGCTTTGTTGGCCTAAGTAGGGATTTTATTTCCTTTAGAAATAAATTTATTGCTATAAGAATAATACGTAGGGCTGGGATGTTGTTCAGTTAGAATGCATGCACAGCATGCACAAAGCCCTGGGTTAGGTCCTCAGCTCCACATAAACGAGGTGTGATAGCACACCACTGACATCCCAGCATGACAGGTTGGCAGGAGCCTCAGAAGTTAAAGGTCTTCCTTGGTTACATAGTGAACTTGAAGCCAGCCTGGGCTTCATGGGACTCTGTCGCAGAAAAAGAAGAGCAGGGGCTGGGGAAATGGCTCATTCATTAAAGTGCGTTCAAGGACCCATGTAAAGTCCTGGCCACCAAGGAGATGGAAAGAGGGGGAGCCCTGGGGCTCACTGTCCAGCCTAGCCTTCGCATCCAGCTCCTTGTCTTAAACTAACGCCAAAGCCAAAATGAGACAGCCAGTACCCGAGGCTAGCCACCGTCCCCCGCTAACATGCATGTGTACATACACATGCATGCGCAAAATAAAAATACTGCAGTGTAGAGCATGTTAGAGACAGGCCAAGGTGTGGCGGGTAGCACATGCCTGTGATCAGGGTGTGAGTCTGCTATAGCAAAACCTGTCTTAAAGAAAAATGGAGTAGGAGAGAAGAAAAATAGAGAAAATCTAGGCAGCAAAGTAACTGTCCTATCACGTGGCAATGACTATTTGTCATACTTCATTTATGCTTACATTTACACACACGCTTTTATATACACTGTGGGTAATGATGTGATTCTTACAAAAATAGCACCGTACAAACTACATTTCCCCTACTTCTATTTTTCTTGTAATATTTAGTGAATATTTTGTTATTTTAATAGTTACTTATAACTTTAATTTTTTTTTTTACTGTTGGTTTTAGATAGGGTCTTGCCATAGAACTCAGTCTGTAGACTAGACAGGTCTGGAACTCAACAGAGATTCATCTGCCTCTGCCTCCCAGGTACTGGGATTAAAAATGTGTGCCCCCATGCCTGGCCGTTTCGCTTTTTAAGTTAATTAGTTTATTTATTTTATGTGTATTAGAGTTTTGCCTGCACGTATGTCTATGGGCCATATGTGTGTCTGGAGCCATTGTAGGTCAGAAGAGGCATTGGATCCCTTTGGGGGTTACAGGTGGTTGCAATGGGAGGTGAACCCATATCCTCTACCGGAGCAACAGAAGCTCTTAACTGTTGAGCCAACTCTCTCTAGCTCTCCGTTTTGTTTTGAGACAGGGGTTCATATAGCTCAGGCTAGCCTTGAACTTCCTGTTTAGCTGAGGCTAGCCTGGCATATCTGGTCTTAGTGCCTCTATCTCTCAAGTACTGGGTTTACAGGTGTAGACACACGCATACATTTTTGCATGTTTTGCTTTTTTGAGCCTGGGTCTTCTGTTTTTTATAGGTTGGCTTCAAACTTGCTGTAGCAACAGGATGGCCTTGACCTCCTTCCCCTCCTGATGTCAGGATCACAGGCATGCTCCACAAGCCTGGCTGTTCAGTGCTGGGGTTTGAACCAAAGGCCTCATGCATGTTGACAAGCACTGCAACTGTGCTGTATCTCCAGCCCCTTGACATTTTTTAATAACTACATTTTCCATTATTTGATAACTTTACTTCCTTTATTTGATTAATGTGTTAACAACAGGTTATATGCATGTCTTTCTAAAGAGCGACAGTGAGCACTGGATAGAAATGTGCATACATCACCTGTAAACCCAGCACTTAGGAAGGTTTGAGGCCAGCCTGGGCTATCACAAGGCTATCTCAGAAAATATCTCCTCCAACAAAGTTACACCTCCCATTTCTTCTCCAACTGTTCGGCTAACTGTGGCCTAGGCATTCAAACATATGAGCCTATAGTAGCCATTCTCACCGAAACCACGACAGTTGGTAGTTCCTATAGAAGAATGTCTCTTGTTATTTTGAGACTTTCTCAAACAACAACAATCAAGTTTAGGGCCAGCAAGATGGCCCAGTGAGGAAAAGGTACTTGCTGCCAAGCCTGAGGACCTAAGAACTGCCTCTTACAAGTTGTCCTCTGGACCCCACGCCCCACACACAGGACCCGGCATACACACTCACTTACACTCATTTACAATGAATAGTGTTTAAAAGTTTTAAGGGCATTACTAATAACAAGTTACCGTCTTAATAAAAGATTTCATCTAAAATAGGGAAAGTCTTACCTTTTTAGCTCTGCAGATCGGGGAGAATTGTGTGGTCACTTAAGTCACCAGTGTGAAGATGGGCACTGGTGCCTTAGTTAAGACATGGGTAAAGGTTAGCAGACTGCCCCAAACCCACTTGTATTCTTAGTTGTAGAGTTGGGTGAGGCTTAGGTTTGGTGACATTAAGCCTGAGGTGAGTAGTAGCAGTTAAATAATCTTGATATCTGATACACTATATCTTAACTGAGACAAAATATTTCTTATAGAATACAAGTTTAGCAATGCTTCTAACATCACTTTCTTGTTGTTTTGCTTTGTTTTGCCTGCCTTTTACTGTTTAGCTGGTAATACTTTGGTCCAGCAAGGTGGACAGCCACTCATTCTGACCCAGAATCCAACACCGGGTCTGGGAACAATGGTTACTCAACCAGTATTGAGACCTGTGCAGGTCATGCAGAATGCCAATCATGTGACTAGTTCGACAGTGGCTTCACAACCTATATTCATCACTACCCAGGTGAGTGGGACTTTGACTTCTGGGGCCTGGTAGAGGAAGTAGACTGTGAGCTGCCAGAGGCTCTGCTTTGGACAGGGTCTTCATCACCATAAGAGTTCTCTCTGTTGAGCTGAGATTCTCTGTACTGTTTCATGGAATTCTTCTTTGTGGAATGCCCAGCATTCCATGACTGTGTAATATTTTCTGTCCATACACCTTAGAGATCTGTTGAATTGATTAAAGTCTGGGCAGAAATCATTGGGAGAGTTAGAATTAGAAAGCCTTCACACAGGGGTGGAGAGATGGCTTATACTTCAAGAGCACTTTTTGCTCTTGCAGAGGATGCAGGTTCAATTTCCAGCACCCACATGTTAGCTCACAACTGTCTGTAACTTTACTTTTCAGAGGGCCTGATGCCTCCTCCTGACCTCTGGAGACACCAGGCACTCCCATGGTGCACATACATACACGGATGCAGAATACTCAGACACATAAAGTCAATCTTAAGAAAACAAAACAAAACATTTTTAAAGACTGTACACTTACCTTGCAAGCATTGCCTTTTGTCTGGGCTGTTTCCCCTAGGAAGATACATGTATAAATAAGTGGTCTTTGAAGAAGAAAGGCTTGCTCTACAGGGTACTGGCTGGAAGCTGAAAGCCCTTATCTAAGTGGGTAAGCCAGGTGGGATGGCGCACGCCTGTGGACCCAACACTTGAGGCCTTGGTCTACAAAGTGAGTCCAGGACAGCCAGTGCTACACACAGAGAAATCCTATCTCAAAAAACAAAAAAAAACAAAAACAAAAACCAAAAACTAACCAAACAAAAGGAGTGGAATTTGAAGGCACATGCTTCTCTTTGCCTGAGGCTTCCTATTTTCTGTAGTCTCTTAGTTTATCGGAGGGGTGTGGCTGTGGGGCCACATAGGATTGTTATGTTTTGGGACACTAGATTAAATACTGTTAGTGATTTTGGTTTTTCCCCTTCACAGCACAAGTCTGTAGATACATCATTTTCTTGGGTTTGGTTACTTAGTAGTTTACCAAACATGCTGGCTGTAGTGGTGCATGCTTGTAACTCCAACTCTTAGGAAAATGAAGCAGAATTGTCATAAATTCATGGTTAGCTTGAGCTGCATAGCAAGTTTGAGGTCAGCCTGGGCTACACAAATCCTGTCTCAAAACAAAGTTGTTTGCCAACAGAATTAGGAGTTTGGGAGCAGCCTAGAATACATAGCAAGACCTGTCTCAAAAGGCAAAAACAAAAACCAAAAACATCTTACAAAAACCTATCATGGCAGAATTTACTAAAAATCTCCATTTCATTCATATTGCAGTCAGTGTCAGGGCTGGTTGCTCTCTGTCTTGACAATCATTTTGCTTTTTAATACAGGGATTTCCTGTACGGAATGTGCGGCCTGTACAAAATGCAATGAATCAGGTTGGGATTGTGCTGAACGTACAGCAAGGCCAGACAGTTAGGCCAATTACCCTGGTCCCAGGTAAGGAAATGTTTATCCATTTGGAATAACCTGGCCCCAGATATTTGTTTTTATGATTTCAAAATAGTCTCGGCCATTTGAATGCATGTATCTAAAGAAAAGTATGAAATACCATCTTAACAATTTAAGCCCAATTCTAAAAGATATTTCTAACCTTTGGCCAGGGTGGTACTTTTATTTTTATATTTAGCTTTTCTCTACCTTTCATGAGGTAAAATAAGTCTTATCTACTTACTATCAGTATCTGCTGATAAAGTCAGCTATTATTTGTTATCCTGAAAATATATTGTTAATGCAAGCTCACAAATCTAATACTCCATACACATGAATTGATTTTATGTAGTAGGATTATAAGTTGAATTTTACTTTAATTTTAAAGCATAGGTTTTGGATTTGTAGCCAGGTATTGTGGCACACTCTTGGAGGTTGAAGCAGGAGGATTACTGTGAATTCAAGGCCAGTCTTGACTCAAGAAACAAAGGCAGAGGTCATGGGGACTTTAGATACAAATTAAGTAAATGATATATCCTTTGAGGATGATACTACCAATGACCATATAATGGGATATTAAGGAGTCTCGGGACTGGGGGTTGTAGCCAGGGGTAGAGTGCATTCTTATCATTGCTTTGAGGCCTTGGGTTCAACTTCCAGTCCCAAAATAAACTTGTAATTTCCCCTCAAGTTACATTTCTTATGTATTCAGTTTTCAATAGTTCATCTCAAAAAGAAAATAGCTTTCTTTAATTGTGTAAACGGGTCCTCGGGACCAGTAGGAGTGATAAAGGGACTTGCTCCAAGCCTGACTACCTGTGTTCACTCCCTAGAAGCCACATGATGGAAGGAAAGAACCAGTTCCCACAGGTGTACTCTGACTTCCACTTGCACACCGTGGTATGCATGTCACCCACACATGTATATATGTACACAAATAAATATAAAAACACAGGGGCCTCTGTAGTTTGCCTTCTTAGAACCCACGGGGCTTTGTAGGTCATAAGTTTGGTCAGATTTCTCTATAACATTTGGGTGCTCCATAAATATTTCTCAGTGGAATTGTCTACAGTAGAAAAACATTCCCCTGTGGGACATTCTAGTAGGGTAGGTAGGCTGTCCTATTGGAGTATGTAGAAGAAAATAGAAAATTCTTTTAGAATTCTGAAAATGGATTTGAAGGACTAAGTCTGCCCTTTGGCCTGTATGTGCCCATTCTTCTCCACTTCTAAAACAGAGGCCAAGCTACTGTTTGTATTCTTGAGGTAAAAGGTAGCGTGGAAGGTGTCTGAGAGGAGGTGATGGGAATTACCTTCTTTGCTGCTTTACGTTACATAGGATAATTCCTTTTATTTAGTGGACAGCTACAGCTCTCTTAGATGTTAAGCTCAATCCTACTCTTGGTAACCTCTGATGCTCACTTAGTCAGTTTAGAGAAATAACTTTTTCCTGTTCTTGTGTTTCTGTGAAAGGCGAGAAAATGGTATAGGAGAGCTCACTGATAAAGGTTTGGGACCTTTTTTGTCTCTTTTTAAAAGCCCCAGGTACACAGTTTGTTAAGCCGACAGTTGGCGTCCCACAGGTGTTCTCTCAGATGACCCCCGTGAGGCCAGGCTCCACAATGCCTGTGAGGCCCTCTACCAACACCTTCACCACCGTCATCCCAGCTACTCTCACCATTCGAAGCACTGTCCCACAGTCCCAGTCACAGCAGACCAAGTCCACTCCCAGCACTTCCACCACTCCCACTGCCACACAGCCAACCTCACTGGGGCAGCTAGCTGTCCAGCCTCCAGGCCAGTCCAGCCAGACCTCGAATCCCAAACTAGGTGAGACTTGGGATGAGGAGATGGCAGAACAGCATGGGGTAGTGGGTGGGAAACAGGTGATTTTCACTTGTCAATGTAGCTCCCTCCTTCCCCTCTCCACCTGCAGTGAGCATTGCCAGCTTTGTCACTGTGAAGCGACCTGGGGTTACAGGTGAAAATAGCAACGAAGTGGCCAAATTGGTGAATACTCTTAACACTATCCCTTCCCTGGGCCAGAGTCCTGGGCCAGTGGTGGTGTCTAACAACAGTTCTGCTCAAAGAACCAGTGGACCCGAATCTTCAATGAAAGGTAATGTGAGAGGCTGGCAACCAGTCAGTCATTCAGAAAGCATTGATAAAGCATTTATTGCATTGAAACTATTCTGAAATGCAGAAATAAGATAGGATATAGGTGCTTTGATTTATTACAGAAATGGTAATGTAGTAAGAAGGTGAATATATATCTGCAGAGGCTTTGAGGATTGACTGGTGATGTGGATGGGTTGATCAAGGATATCTCCATGGGGGGGTAGATTTTCTGGGGTGAATTTTTTTTTTAAGTTTGATTTATTTTATGTATGTGAGTATTTTGTCTTCATGTACATCTGCACACCAGAAGAGGACATTAGATCTCACAGGACTACAATTATGGACAGTTGTGAGCCATTGTGTGGGTGCTGGAAATTGAACTGAGGACCTCTGGAAGAGCAGCCGTGCTTTTAACCTCTGAGCCATCTTTCCAAGCTCTCTGCGGTGAATTTTTAAAGTTGAGATATGCTAGAGAGGTTTTCAAGAAGATAGAGAATATGAACGTGAGGGTTTTCAGTAGTCCGGAACAAGGACTGGTAACTTGTGAGTATTCTAGGCTTTGTGCACAAAATCTTCTCTGTCCTGGGTACTTACATATGCTGGTGCCGTTGTGTGGAAGTAGCTTTTGATACTAGACAAATGAATGGGAGCCGGACTGTGTTCCACTAAAGTTGTTTATGGGCTCTGAATTTAGAATTTTATGTACTTTTCAAGTGCCTCAAATTTTTCTTTTGCTTTTATTTCAAATATTTAAAGATGTTGAAACTTTTTAAATACATTGAAAAAAACCTAGATAGTCACAAAAAATTGAAAATCTTGCTTTCTATTGCAATAGAAAAATGAATCCAAAGTCAGGTGTGGTGGCAAATGCCTTTAATCTAGTGCTTGAGAAGCAGAAACAGATGGCTTTCTGAGTTTGAGGCCAGCTTGGTCTATACAGTAAGTTTAGGTCAGCTAGGGCAACATAGTGAGAACCTGTCTCAACAACAACAAAATAAAAATCCTCAAGGGAAACCAAAACCTAAGCAAATGCAGAAGCTGTAAAACTTAGAAGAGAGCTAGCTGGCCATGAGGTTGGCTGTGTGGTAGTGCATGTCTGTAATCTTAGTACTCAAGAACCTGAGGAAGAAGGCTTGCTGTGAGTTTGAGGCCAGTTTGGATTACACAGTGAGATTTTACCTCAAAAACCAAAAAATAAAAGCAACTGGGGATAGAGGATTAGGAGTCAGCTTGCTGTCTGAGTATGAGGACCTGAGCTTGGATCCCCAGCACCCAAATCAAATCCAGCATGGTGGAGCATGCTTGTGACTTCAGCACTGAGGCGGGTCCTGGAGCTCACGGGCCAGGCAGTCCAGCTGAAAAGGTGCATTAACTGCTAGGTTCAGTTAAAGACCCTGTCTCGGGAATCAGAGTGCTAGAGGAAGAGTCCTGAAGTCAACCTCTGGCCTCCACAAGTATGTGTGGCTATGCTCACTAGCATAGCCACACATACATAATACATACACACTTATGTATACCATGTACAAACAGAAAATGAAAAAAAAAGTGGACAGTTACACATGGCTGTAAATAAACTCATCGGTACTTGTGAGACCAAAAAAAAAAAAAAAAGGAAGGAGGCTTGCTTTACCAATATGGTGGCCCTTGCTTATAATCTAGCAGTCAGGAGGCTGATGCATGAAGATGGCTGTAGCACAGGTGAGGTCCTGCTATAAAACAACTGAAGTCAATTCCTAGGAAAAAGTATAAGAAGAATGCTTTACAGTATTAGATTTGACAACAATTTCTTGGATGCCAAAAGAACAGGCAAGAATAAAAATTGCAAAACTTAAAACTTTAAACTTACATGCATCAGAGAACACTAACAACACAGTAAAAACGTAACCTATAGAGTGGGGGAGAGGTTATAATGTGCTAAGAACTTACTACTAATATGTAAATAATTTCTACATTCTGCAACAATAACAAACCCAACCAATTGAAGAGGAGGCAAAGCAGACTGGTAATGGCTCTGTGGTGCCTCCTGCTAAGCCTGTCGACCCAAGTCCTTTCTATTCCTGGAACCTACATGGTGGAGTGGGTCATCAGCTAGTCCTTTGGCCTCTACACACCTCTGTGGCATGTGTGCAAACACGCAAATTATAATAAAGATGTTGGGGTTTTTATTCTTGTTGTGCCTGTTGAGGCGGTCCATGCTTTTTTAATCCCAATGTTTGGGAGGCAGAAGCAGGCAGAGCTCTATGAATTCAACACTAGCCTGGCCTACATGCACAGTAAATTCTAGAATGGCCAGGGCTACATAGACCTTAACTCATAAAGAAAAAAATAGTATTTTTAAAATGAGGCAAAGGGGGCTTATGGAGGAATTGCAGCGATCGGATGCCTCCTGAGTGTGTTGGAAGCCCTGGATCCCATCCCCAGCGGGTGAGAGGGGGGTCTAGGGCACACATGGGGCGGCCGGCATCATTAGTCTATAGGAAAGCAGAAACCATGGTGAAATCCCATCTGTACCCATTAGCATAGTGACTCAAAAAGCAAACAGTCCAACTAAACAATCCAAACTAAAAAGTTAACCCTAGCTCAGAAAGATGATTACTTTATGTTCTCTTGTGGGTCCTAGTTTATAATTTTTATATGTGTGTATTTACATAGGCATAAGTGTGGATAGAAGCCAAGAAACTAGAAAGGGGCAAATGGTAGGGATAAGGAGGTGTGACTAGAGATTAACAGAGCAGATGTGACTGGAAGGGGCCGGGACAATCCTGGGGTTTGAACAGCGCAGGCAAGAATGGGTAGGTGAAGGAGAAGAGCAGAATAGGAGTGGAGGATCAACCAAGACAGTGTGCATGAAAATTCCATAAAGAACATACTTTGTATGTGAACTGTAGATGATGTATGTGACTGAGAAAAAGATCTCTACAGAGAGGATTTTAAGACTATGAGAAAAATAATACCAAATCATCTAGCCAAATGATTTTACTCTTTTTCAGTGTGGACGGAAGTTGAATAATTCAGTGTGAGACTATACTAAAAGGAAGCCGTAATTGTTTTTTTTTTTTTTGTTTTTTTTTTTTTTTTGTTGTTGTTGCTGTTTTGTTTCTCTTAATTTTATTTATTTTTTTTGTCTGTTTGGGTATTTTGCTTTCACATATGTCTTTGCACCACTTGCTTGCCTAGTGCCCACAGAAGCCAGAAGAGGTTGTCAGACCTCCTGGAACTAGAGCTAAAGATGATTGTGAGCCATGTGAATACTGGGGAAACCAGGGTTCCCCGGGAGAATAGCCAGTGCTCTTAATAACTGAGCTGTCTCTTCAGCCCATGTAATTATACTAAAAAGTAACAAAATGGGGACAGCAAGATAAGGTGGCTCAGCATGCAAAGGTATTCTCACTGCCAAACCTGACAACCTGAGTTTGGTCTCTGGGACCCACATTGAAGGACAGCACTGACTTCCATACAACATTCTCTTATCACACACATTCACATACAACAAGCTTAAGTGACATTTGGGTGAGGATATAGAGAAAGTGAAATCCTTATGCCCTATTGGCAGTGATACACCATACAGATACTGTGAATAATAGTATGTTTCTCCAAAACAATGCTTTTAATTACCATATGCTTTAGGAGTTCAGCTTTTGAGTATATATTGAAAAGAATTGAAAGCAGGGACTAGAACAAACACTTGTGCTCACAGCAGCATCATTTACAATAGGTAAAAGGTCAGAACAGCCCAAGTCATCATCAAATCATGAATGATAAACAAAATGTGTCCTGTTCATACGATGGTGTGTTGTTTAGGTTTTAAAAGGAAGTAATTTTTTTTCTTTCCAGAAATCCTTTTTATTTTTGAGATTGTATTTCAATTACATTTCCCCTTCCCTTTCCTCCCTCCAGACTGTCCCATATACCTCCCCCCACTCTTTTACAAATTTATGGTCTCTTTCATTTATGGTCTCTTTTAGCACTGAAAAGAAACCAAATTTATGGTCTCTTTTAGAGTATTTCTTTCTGTATATCATAGTGTTACAATTTATTACTTTTGTTGTGTTTTAAAACGGCCCTCCTGTGTAGGCGGAATGTCTGTGACTAGGTATACAGACCAAGCTGCCAGAATGCCAGACCCTCTGGCCTCTGCCTCCCAAGTACTGGCACTCCATTACAGTCTTAAAAAAGAAAAATGTCTCTCAGTCACATGGCACATGCCTGTTATCCCAGCATCAGGGGTTGGAGGCAGCTTAATCGTGAGTTCAAGGTTAACCTAGATTACACAAAGATGCTATATGAAAACAGCTCCAAAAACCATAAATGAGAGAGGGGATAAAAAGGAACTCTACTTAATTGGGGTTGATAGTTAAAAACAAAACAAAACAAGGCATTTCTAGCTCATAAGTCAAAATAGAAACTGACTGCTGGTTGAAATGGTCTCTGGGCTTCAGTTTGTCAGCCCCGGCGGAGAGTTAGAGGAAAGAAAGGAGTGTGCCTCACACACAATGGTCTTTCATGCTTGCTCTTCACTCTTGGCTTTCTTCTCAGGAAGTGTGCAGTCTTTCCAGTCTGCTGTATTAATCTTAACAATTATTCTCCCTCTTCCAGTGACCTCTTCCATGCCAGTGTTTGACCTTCAAGACGGTGGACGGAAAATATGTCCACGGTGTAATGCTCAGTTCCGTGTCACTGAAGCTTTGAGAGGTCACATGTGTGTAAGTGATACCACCTATGATAAGGATCCAGCTTGAGTGGCCTCTTCTACCTCCTCTGATACTGGGGGTGTGAAAAGCAGATGCCTAAACTGACTTGGGAACTTTAAAAGTTATTCTCTCTTTTGGTCTGTTGTAGAAAAGGGCTTTGTAAACTGGAGACATGATGAACACTTATGAGATGGCTGATAGGTGGTCGAGCACTCACTGTCTAGCATGGTAGATTTGATCTCTTAGGACAGCAGGTTTCTTCAGTAAGACCTCAAGCAATGTTCATAACCAGCCAGTTTTAACTGTCATTGGGAAGATGAAAACCTGCTACCTGGTTCCTGCTTTATTTGGAGTCTTAAAGCTTTCTGGTATCAGTCCAAATGGAGAAGTTGGAACTTCTTTCTCTAGAGAGCTCAGGGTCAAATGATTCCTAGTACAAAGTTGAAGACATGCAGGGGGGGAGCAATAAAAGGTACAGTGCTCGGGGCTGTGTGGACATATAAAAGAGAAATGTGGACTCTGGCACTACTGAGGAAAGCTGGATGATGACTGCCCACAGTCCCAGCTACCCAGAGGAGTGAGACAGGTGGGTTTTGGGAATCTAGTGGGCTAGCCTGAACAACTTAGATGAGATCCCAGTGTCCCAAGAGCATGTCCCTTATAGCCTATATTAGCAAACCATCCCTAGGGACTGTAGGACCAAACATATTTAGCTCATCTTGGTGCCAGGTAAGCGGAATGATGATGTTGTTTTTTTTTTTTTTTTTTACAGTACTGCTGCCCCGAAATGGTTGAGTACCAGAAGAAAGGCAAGTCCCTCGATGCAGAGCCCAGCGTCCCATCGGCAGCAAAGCCCTCATCCCCTGAGAAGACAGGCCCCATTATTTCCACGCCCTCCTCTTTACCTATTCCTGCTCTCTCACCACCTACCAAAGTACCAGAGCCAAATGAGAATGCTGGAGATGCCATCCAGACCAAGCTTATTATGCTGGTTGATGACTTTTACTATGGACGGGATGGCGGCAAAGTAGCCCAGCTCACAAGCTTTCCTAAGGTTGCCACATCTTTCCGATGCCCTCATTGTACCAAAAGGCTAAAAAACAACATTCGGTAAGCATGAAGCAACCTTGGAGGTTACATTGTACAGTAGACAGGCTTTCTTACATAGTTAAGTTTTTCTTTTTGGAAAATATTGAAACTGATGCAGTCTCTCTCTCTCTCTCTTTTTTATTGGTTTTTCGAGACAGGGTTCTATGTGTAGCTTGGTTGTCTTGGAACTTACTGTAGATAAGGCTGGCCTCAAAACTCAGAGATCCACCTGCCTCTGCCTCTCAAGTGCTAGGATTAAATGCGTATGCTACCACCGCCTGGCTTGATGCAGTCTTGTTAGAATTTATAGTATATAATACTGTTGAATTATTTTATTATAGTAATAAAAGATACTTTTGAGTTTGAGTATGGAAGACCTTTGCACAGAACCTGTTTTAGGTTTAAGAACTTGTTATCTGAGGGCTCAGCGGTTAAGAGAAGGCAGGTTCAATTCCCAGCACCCACATGTCAGCTTACAACTGTCTGTAACTCCCAGATCTCACACCCTCACATATAAAATATATAGGCAAAACAGCTGTGCATATAAAATAAAAATAAATAAGTTATTTTAAAAAGAAAGAACCTGTTATCTGGAGCTGGAGAGAGGGCTCAGAAGTTAAAAAGTGTGTTACAGAGGACCTGAGTTCAAGTCCCAGCCCCCCACATTAGGTGGTTCACAATTGTCTGTAACTCCAGCTCTGGCCTATGAGTATATACCTACATACCCATATACCCAGGCACACATACATGCACAGAATTTGAAAAGAATCCATCTTTCTGAGCTCAGAAAAAGACTATTCCAAATAGAGGAAGTTGGAGGAGGGGAGCAAATGTTTGTTCATAACTGTTATATCTCTCAAAGACAGCTGATTTTGTTTTCTATACTTTCTCTTCACACTGTGCTACAGATTCATGAACCATATGAAACACCACGTAGAACTTGATCAGCAAAATGGTGAGGTGGATGGTCATACTATCTGCCAACACTGTTACCGCCAGTTCTCCACCCCCTTCCAACTCCAGTGCCACTTGGAAAATGTTCATAGTCCCTATGAATCTACTAGTAAGTTTGAAAACTCAAACTCCGGCGGAGGGGTGGGGTCTGCCTTTTCTTCACTTACTGACTGGCACGAGCAGAGAGCTCATTGTATGCAGGTGAATGGTGTTAAAGGGGTGCTTTCCCTGTCTTCTTTCCAGCCTGATTTTAAAGTACTTGCCGTTAAGTTAGTGCTTTTAATGAAATAGGTAGCAAGCTGGAATGTTACAGTTACCTATCTTACAAAACAGGAAGCCGATACTAAATTAGAATGATGAAGTCATTTGCTTAAAATATACATTTCTATTGAGTTTATATTTTGAGATGTGAGCCGGTGTTCAGGATTTCATTCATTCATTCATTCATTCATTCATTCATTCATTCATTCATTCATTCATGGTTTTTAGGGACAGGGTTTCTCTGTGTAGCTCTGGCTGTTCTAGAAATACTCTGTAGACTAGGGTAGCTTTGAACTCAGAGATCTGCCTGCCTCTGTCTCCCAAGGGCTTTAATCCTAAGGATTAAAGGCATGTGCTACCACTGCCCTGATTCAGGATTTTACTTTTTTAGGGGTGTGTGTATCTATGTTTGTGTCTTGTGTCTACTTGCTCCTAGGCAGGGACCTACAGAGGCCAAAGCCATCAGATCTCCCTGGAGCTGGAATTAGTTGTGAGTTGCCCAGTGTGGATGTTGGAAACTGAATTCCAGTTCTTTGCAAAAGCAGTATACATTTTAACACTGAGCCAACCCTCCCTTTGTGTTCAGAATATTTCTAATGTCTTTTAAAAGATTGCCAGTTTTGTTGAAAATACAAAAACTGTATTAACTATAGGAGCTTACATAATTATAGTGTGTGAGATAAGACAGTATTAATGTTAAGTTTACAGACTTGTGCCTGTAAGCCCAGCACTTAGAAGGCAGAGGTAGACAGTTCAAGCCGAGCCCTATCTCAAAACAACAAACATGCCTTATATGATAGCAGTCATGGGTAAGCTAACTCCAAGAGGGAAAAAGATCTTGTGGCCAGGTTTCACAAAAATAATAGTTAACCTTTCAGAGTTTCAAATATAGGAAGGGCTCAGAAAGATTCAGGGGGTGGGCTGTTGTCTGATAAATCCGTAAAACTTTAAGTCTGTATCGTCTATATTTGTAGAAACTTGAAAGACCAGTGAACAAAGAGTAACATAATAAATATGGCCCCTTTTCTAGGCATACTTTATAATTCAAAATGTGAAGCAATTAAAATATTTTATCAAAAGTTTAGAATTCTATCTTTTTAATCCAGCTTGACTAATTGTCCAGTTTCCGAGTGTAATTATCTTGAGTCTGTCCATATGGAAGGGAAATGATCCAGTAGACATAGTAATGCGCACCATTAGTTCCAGCGCTTGGGAGGCACAGGCAGAGCAATGTCTGAGCTCCAGGTTTATCTGTTGCACATAGTAGGTTCTGGGCCACATAGGGCTGTGTAGACAGACCCTGTCACAAAAACAAAAAAGCAAACAATCTCTTAGTGTTTGTCAGCCTTTTCAGAACAAATTCTTCCTGATACATCATGGGCAGTCAGTAGATATTTATGAATTAACGAGAGTCTGTGTTCTTAGGTACAGGCATAAAGTCATGTAATGTTTTAAAAAAAAAGATCCTTCAGTAATGAAGGATCCATGCTGTAGGCATTAGAAGCTGAAGTTGTAAGGGTTTCAACGAAGTTCTTGCCTATTATAACAGGTGACAGTTCCTGGGTTACTGAATGAAGACAACAGTGGGTATTGAGTTAGAAAGAGAAGAGGTAGGAAATGGTAAAAGGAGAATGTGATTTCAAGTTAGGAGTAGAGAGACTGAATGCAAATAATTCATAGTCTAGAATAGAGCTTTGTTTAAATGCCTGAGTTAGAGACACAAGGACATTAGTGGTCGTCAGCAACACATATTAGCACAATCATTGTACATATGTGATTTGTTGGTAGGTGGAGGTGGAGATACAGGGTCAGAAAGGATCTTAGGGGCAATGATCTTATGTCCAGGTGCATGTCTCAATTCTTTTTCTTCTACAGCCAAGTGCAAGATCTGTGAGTGGGCCTTTGAGAGTGAGCCGCTGTTTCTTCAGCACATGAAGGACACTCATAAACCTGGAGAGATGCCTTATGTTTGTCAGGTATTATCTCTTTCTCCAGAGCATTGTAGCCATTTTGTTTTCAAACTAATTGTGAGGAGCCCACTAGTGGATATTCCTAAATACCCACTATACACCTTCTGTTTAAGTACTCTGAAGAAATATGGAAAGAGTTCTAACACAGTCCATGTAGTTAGGACTTTCTAGAAGAAAATACCTAGACAGGGGACTCCTATGCATACTAAGGGAGTCTGTCTCCTGAGCTTCCCTCCCAGGATAGAGGATGTTTTTATTGTTTAGAGTATAGGGATTTTTCTCAGACTCTGCTGTCCTTTACTGTTTCTGGCACAGCTAAACTTACCAACAACCTAGATCTCCATTACAAAACCAGAACAATAATACCTGTGCACTTAAGAATACTTCTCCCATGTCTTTGTTGTTACCTCTTTGTATGGCTCCAGTTGTTCACTCTTATTCTTATTTCCCTTCTTGCACAACTCAGGTGTGTCAGTATCGCTCCTCCCTCTACTCAGAGGTAGATGTCCATTTTCGGATGATCCATGAAGATACTCGGCATTTGCTCTGCCCATATTGCCTAAAAGTCTTCAAAAATGGCAATGCATTCCAGCAGCACTACATGAGGCACCAGGTATCAGGCACCAAACAATCCTTTGTTCTTATTTGAATATTTGGATAGTACTCTTAACCACTGAGCCATCTCTCCAGCACCCCGGCTGATTTTAGACTTTTTTTTTTTTTTAAATGTATAGTCCTCCAGATGGGTCAAGAATAAGGCTTAGAGGTCCTTGAAGTTTCTATCCACAAAACCACCATAGTCCTAGTAGGAATTTTGTTGCCAAGTATATGTAAAGAAGTGTTTTGAAGAAAAGGTGTGATGAGAATGGCCCAGGTGCCGGGAATGTTTAGCTAGAAAGAAACCAGAGACAGACCCTTTATTGAACAACCACTAAGAGCCTGTAGGGATCTAGCAGGAGAGACAAAGGACTTGAGAAAGTAAAGACAACCTAAGATATTCATTTACACAGAGGAGGACAGATGGCAAGTCACAGTTGATCCAGGGCAAGGAGCGGGGGGGGGGGGGGGCTTCTGGTTTTGTTGTATTTTGTTTACAATATGGACATAACCTTGTTTTAAAATACTACAGAAAGACTAGTATGGTGGTTTACACCAGTAATCGCAGCACTCAGGACTGAGGCAGTAGAATTGCCATTTATTTGAGGCCTGCCTGGACTGCTGAATAAGTTCCAGGCTAGCCTGAGCTACACAGTCTTTAAAAAAGCAAGCAAACAAATAAAACCATACTACAAGAAAGAACCTCCTAGAGGAGAGTGAAGGTTTGTAAGAGCAATAAGGAAGGAGAAGAGAGTGAGTGCTGTGTGCTCCACGTTCACGTGGCCACACATTCACTCTCAACAAGTGCCTCCTTCACTCATACTTCTCTTCTGTGTGGAAACCACACTGTAACAGCCAAATGCTGTATATATTCTCTGTTCAGGCAGTCACAGATACCAGTCTTATTTTGGAAGACCAAATCCTAAAATGGTCTCAAAAAAATCTGCATATATAGATAGATTAAGATCCCCCAGCCCACCTCCTAAAAAAGGGATAAAAAGCAACAGTACAGATAGGAGTACTATCTTTTGATTGTGACCTTTAAAGGGGTGTGTAGCTGGAGAAGGTCTTGTAATGGGGTGCTTGCCTAGCATAAAGAGGGCCTCAGCTTCTTGCTTGTATCCCTAACAGCACCAGAAAAAAAGAAACAAAAAATAAGCTTTGCTGTGTGGCTGTTCGTATGCATGGTCAGTGAAGAGAGGCTGGAGGATCTGTTAGAGTGAGCGTTGAAGACAAACCTAGAATGTGAAGGGGATAGATAGAATTAGAACTCTAAGTTCTTTTGTTGTTCCCTTGACAGCTTAACCATGTCTATTTCTCTGTGTCTTAAAAATCGAAAAGAAGCTGGGTGGTAGTGGTGCACGCCTATAATCCTAGCACTCAGGAGGCAGAGGCAGGGAAATCTGAGTTTGACGCCAGCTTGGTATAGATGATAGGGGCAAGCAAGCTTGTGTCACTGGTCCAAGTGTTCCACGTCAGGGAGGCGTGACTGAGGACCTGTGCATCCTGGCCTTCACTTTCTAGGGCTGGGAGATGATGGTTCTCAGTGATAAATAGTTCTTTTCTTATTCTCTTGCTAAATACTGAACAGGGACCCTAGAGAGATGGCTCAGAGGTTAAGAACACTGATTGTTCTTCCAAAGGTCCTGAGTTCAATTCTCAGCAACCACATGGTTGGTCATAACCATCTATAGTGAGATCTGGTGCCCTCTTCTGGTGCACAGGCACACATACAGGCAGAATGCTGTATAAATAATAATTAAAACAAAACAAAACAAAACAAAAAAAACCCCACAACTGAACAGAAGCCAGGCGGTGGTAGTGTAGGATTTAATTCCAGCACTTGAGAGGCAGAGGCAGGTGGATCTCTGAGTTCGAGGCCAGTCCGCCTGGTCTACAGAGTGAGTCCAGGACAGCCACACAGGAAATGCTGTCTTAAAAACCAAAAAAAAAAAGAACCAAGAAAAAACTTAACAGAAAGAAGGAAAGAATGATGTTGACATTGATTCACTAGGAACCTTTAAGGGATTTTTGTCTGTTTGTTTTTCTCCACTTCAGAAGAGAAATGTTTATCACTGCAACAAATGCCGGCTACAGTTTCTCTTTGCCAAGGACAAAATTGAACACAAACTTCAGCACCATAAAACCTTCCGTAAACCTAAGCAACTGGAAGGCTTGAAACCAGGCACCAAGGTAAAGAGCTGCCAGAGCTGCTTTCACAGACCCAGGGAGGCCAAGAGTAGAGATGGCAGAACCCTGAGGTTACTGTGAGTGTTATCTAATTGTTCTTCCTTGATCTTCAGGTGACAATCCGGGCTTCCCGGGGACAGCCACGAACTGTTCCTGTGTCTTCAAATGATACACCTTGTAGCGCCTTGCAAGAGGCAGCGCCGCTGAGCTCCACAGACCCCCTGCCTGTCCTCCTTTATCCTCCTGTTCAACGCAGCATCCAGAAGAGAGCTGTTAGGAAAATGTCAGTGCCTTATTCCTAATGCTAGTTGGGTGGGGACTGTCTGTGTAGGGTATTTCCTAAAAGCCTAGGGAGTTAGATACAACTTTGTCAGTGGTCAAAATCCTATGATTTGATGATAACCTGAGACAGTAATGAAATTTTGTTTTTGACAGGAGCGTCATGGGCCGGCAGACCTGTCTGGAGTGCAGCTTTGAGATCCCAGATTTCCCTAATCATTTCCCTACCTATGTGCATTGTTCTCTGTGTCGCTACAGCACCTGCTGCTCTCGAGCTTATGCCAATCACATGATCAAGTAAGTCACGATCAAACCAGGACCTGTGCATCCTGGCCTTCACTTTCTAGTTTAGAGTCCAAAACTCAGTTAATTACCTCCCATGTGTTTTGTTTGTTTCTTCAACTTTTAAAGCTGTTGAGCAAACCTGTATTCATTTGGTTTTGTTAGTCTGTGCTCCAAATCACCGCCTAGGGTCTTGCTACTGAAAAGTGTAGTCCAAGCATTGGTTGGGAGCTTTTTAGAAATGCTGTTTGTTTTTAATTCTTCTCTCATATTACATCCCAATCGACCACAGTTTCACCTCCCTCCACTTCCTCCAGTCCCCCTTGCCACTTTAGCCTCCCCTCAGAAAAAAGCAGGCCTCCAGGGGACATATCTTAGCTCCATTCTAGACCTGAATTAAAACATGAATTGTAATTGATCTTCAGGTTATTTAGTGTTTATATTAAAGTTTAAGAAGCCTGATGGTCAAACTGGTTTGGATTGAGAAGGCATTTCTTTTGTTTGGGACATTGTCATGGCTGGTAACTCTTTGTTTCTTTGTCTTTCTTAGCAATCATGTTCCACGGAAGAGCCCCAAGTACTTGGCTTTGTTTAAAAATTCTGTAAGGTAATAAAACACTTCTTGGTGCTTTGTAGTTAATAGCACATCTTTTATTTTGTGGAGTGGTTATGTGAATCACTCCCTTTAGTGCGCCTCAAAGTTTAACTGTATTTAGTGTTACTGCCATATGTATCTAATATACTCCTCCTCCTCTTCTCCACCCCTCCCAGTGGAATCAAGTTGGCCTGCACTTCATGTACCTTTGCTACCTCTGTGGGAGATGCCATGGCCAAGCACTTAGTGTTCAACCCCTCTCACAGATCTAGCAGCATCTTACCACGGGGTAAGTGGGGAAAACTGGGCTTGGGGGAAAGATATCATACTATGTAAGCCAGGAGCATCTTTCTCTGGCCTCACTCATTGACTATTTAAATACACAGTACACCAGACTATAAACATTCTAGGCTTGGGCAGTGGTGGCACATGCCTTTAATCCCAGCAGAGGTAGGCAAATCTCTGTGAATTCAAGGACAGCCTGGTCTACAGAGCAGAGTTCCAGGACAGCCATGGCTACATAGAGAAACCCTGTCTTAAAAAAAAAAAAAAAAAAAAAACAACAACAACAGCAAAAACGAAAAACAAACATTCTAATCTGGGAAGACTGGGAAGGCTGGCCCCATAAGAGCCTATCAGTGGGCAGCATGCTGAAATCTCAAGATATGTCTATGGAATGCTTTTTGCTTTTTTTCTCAGTGAACTAACCCCCCGTCCCCCTTTTTTTAATCTTATTTTTCTAGGGCTCAATTGGATGTCTCACTCAAGGTAACACTCATCTCATGATTTAATGTATACTTTGCACAATGTTTGCTCTTACTAATACTATTATTTAAATTCCAAAGATTAAGTGATGCTTCTGTTCTCTGCTCCCCATCTTCACTCCTTTAGGCCTGGCCAGATGCCTGAACGAGTGTCCGACCTGAACGTGAAGAATATGTATCTTCCACCTCCCCTCCTCCCTAACAAAGCTGCCACTGTGAAACCTGTAGGAGCCACCCCAGCAGAGCCTCCAGAGCTTGCCGTGCCCACGGTCCAGGCACTTCCATCACCAGCCTCAACTACAACCCCACCAGCAACCCCAACTCACCCTCAGCCCTCAGCCCTGCCACCCTTGGCTGCAGAGGAAGCTGAATGTCTGAATGTTGATGAACAGGATGAGGGAAGCCCTGTCACTCAGGAACCTGAACCCGCATCTGGTGGCGGGGGTGGCAGTGGGGTTGGCAAGAAAGAGCAGCTGTCTGTGAAGAAGCTTCGGGTAGTACTGTTTGCCCTGTGCTGCAACACGGAACAGGCAGCTGAACACTTTCGAAACCCCCAGCGTCGGATCCGTCGTTGGCTTCGACGCTTCCAGGCCTCTCAGGGAGAGAATTTAGAAGGCAAGTATCTCAGCTTTGAGGCCGAAGAGAAACTGGCTGAGTGGGTGCTGGTCCAGCGAGAGCAGCAGCTGCCTGTAAACGAGGAGACCTTGTTTCAGAAGGCCACCAAAATTGGACGCTCTTTGGAAGGGGGATTTAAGATCTCCTATGAGTGGGCTGTGCGTTTCATGCTGCGGCACCACCTTACTCCCCACGCCCGACGAGCTGTAGCCCACACATTACCGAAGGATGTAGCAGAAAATGCAGAACTCTTCGTTGAGTTTGTGCAGCGGCAGATTCACAATCAGGACTTACCTTTGTCAATGATTGTGGCTATTGATGAGATCTCCTTGTTCTTGGACACAGAGGTACTGAGCAGTGATGACCGGAAGGAGAATGCCCTGCAGACAGTGGGCACAGGGGAGCCTTGGTGTGATGTAGTGCTGGCCATCCTGGCAGATGGCACTGTCCTGCCCACCCTGGTTTTGTACCGAGGACAAGTGAATCGGCCTGCTAATGTGCCAGACTCTATATTGCTAGAGGCCAAAGAGAGTGGCTACAGTGACGATGAGATCATGGAGCTTTGGTCAACCCTTGTGTGGAAGAAGCACACAGCTTGTCAGCACAGCAAAGGCATGCTGGTGATGGACTGTCATCGCACCCACTTGTCAGAAGAGGTGCTGGCCCTGCTTAGTGCCGCCAGCACTTTGCCCGCAGTGGTCCCTGCAGGCTGTAGCTCCAAAATCCAGCCATTGGATGTGTGCATCAAACGAACTGTTAAGAACTTCCTGCATAAAAAGTGGAAGGAACAGGCTCGGGAAATGGCAGATGCTGCTTGTGATTCTGATGTCCTGCTTCAGCTGGTACTGGTCTGGCTGAGTGAGGTGCTGGGTGTCATTAGGGACTCCCCAGAGCTAGTTCAGCGGTCCTTCCTTGTGGCTAGTGTTCTGCCAGGTCCTGATGGCAACATTAACTCACCTACACGCAACGCTGACATGCAGGAGGAGCTCATTGCCTCCCTAGAGGAGCAGCTGAAGCTGAGTGGAGAACAGTCTGAGGAGCCCTCGGCTTCCATTCTCCGACCCAGATCATCTCCTGAAGAGACAGTTGAGCCTGAAAGTCTTCACCAGCTCTTTGAGGGGGAAAGTGAAACGGAATCTTTCTATGGCTTTGAGGAAGCTGACCTAGAGCTGATGGAGATTTAGGTGCTAGGGTTATGAGAGCATATGGAGTCGGGTAGGAAGGTTGAGGGAGGGTAGAGGGATTTAGAGAAAGGGGGGTACCAGTGGGGTACTTGGTTTATATTTTTAATTTTATGCCACCACTCCCCTGACATTGACTGGCACTTCCTGTGAATTTGTGGGTGATTAGTGCGGTGGTGACCACGCTGAGCCGAGGTGGCCATTGTGTGCTCACTTCTGCTGAAAACAGATTTCTGTGACCTTCTTCTTTAATTTAAATCACTGTGTTTGCTATTTTTTCTGACAAAATCTAGGAAAACAATCCTTTGTGTTTTGTTTCCCCTTTTACCTCAATTGTATCATAGTATTTCTGGGTTTTGTTGTACTGTGTGGCCAATGTCTTTGGGCATGATACTATCTAATCATTGTTAATGTGAGAACTTTTCTGCAGATGGGAAAGAAAAATATGTAGCTCACAAACTGGTTTATCACTTATGTGGATAATTTTTTTCATTGTGGTCTTAACACTTTTATATAAAAATGAAAATGAAAAAGAATCCCACTGAACTCTTTCCTTTTCCTCCCTTCCCCTCCTTCTCCAGAGGTGTTGGTTTCTACAGCAACTCTAGATATAAACTTGTGGCTTTAAAAAATGCATGAACCACCTTGATAAATCTGGAATAGATTTTTCGTTCCTCACCACTCTCCTCCAAAACACAACAGAAACAGTATTTTTTTGTACTGTGACCTTTGACCCCTTTCCGATTTTCACAATCCTTTACTTGGGAAACAATGGCACACATTTGTCCCCTAGCAAGCAAGAGGCACTGAGTGAGGTGATCACTGTTGAGGTGGAAGTCATTCCTAGACTGTCTTCATCAGCAAGTCCCCAGCGTAGTTCCTGCTCTGTTGAGCTTTGACCTGCCAAGCAGCAGTCCTGACGGCACACCTGCTCGGCACAGGTACTAACTGGCGTATGTTAACTGTTGAACTACAAAGAATGCTTGAACTTGTGCTTACATGTGGCTTTCCCATTTCTCTCAATGTTTAGAGAGGAAACTGATGCGAAAGAAAGAAGCATAGAAGTGTGCACAGAGAAAGACACATGAGTATTTATTTTTCACTGCCAACTACAAGGAAAAGTTTTCTACAATTTGCATGTTTTTTTTTTTGTTTTTTTGTTTTTTTTAAGAAAATGCTGTCCTCGTGGTGATAAACCAAAATGTACTGTACCGCAGAGGGAAAGAACAGAAAACCAAGTCTACCTTTCTCCCAGCCACACCCTTCTGTCCATCCTGAGCTTTCAGCAATGTTCCCTCCTGTGAACCAAGGAGGAACCTGCACACGCTTGTAAGTGGTTCATCTTCAAAATGTATATAAGTGGAACATTTAATAAAATGAGAGGAAATGGATTTATAAACTTTTTTCTATGTGTCCCTGTTTAATAGGCTTTAATAGACTGGGAGATGTTCAAGATGTGGTGACCTGGCGGTACAGGTGTAGAATTTGTTACCACCCATCACTCCTCGCAGTTTTGTTTAACTCCCAGCATACTATAACATAGTGACCAGGACTGATCCCAGAAGTTTGGTCAGCTCTGAAGCCATGGCGCTGGAGGTCTGAACTGAGAATCCACCTGGCTTGTTCCCCAGCTTTTTGCTCATTGCCATTTTTTTTGACAGACTGCACTTGAGAGCCAACCTCCTGCCTTTGAGAAAGCTGGAGAACTGTGGTCACTTCAGTCTACAACCCAACCCTTCTGGTCGTCTCTGTAGCAGCCACAGCCTTAGCAGAGCTGGGTTCCTGGCCTCTGCACACTGACTTTGGATGCGTAATTTTTATTTTTTTACAATCATGGTACAGTGGATTTGGCAAGCAAGGTGTCTTTGTGGACTCTGCCTGCATGGCTTAGTAGTAGAGGGAAGGTTTTCGTGTTTTTTTTTTTTTTTTAATAATTCAGTTTAATCAATAAACGTATTTATTGACAACTTTCTGTGTTGAAGTCAAGTATGTCAAAAGTTCCCACTTGAAAGCTTAAAATTTTTCTTGTGTGAATTCGTCTGCAGCTATCTGCCATTCTGGAAAGGGTTTGGAGAGCATCATGCTGGAGAACTACAATTTTCCATTTTTAAAGACCAAGGTTTAGTCAGGCAGTGGTGGCGCACACCTTTAATCCCAGCACTCAGGAGGCAGAGGCAAGCGGATCTTTCTGAGTTCCAGGACACCCACAGCTATACAGAAATCCTGTCTCACAAAACAAAACAAAAAAAAATAAACCAAATTATCACCACCCCAGGGAGGGGATACGGCTCATTTTATTGTGTTTAGCATAGGCACCACATGCTGTTAGAGATCAGGACAACTCAAAGTCTCCTACCAACTTGTGGGGTCTGGGGATTAAACTCCAGTCTTCAGCTATGTCCTAGGAGTTGGTGTGTATTTTCACGTGTGAATGCTGGCCTAGTGACAACTTCGGGTGCCAGTCCTTGCTCTTTAGCCTGAGATAGGCTGTTTTTCTGTTTCCTATGCCAGGCTCCCTGGTCTTCAAACGTACAGAACATTTCCTGCCTCTGCCTCCCCTCCGCCTCCCTGTAGAGGACCTGGGATACAAATACTTGAGCTGCTTTATCTAACTTTACCATGGGTTCTGGGGACTCAAGTTCATGTCTTCACACTTAAACTGCAAGTGTTCTAGAAACTGAGCCATTTTTGCAGCCCCATTTAGGAAGTTTTCTTAATGATTTTATTTAATTATGTGTATGTGTAGGTGTGTACGTGAGTACAGGTGCTCATGGGGGCCTGTCACCATATGTCCTCTGTAGCTGGGATTAAGAGGCAGTTGTGATTCCCACCTGGGGTGCTGGGAATCAAAAATCCTGTGTAAGGTACCTGTTTTTAGATGCTGAGTTATCTCTCCAGCCCCACCCCCTTTAGCGCTTGTAATGAACACAAAGGCTTCCTCAAAGAACCAGGTACTAGGATTACAGACAATAAACATTGTGCTTACTGTCGCGCTGAGCACCTTACACACCGTAGCTCTGCTACACACCTTATGAAACTGCATTTAACAAGTCAGGTTTGCAGCCATCGTTAACACCCTCAAAAACAAAACTTTTAGAATTTAGTGACTGGGAGAAAATCAAGAATATGTAAGCCAGTTAATTGTGTTATCAAAATAAAGTTGATAGAAGCTCCTTCTAGGGCAGTTACAAATTAGTACTGTCTGGGGTCTTCTGGGTCATGTAGGGAATCCCATACCTGCTAAAAGTGTAAATGCCCCATCACCACCCAATAATCCCACTGTTGGGAGGCCGAGGCACAAAGACTGCTGAGTTTGAGGCCAGCCTCAGATACAGTGAGGTGGCTATGCAACACGGCTCAGGCAAGTGCTTGCAATGCAAGCACCAGGACCTCACTTCAACCCTCAACATCCCTGTGCCGTGGCTTGCACACTTAGAATTCAAGCACTAGAGTAGTGGACAGGCTCCCCGGGGTCTGATGGCTGGCTAGCCTAGCTGAATTGGTAGGTTTGGGTTCATAAAAATTATGTAAAAAAAAAAATTAAGATGTTTCAGGAAGCCTTGTGACATCAGCCTCTGGAGATGCACACAAAGAAGGAAATGGTTCTCTGTCCAGGAAGGAAACCGCACAGAGGTAGCACACAGCAGTACTTGGAAGTTGAGCTCTTGGTGTGACCCCATTAAAATAAAAACACTGGTAGCACAGGCTTTTAACTCCAGCATTTGGGAGGCAGGGACAAAAGATTTCTGATGCCAGGCAAACCTGGGCTACATAGTAAAATACTGTTTCAAAAACAAAAAACAAAAATCAACACGTCAAAGGATTGATTTATTTTACAAAAGTCTTTGAGCCAAGTTCACGTTTAGGAGGGTACAGCTTCAACTCTGGACAGTTCATCTGGATTTCATTCAAAGCCACTAAAAAGACAAACATTTTAGGAAAAAAAAAATGAAGTACAAAGGCATCAGCTTCTGAAGGAGCTGCCCCTCCAAAACCACCCACCTGGCGAATTTCTGGTTGAGCACCCCAGAAAGGACAGCTCTGTGAAAGCCAAGAGCTTCTGAACTCTACTGCCCTTTTTTTTTTTTTTACAATTACCTGATCATGTGGGCAATATCCCAGTTAGTCTCTGCTGAGAGTGGTCCTTCTATCTCCACACCTTTTTCAGTTACAGTGGCAATTTGAAACTGAAAGAAAACAAAACATGCAATGAAAATAACCAGTCTGAACAAAGGTCCAACAGAAGGTTATGCCCTCATTTGAAAACAAAAGTAACAGACTATAGGTCCCAGAATTTGTACTTTTGTTTTTTTTTTTTTTTTTTTTTGAGACAGGGTTTCTCTGTATAGCCCTGGCTGTCCTGGAACTCACTCCATAGACCAGGCTGGCTTCAGAGATCTGCCTGCCTCTGCCTGGGAAGTGCTGGGAATAAAGACACGTGTGACCAGCACCTGGCTATACTGGCTATACTTTAATTTTTAAGACAGGGTTTCACTATGTAGACCAGGCGGGCCTCCAAGCCAGTCTACCCACCTCTGCTTCTCGATGCTGAGATTAAAGGTGTTGCCACTGTGTCTGGCTCCACAACTTGCGCATTTCAGTCTATCTCTTACCCGGTTATAAGAACGAGCATCTCGGTAGTACAGCACTCGCATGCAGCGTTCTATAAGCTCCCGGGCCTCAGTTTGACTCAGCACTGGTTGCTTCTCTAGAACGTCTCGAAGCAGAGGCTACAGAGGTGTGCAAAACATTGGAGAAATTAAACACTGGCTTAACAGCAGGTAACCTGCTCCAACCCATGTAAACAAGCACCAAAGTGACAGGCTTCTACAGATTACCTCAAAGGAATCCGGTGTTTTGTTTTTTAAAAGATTTATTATGTATACAGTGTTCTACTTTTATGTACACCTGCACATCAGATCTCATTGTAGATGGTTGTGAGCCACCATGTGGTTGCTGGGAACTGAACTCAGGACCTTTGGGAAGAGCAATAGGTGCTCTTATCCTCTTATCTCCAGCCTGGGTGCTGGCTTTTTTTTTTTGGTATGACATTTACTTATTTTGTATATATGTGTGCATATGCATACAGAAATGGGAAAACAGTTTTCAGGAGCTGGTTGTCTCTTTCCCCCATGGGCTGCTGGTGTCAGCCTTGACAGCAAGTTACCTTTACCCAGGGAGCTTCCCCCTCCCCCCAAACACACATACTCTTTTCTGAGATGGAGTCTTGCTATATAGTCGAAGCTGGTCTGGAAACATGGTTCTTCTGGCCTCAGCCTCTTGTGCACTAGGACTACAGATGTGTACCACCATGCCCAGCTAAGACACTCTTAAAGGGGAAGTCCCAGGGCCTCGACTCTGCAACAAGGTTATTCTTCCCATGGCCACATTTTAATAGAAGGTAATATAGACATTCTCCTTATACAAACAAAACCAGCTGCCCAACATCAGGAGCCCAGCCTGTCTCTTAGAAGAATTCCAGGGGAAACAGTAACAAGATTAGCTTCTCATTTCTATTTTTTCCCCCCATTGCTAGGCCCACTACTTACCTGAGCCAGGTATGCACCATAACCAGTGGCTAGTGAAGGGGCTTCATAAGCGACACCAAGCATGTCCACATAACCAAGGAAGCTAGAGGGGCAAACACATCAAAGAACTCATTTAATCTTCTATTTCTGAAGAATGGGACCACAAGGTTTGAATTAAAAGATGGGAATACGCTGGGATCAGAGAGTCTGGAGGTGGGGGAAGCAGGATGGCTCAGTGAGTGAAGGCACTTGCCACCATCCCTGATGACCCAAGTCAAATCCCTCAAATCCACTCGGTAGAAGAGTCTGACTTTTTAAAGACTTGGAGAGACACTTTGTAGGTGCTAAGTTAGCAGGTCAAAAAAGTTAGCAAATACCTTTCTCCATCTGCATAGCCTCCGATGACCATGGTGTTCCACAGCGGGTTCATCTTGGAGCGGCGGCTGTACATGGCCCTTGTCAACCATGAGTGAATGGCTCTAGGGCTATAGCTGTGTCCATCTCCCAACAGCTCTTCATCAATCCTTAAATGCAAATTAGTTGAGAAGGCAATGATAACGGGGGTCTGGTTCCCCATCCACCCGTGATCTACGCGTAACCTCCAGCCTCCCCAGTGCCCACCAAGTATTCCAAACATTCTTCACGTTTGGCTCTCATCAATTCCCCAAAGCCTCAGGTCCCTCCATTCCACCTACAGGAATTAACACCGGGGGGAGGGGGGGGGCTCTCCACTCCGCTTGTTGGCGACTTACACCATCTGGCCGAGAACTTGCTTCAAATACTGGAAATCAGCGTAGTCCCCTGAAGCACCCAGCATAGTGCTGTCGTTGACTCGCATAATACGCGAGATGTTGCGGAAACGAGCCAGGGAGCCGTAGGAGCCCAGCATGTCTGCAGCAATCACCACGCCGCCGTCGAACTTCACCCCGAGCACGGACGTCCCAGTCACCATGGGGTTCCTGAAGGTGAAAAGGGTCTCTGAGCGCCGCGGCCCGGCCCGGGTGCTACCGCCCGCGCGCCGCAGCCCCATTCCCTGCGCGGGTAAAGCGCAACTCACTGGGTCCGAGTGATTGGAACCTCGCAGAGCGCGGACGCCGGGTCCACGAGGGCGCTGTGGGTGGACGGGACGCGGTAAAACTGTCCCGGAGCCGGACCTCCGGCCCAGTGGCCAGCCCGCGACTCCCAAAGCGCTGCCATCTTAGTCACCGCAGCCGAAGAAATGAAAGCACTTGCGTCACCGGAAGCGGAAGTGGTTCTTTTCTGCTACGCCTCTCTTCTTCCTGCCAATCACGTCCAGCCGCCAGGACTTCCTGGCACCGTGCTAATGAAGTGGCCTGAGGAATCCTGGTCCAGAGTAATGGCTGGGACTGACAGAAATACATAACTTCTCATCCCTGTGTACCACTGCAGTAGGTGTTAGGATTGTGCTGCAGAGTTCCAAGGCGGGTTCATAAATCACGCCACGAAACTGGTTCCACGTGAAAGGTTTTATTAGGGGAAGGGGGGGGGGGGGTTACAGAGACCGCCTCTGGTCAAGGTGGGAGAGAGAGGCAGAGAGTCAGAGGGACAGAGGCAGAGAGGCGAGTCCTCTTACGAGCCCATGCGCAGGTGGCCTCACAGATGCCTGATGACCCGTTTGTCAGGTACCTTGGGGGCTGACTATAGAGATGCCTGATTACGGATCCCAACAGTAGATCTGAGCATCTGACAATTCAGGAGGAACAGGCCATGTGGGACAAGCAACAAAGCCGGTTGTCATGTTCTGTTTGAATCGGTATCCCAAACTCCGTTTGAAGAATCACTGAACCCAAGCTCTGTTACAGCTTTACATCTCAAAGCAGGCCCTTGTAACAGACATTATCAACCCATTTTATAGATAAGAAGCCTAGGCTTGAACTACAGTGATTTACCCCGTTACAGTCAGTAAAATGCAGAAAAGATACAAACCAAGCAGGAGAGATGGCTTAAGTTAAGAACACCCTGGTTCGAATCTCAGCACCCACGTGATAGCCCACAACCATTTGTAATTCCAGTTCCAAATAATCCAATACCCTCTCTGGCTTTGAGGGCACCAGGCACTTATGTGGTGAACAATGAAAGGGTGGGGGGTCGCTCATTCCAGGAACTGGGAACTGGGAACTCAGGGCTGGGACTGGATTGCTTCCAGTACTACATTCTGGACTACATTCTGGATCCAGGCCAACCTGGACAACTGAGAGACCCTGTTCTGGGGTAGGGGAGTGCTTCTTGGGCGAAGAGGTTAGTCACCGGGTCCCACCTTGGAAGAATGAAACCAGCTCCTGAAGTTTGTCCTCTGACCTTCGTGTTCATCCTGAATTCATACACATGCAATAATAGTGAATAAAGCAAAAGCAATGAGTTTCTTCTTGTTGTTCTTTCCTTTTTCTTCTTCTCTTCCTCTTCTCTTATTCTTCTCTTCCTTCTTTCGTCTTCCTTCTTATTCTGCTTCTCCTTCTCTTTCTCCTTCTCCTTCTTCTTCTCTTTCTGAGGCAGGGTTTCTCTGTGTAGCCTTGCCTATCCTGGACTCGCTTTGTAGACCAGACTGGCCTCAAACTCACAGAGATCCACCTGCCTCTACCTCCCTGAGTGCTGCGATTAAATGCATGTGCGACCATGCCCAGCCAAGTTTGTTCTTTTAATAAGAAAATGCCTTCCTGGAATGTGTGATAGGTTGGTCAGCCTGGGACTTTGGACAAAACTGAACATTTCTTTGTTGTCAGATGACCTTGCCCATTTACTAAGCAGAAGGAAAAGAATCCCGTGACCTAGAGACAGTGGAGCAATGCCTGCCTCCACCCAAGATAGCATGCAAAACAATGGGTCCCATTTTACTCTGTTCTGATTGGTGCCCCAGCCCCGTTCCCTTCCCTGTCTTTTTGTCTCCTTTTGCTGGTTTCCTTCCTCTGTCTAAATATATCCTGCTTGCTTCCATATGACACATACTCTATTACCTTCTAATCCCTTCACCCCAATCTCTTAAGAGCCCCCTTTTCCTTATATGGTCCCCTTTCTACTTGCCTGACACACCCACCCCACCTAGATTCCACATATGAGAAAATATAAATGTTTGTTTCTCTGAATATGGCTTATTTCATTTAGCATAACTATCTCTAGTTCCACCCATTTCCTTGAAAATGTCATGATTTCTTTTTTTTTTTCTTTGTATCTTAGTGAAGTTCCTTTATGAATAATAGCACATTTTCTTTACCTGTTCGTCTGCTGGTTGACATTGAAGCTGGTTCCGTTTCTTAGCTCTTGTGAATGGTGTGACAATAGACATGGGCGTGGAAGTGCACCTCGTTGTGCTAGCTTAGTCCTTTGGATAAATAAAGTTATTTATCCACTTTTAGGTTTGTTATTTGTTTTGAGGAAACTCTGTGCTGGTGTATAAGTTCGCATCCTCTCCAGCAACATGCACATGCTCCTTCCCACAGCAGTATCTTTTTAAAAATTATATTTATGTGCATGAGTGTTTTGCCTGCACATATCTATGCACCACAAACATGTACCTTTTCTGTCCACTGAGGCCAGAAATGGGTTTTGGGCTCCCTGGGACTGGAGTTACAAAGAGTTGTATGCTGCTATGTGGGTGCTACAACTCAAACCTTGGTCCTCTGGAAGAGTAGCCCTTAACCAGAGTCATCTCTGCAGTTTCTTCCCCCACGTCTTTGCCAGTATTTGTCATTGTCTGTTTTCCCTATGATAGATATTCTGACTGGATTAGAAGACAGTCACAAAGCAGTTTTAATTTACATTCTAATGATGTGTATGCATGTTTTTAAATATTTAGTGGTCATTTTTTCCATGTATACTCGTGTGTGCAGCTGTACATGTGTGCTCATATGTGTGTGTGCATGCAGAAGCCAGACAACAACCTCCCATGGGAACCTGTTGGTATAATGTTCTTGTGGAATGTATACAATTTACCCTTGTTCATGCAAATGCTGTCTGTTTTAACCCAGACATTTTCTAAGTATCAACTCTCTCAAGTTTGTGTAAACATGCCACCGTTTGTTCTCTGTATTGCCAATAAAACAACCAGCCAATGCTGAGCAATGGAGACAATAGGGTGGGACATCCTGGTCCAGAGGGGAGGAGAGAGAAGAGAATGAGAGAAGGGCTCTCAGAGGAGAGATCTGAGAAGAGAGAACCTGAAAATACCAGGAGATATGAACCAGACCTAAGATATGACTAAAAAGTGAGTATAATATGGGAAGTCTGAATGGGAGGAAGCTATGCAGGCTTGGAGGTTTAGGATGGAGTAATTATTGTCTAGCATTGTGCTCTAGGTGAATTAACTAAATCCCAGTCTCTGTGTGGTGATTTGGGTATATATCTGGTTTAGGAATAATCTCTGTTTAACTAAAAGATAAATCAGTAATAAATATTAATAATCATCAGCAGGAACACCAGAGACCTACTTGTTTCTGTTTCTCTAGTGCTGAGATTACAAATGCATGCATCTGTGTCCAGATTGTTATATAGTTTCTTGGCATCAAATTCAGTTTCTCATATTTGCAAGGTAGGCCGTTTAGCAACTGAAGCACCTCCCAATCATTTTTACTTCTTCCATTGAGAATTCATTAGCCCATTTTTTGACTGGAAGATTGGACAGGTATTTAACTATAAGGTTTCTTCTTCTGCTTCTTCTTCCTCCTCCTCCTTCTTCTTCATCATCTTTCTTCTTCTCCTATTACTGTCCTCCTCCTCCTCTGCCTCCTCCTCCCTCTTCCTCCTCCTTTTCTTGTTCTTCAGACAGAATCTTACTATGTAGCCCTGATTGGCCTGGAATGTGATGTGTAGGCCAGGCCAGCCTCTCCCTCGCAGAGATTCTCCCACCTCTTTTACCTGTATTAGGATTAAAAGTGTGCTCCACTTGCCCTCCGTGTCGGAGTTTCTTTTCTTTATTTTAATTTTTTATTGTTGTGTGTGTACGGTTGTTTTGCCCACATGTGTGTCTGTGTACCATGTGCGTGCAGTGCCTTTGAATTCCAAGAGAGAGCATTAGATTCTCCGGGAACTGGCGTCCCAGAAGGCGAGCGGACATGTGGGTGCTGGAAACCAAACTGAGGTCCTCTGGGAGAGCAGACAACGCTCCTAACTGCTGAGCCATCTCTCCAGTCCCAGTGTTAAATTTCTTTATAGAGTCTAAATATTACTCTCACATCAGATGATATATTCATTAGTGTGATCAAATACCTGATCAAACCAACCAACCAAACAAACATACTCAAGAGAGGAAGGGCTTATTTGGCTTAGAGTTCCGAGGGACACAGCTCATCATGGAAGTGAGGTCACAGACCAGCAGCAGGAGGTGAAGGTCACATCACATCCACAGGCAGCGAGCAGAGCGATATAAAAATCTGCAACACTTGCTTTCTCCTTTGTATTAAGTCCCAGACCCCACGGCACAGTGCCACCTGCATTTAGGTTATGTGTTCCCACTTCAATTCATTCTAGAAACAACCTCACAGACGCCTGTTGGAGAACCCTGCTGTTTGAGGTTGGAGAACTATTCTGACAGGATACCCTCTCCCCAGCAGGGCTTCCTACTCTCTGCCTGACCTCATCTGGAGAATGACTTTAGGCAAAGATGCCCCTAACCATGTCTGATATATGGCCTTTGGCACAGTTCCCTGCTAGCTCTCCCCTCCCTGGGCCTGCGGGATAATAGGTGCGGTGTTCCCCTTCATATGCTATGCTGTTTAATGCAAATCAAGTGTCCTTGAGGTGCCTAGTTCTAACCAATTATGTATACATGCCCTGGGATCCCCCCACTCCCCACGGGTATCTAGCCTTTGTTCTCCCTGAATAAAGTTGAACTTTGCTGAAGTGGTTCCCAGAGGCTGTTCTGAGCCCTATGCTTCACGTCCTCCTCCTGCCTGCATGGGCTGCTGGCCAACAATCCCCCAAGGAAGAGGAGACCCACAGATGCCTAGGAGTTTGTCTGCTAGGTTATTCTAGATCCTGCCACACTGACAAGCAGAATTGACTATTACAGATATATAGCTGGCAAAGATTTTCTGCTGTTTTACAGACTGTAAGCCCATAATTATAAAAATAAGGTTTTTTTTCCCTATGCCTGCCATAGCTCCCAAATAATGACACAGAGACCTATTGTTTTTATTATAAAACTTCAGGCACTATAACTGGGCAGATACCGAGCTATTTTAACCTATGATGGCCTGGCCTACTTCCCAGGCACACAGACTATTTTACCTGCCATCTGAGTCTCGCTCTGGTATTTCCATGTCCTCACGGTAACTCCCAATAGTGACTCCTTCATGGTAACATACACTCTCTCTCTGGTCCCCCCCGAGAGACCACCTCACTGGGATCAGAAGTCCCACCTTTACCTCTCCTGCCCAACTATAGGATGTTCAGCTCTTTATTTGACCAATCAGGAAGTGATAGACAACAATTTTTACACAACAGTGAGACAGGAGATTTTCATAGAAATGGCAATGCCAAAGTCTGGACTGCAACCAGATCTCTGGGTACAGAAATCAGCATTTGAATACACAATGCACGAAAACGTCCTCCAACATCTTCCTCTTTTAGTCTAATAAAAGGCCCTTTTCCTATATTAATAAACTATATACAATAAAAATTATGAAAATTATCAGGTAAAAATTACATTCACAATGTCCAGTCCATTTGTATTTGGCAATATTGGAAAAAGTACTCTTCTAGCTATCCTATCTTGATGAGTTCAGAGTTCTGTGTTTAAATCATTTTCTATTATAACATGCATTTATCAACCTATAGGTATCTTCCTTGGACCATAAAATATTTTTCTTATATTCTTAACAACTTAAACTTAATGTGAGACTATAACTATCTAGTCTTTAACCCTGTAAAAGAACTTATAAAAATAAATGTTACCTGAGTAAACAGGAAGTACAAAGAAAGCAGTTTCCAAAAATATACAAATGATAGAGACAGCTTACTGCCTGGACAGTCAAAGGCTTCTCAGTATTGTTGGGGCTTCATCTTCAGCCTTCTGGCCCAGGATATGATAGACATTTCTGTGAAGCAGGTATTATGAAGGACTGCTTACTTTCTCCTTGCAAAGTTCAGCAGTAACTTCCGCATCCCACTTGTCCGGTTTGGACAGCATATTGTCAGTAATTGAAGCAAGGACAGTTTCTTGCCCAGGGGCTAGCTTGGCACATCTCAGGCAAACTCTATATGGAATTTCTTCAATGTCCATCATCTTCTTTGAAGTAGAATAGGGGTGCTGCCAGGAGGAGACATGTCTCACTGTCAAAAAAAAAAAAACCTTTTTACTAATAAAGCACCTTTAAATGTCATATTCTGTAGATCTCTGAGGTTTTTGAAGACTATCTATCTATAGTATATCTGAATAGGTAAATGTAGCTTGTTTCTAGCTATTTAATATCTGTTTAACTTTGAAAACTAGTACCTAATATGACCATCAGTTTGATTGACTGACTAATAACTTGCATTCCTTAATTATACTACACAGTTTATAATGTAGCTTTTTAAAAATTATTTATTTATTATGTATACAATGTTCTGTCTGTATGTGTTCTTGCAAGCCAGAAGAGGACACCAGATGTCATCAGAGATGATTGTAAGCCACCATAAAGTTGCTGGAGATTGAACTCAGGACCTCTGGAAGAGCAGCCAGTGCTCTTAACCTTTGAGCCATCTCTCCAGCCCCCATAACGTAGCTTTTAAAAGAACTAGAACTTCACACTGCATTTTTAAATGAGTCACAGAGGTACAATTTCTAAAACAACAGTTGAAACATATATATGCACATGTATATAATATAAATAATATTGTAACAAAATATGATCTTACATTTGTATCAATATACAAAGATCATACCAGTGTCAAATTTTGGCTTGTTGAATGCTCTTTAGGTCAAAAGTAGATTCAATAATCTACCCTTTTCTCCAATCATTCTTATATCCCCCTTTTTTTCTTTTCATCTCTTCTCCCCCAACACTAGATAGGAGAGAAAGAAGGATAGAGGAAAGAAAAAGAAAAAAAAAGAGATTCCTGACTCTAATCTCTTTTAATTTGTTTCCTCCCTAACCAAGACCATTAACAAATTGTGACCAGCCAGGTGGTAGTGGCACATGCCTTTAATCCCAGCACTTGGGAGGCAAAGGCAGGCTTGGTCTTTGCCAGCTGCAATTAAATTCTGAGGACTCAGAGAGGGTATAAATACCAGAGCCCAGAGAGAGAAAGGAGGCTTCAAGGACGCTCCGACAAAGAAAGGATGATTCCAAACACTTTGAAGAGCCGGTTGGAGAAGGAAAAAGGCTGCTGCTGGATATACTGATGACTGAGATTGGTATTGACCCAAAGGACCCTATGACCCTAATCAGAAGGAACTAAGTCCAAAGAGGTCTACATCCTCTTTTCCTTCTAACCTTTCTCTCCTACTTAGTGTTAGGGTACTGTAAGATATTAAGAGGGATAAAGAGTGAAGAAGGGAGGTATAGGCATTAAGGAACCTCAAATAAAACAGAGGTAAAAAGTAACACCAACACAAATTTTGAAGGAATCCCTAACTTTTTTCTCCTGTTAAAAGAAAAACAAAACCTTTTCCCTGATGCAACACATTTCCTGCCTTCAATTCTGAAGTTAAGACATCCTTAAAATAAATAGGCTGGTTTAGTTCAGCAGTTTTTTCCATAAACCATTGTCTCTCAGCAGCTTTTTGTTGTTGTTCTTCATTAGCTTTTGGAAATTATAAAGTTAATAAAGCATTATGTACTCTATCTCTAGGAGTCTTTTTTTTCTTTACCACTTTCTGCTTATTAAGTATTCCTTTTAAAATATGGTTAGATCTCTCTACAACTGCTTGTCCTGTAGGATTGTAGAATATACCTATAATACATTTTATATTGTTATATGCAAAAAATGTTTCATTTTACCAGAGTCATATGCTGGAACATTGCCAGTCTTAATTTGTACAGGTATCTTCATAATAGCCATAATATCTAAGAAAGGTATAATTACAGAATCAGCCTTTTCAGAACTCAAAGCAGTTGCTGATTGAAATCCTGAATATGTGCCCATAGCATGGTACACATATTTTCCAAACTCTGCAAAATCAAACACATCCATTTGCCAAATTTCTTTCCTTTGGGTACTTTTTGGGTTACTTCCTTCAGGTAATGGAGTTTGGTTATACAAAGAACAAATAGGACATTTTCTTATAATTTCCTTGGCTTGTTGCCAAGAAAATTCTTTTTTAAAGCCTTTACTGTTAGCATGGTGTTTCTTATGAAACTCTGAAGTTTCTAGTAAACTTCTTGTCGCTGCCTTGTAGTGGAGGGCCCAGCAGACGCACATGGGATATGAGATGTGTTACATACAATGGATGAATTCTATTCCTGATTACTTGTTACAGTTGAATAAATAGTGAAGTTAATTCTGAACCATCTGGAATAAGTTCAGCAGTTTCTATATGTAAAACAGTGTGGGGAAGGTTAAAGAAAGCCTTTTGGAGGCCCATGGGGAATGGCGAGTGAAGTGTCAGTGATTCCTAAGACTCCTCGAAAGGTCCTGATCCACTGCACACGGTGTTGATCCACTAGGGACTCCTGACACTAGTGAAGTCTCAAAATGGATCCGAGGCTAGGATAGTCCCCCTATTCCCCCTTCTTTACGGAATTCTCCTAAGATGACCTTGACCCCCCCCCCACACAAACCTGCTCCCCCATCTCCCACCTTTCCTTATAGTCGCACCAACCTGATTGTTACTGGTGCTTGAGGCTGGCATGGGATGTTCTAGTTGACCTTTCAATCATCTAAAAGCTGTTACACTGGACAATAAAGTTAGCTCTGCACCTTTGAGTCTGGTCTTCGAAGTCTGATTCCTGGGATTCTGCATGGGCTCCATCATCCTCATCCCCCTTCCCATAGGTTCCTGATCTCCAAAAAACAACTCTTTCTGCATATTGTAGGTCAGTAACTGTATTAAGAGATTCGGGCTGGGCATGGTAGTGCCCACCTTTACTATCAGTTCTTGGGAGACAGAGGCAGGAGGATCGATGTGAGTTTGAGGCCAGCCTGATATACAAAGTGAATCCAGGACAGCCAAGGCTACATAGAGAAACCCTCAAAAGATCAAGAGAGAGAGACAGAGCTAGGATATATTTTCAAATGCCACACACTCAACAGATCTGGATATGAAAAGATTTATTTGGGGGAGGGAAAAGGAAGAGGAGTTAGAGGAGAGGAGAAAGAGGAGCATAGTAGGAGCACCCTCCTACCCTGCTGAGAGAAAAGTCTGAGAGGAGGGAAGGGGAAAAACCACAGCAGAGAAAAAGAGAAAGACAGACAGACAGAGAAGCAGGGAGAGTGGGTGGGAGTGGCAGGCTGGTTATAGCTGGAGCACCTAATCACATAATACATATCTGACATACAAATCTGATTTTTTAACTGAATCATAAGGGCTCTGAGCCACTTTAATTATTTTTCCTGACTTATAACCCGCCTTTCCTGATTTATTTGCATTTGTATGAAATGTAAGTGCTCCAGAAATTAGTGTTTCTTTTACTATATGAGGGAAAATCCAATTAGTTTTGCTTTGTTTGTTTGTTTTTTGCTTTGGAGGGGCATGTTGAGACAGGGTTTCTCTGTGTAGCCTTGGTTGTCCTGGACTCAATTTATAGACCAGGCTGGCCTCAAACGCTATCCACCTGCCTCTGCCTCCCTGAGTGCTGGAATTACAGGCGTGTGCCACTGCACTAGACTAATTAGTTCTTTTCATAAGCTGAAGTTGCTTGTTTTGGGGGATATTTGTTGTTGATTTCTTCCAAAAGAATTACTGCAAGTTCTTTGCCAATGTTCACTTTCTGCAAATTATGAGGCGATTTCAGCATTAATGAAAGGTACTACAATTTCTGTGGGGTCTATTCCTGTTAATAGATGAAGTCTCATTTTTCCTTTCAGAATCAATCCAGAAACTTTTTTATATAAGTTTTAATTTTTTTACTCCGTTTGTGTGCTAAAAATATCTATTCTAATATATAATCTTCTCTCTGCAAAAGTATTTCTGTGGGAGAGTGAATAGAAGGCAAAATAACTAAGATATATTCCTGCTTTAGATCTAAATGGTTCACATATGCCTCTTGTGATTTTTTTCCTACCAGAGCCAATTCTCTTTCGGTGCCACTGATAATTTTCCTTGACTGTTTAAGTCCTTATTACCTTGTAAGGTTTGAAATAAATTACTTATTTCTTGAATAATTAACCCAATTGTGGGCTTTATCCAGTTAATATCTCCCAAAAATTTTTGAAAATCATTAAGAGTTCTTAATTGATCTTTCCTGATTTGTAATTTTTGGTGTTATTTTTTGCCTAACTATCTTATATCCTAGATAACTGATAGAATCTTCTCTTTGCATTTTTTCAGGAGCAATTTGTTATCCCTAGGAAGGCAAAATTCTCTTCATCAAACATTTTATCTAAGGTATCTCCATTTGAATAGCAAAATATCATCCATATAATGGTAAATTACAGATTGAGGAAATTGCTTATAAATTATTTCTAATGGCTGTTGTACAAAATATTGACATAAGGTAGGACTATTCAACATTCCTTGTGGAAGCATTTTCCAATGATACCTTTTTATTGGACAACTCTTATTATAAGTATTGAGAAAGAAAACCTTTCCTTATCATGCTCATGCAAAGGGATCATGAAAAAGAAATCTTTTAAATCAATCACTATAATCGGCCATGCCTTAGGTAATAAAGAAGGCAATGGGATTCCAGGTTGTAAAGAACCCATTGGCTAAATGATTTTATTGATTGTTCTTAGATCTGTCAACAACCTCTATTTGTCAGTTTTCTTTTTACTGACAAATATAGGAGAATTCCAAGGGCTGGTGGACTCTTCTATATGCTGTTCTTGAACTAGTAATTTTCCTTTTGTCATAGGTCAGTCAACCACCTTAGTAGTAGGGCCTTTGGTGTTCTACTAGCAGTGGCTCCCTCCTATGAAGTTGGAGAGTTAGCCTCTGTTGTGGCCTGTTTATGAACAACCTGGACAGTCCATGACTGTTCTTGATAACATTTTTTCAGTACCTTCATCAGGAGCATCTCCTGTTTTATGGCTTGTCCCTGAAGCTGGAAGAATACTTATCCATGCTTCCCATTGTTGCAATAGATCTCTTCCCCATAAATTCATGGCTGTATTAGACACACAAATTTAATTGCTCTATTTGACTTTTTGGCCCTATACATTTAAGCCATCTCACATTTTGTTTTACCTGAAATAAAGTTCCAACCCCTTGAAATTGAATATCTCCTGAAGAGGCCAATCTGGAGGCCAAGATTTTGGTGAAATTATTGTTACATATGCTCCAGTGTCCCGTTCCTTCGATTTTGATATTATTTAGAAATATCTTTAGTTTTGGCTTCTGATCTTTGGAAATTTGCCAAAATACTTTTTTTCTGATGTCTTCTGGTTCTTTGTTTTATCTGTTCCGACTTTGATATCTGGGTTATTTGATATCTGGTTATTACTGTCTATCTTCAAAGCAGTGTTGTTTTCTTGTGCTGTGGATGAGTTTCTCCACTGCTGACCTGAGATGGCTGATTTGATATCCGGGCCTTCAAGAGCCCCCACTGGGCGTTTGACAAGGGAATACTCTGCTAGTCTCTTGTTCTGCATTCATTAGTCCAGTGCGGGCCTTGCTGCATCTTTTGCATATTCCAGAAGGCTCAGGCCTTCTTTCTGGATTAGCTTGGGTCAGCCTACAGTTCCTTTTGAAATGACCTTGCATGCCACAGTTAAGACATTTATTAAAACCTTTAGCGATCACATCTCCTAGTAAAGTTATAGTATATGCGTGCGATCCAATATCGGCTGTATTTCTAATCCATTCATCTAGTGGTGCTGATCTTGAATTTAAGGGCCTGATTACCTTTTTGCATTCAATGTTAGCATTTTCAAAAGCCAAAAATTCGATCAGTGTTTTCCTAGCTTCTGGATCTGATACCTATCTTGTTTACAGCTGAAGTCAACCTTTGGAAAAAGTCACCGAACGTTTCTTTCAGACCTTGCAAAATCTGAGTAAACGGGTTCAAGTCTTTTTCCTGTTTCTTCAACCTTGCCCCAAGTACTTAAATCTGCTGTTTGGCATAAAGCCAAGGTGGCCTCATATACAACTTGCATCTGTACCTTCACCTAACAACTCATCTTAGGAAATATTGATACCTCTAGCCCTATTTTTCTGTTCTATCTCCTTAGCTTCTTCTTTCCATCATGATCGCCATTGTAACTGAGGATCAGGTTCTAATATTGCTGTTGTCTCATCTTTCCAGTGTTGGGGGATTATTCTATTTTGATTCGCTCAAGAATTTAATGTCTGTTTCCTAGCTTCAGGCTTCGGTGCACCTCCGAGGCTCCAAAATGGCAGTGCCTGTAGAGCCAGTTCCCTGGGTTTTCTTTTTATTTTTTATTTATTTTTATTAATTACAGTTTATTCACTTTTTATCCCCCCTATAGCTTCCTCCTCCCCTTAAAGGGTCAAGCTGAGTTCCTTTGTGAATTCAGGTGCTCTGTGTGTCACCTGCTGTCCACAAGCCCTCTTGAAGTAACTAGCAGCCACAGCTGCCTTTCGCTCCTAGCCCACTAGGAAACTGCCTTCCACCCGGGACTTTTCTATTCTCTGTATCCTTTGTTCTAAGTCTGGATTTCTGTCTAAGTTTGTATTACATGCCTACCATGTTGGATTCCAATGTAAAATTATGGGTGTGGGTTTTTTGTTTGTTTGTTTGGTTGGTTGGTTGGTTTTTTTAGGGAGGGAGAGGAGAAAAGATAGTAAGTTCCAGCAAAAAACACTGAGTCAGATATTTCAGTTTGAGTTTTAAGAAACTTATAATGTTTTAAGTTATAAAGTTTTAAGAAAGTTATAATGTGGTAGGGGTCCTGCCAGCCAAAGGGTGGTGGTGGTGTTTACTCTTAAATGTTTTAAAGTTCTTGGGTGGCAGGAATTTGATATAATTTATCAAGTGAGACCAGTGGGCAGCCCATCAGCTACTCTCAGCCCATCATCTCCTCTTAATGGGGGAGGAGATGGGGGAGATTGGGGGTTGAGAGAGGGAGAGAGGGAGAGGGACAGAGAGAGAGAGAGAGAAGGAGTTGTAGCCTGATCGGTGAAATTTTTCAGCGGAATATCTGGAGGGTCTGGAATGGAGACTGAGACAGGAGGATTGCTACAAATTTGAGGACAGCTTGGACTGCATAGCAAGTCTCAGGCCTGCCTGGGCTAACACCCTGTCTCAATAACCACAAAAAAGCAAGTAGGTCCAACATACGGTGGAAAGCCTTTTAAATATGCTGGCTGTGGCTTTCATTGCTATCCAGCCTCAGCAAAGACCAAGCGTTTAAGTTAGTAATCCCTTAGCTGGTTCTGTGTCAGGCTGTCCTTGGTTCTAGGTAATGCCCTGAAATCCTGAGAAGGGAAATAAAACCCCACCAAGCTGGAATCAATAGCAGCTGTCAGAGCTGCCACATCAACCTTTCCACTGCTCCACTTCTTAAAAGTTGTTTGTGTGCGGAGTCGTGTGTGCCAGCATATTTAAAAGGCTTTCCACCGTCTAAGCTGGCTTCCAACTGTCATCCTCCTGCCTCAGCCTCCCAAATGTTAGGCTTTTAAGTATAAACCAAATTCATTAATGTATGTTTTGCTGATAAATTCACACAAACAGATTTTTGGTTTTTTAATGACAGATTTTTAGCTTTTTAATTCTAGAATGTCCATTCTCGATTTTGCTTTGTTTTGTTTGAGATGAGCTCACTCCATGGCTATTCTAAAGTCCACTGTGCCATGCAGGCTGGTTTCAAACTTATAATGCTCTTTTCTTAGCCTCCCAAATGCTGAGATTACAGATGTGAGCTACTGTTCACATTTCATTACTTTACTGATTACAGTTCTGTTTAAATTTGAATATTTTCATCTGTTTGGCCATAATCTCCCTAATTTACTTATGTATGCATCATATGTATTTTATGTTTTTTTTTTATTTTCAACATTTGCGAGAAAACATAAAACTTTTCTGAATGATTTTTGTTCTTAACATGATGACCTCAAGTGCCATTCATTTTCCTAAGAATAACACAATTTCATTCTTATTCATGGCTGACTCTGACACTGTGCACGAGTGTGTTTGTGTGTGCTATTCATTCATCTGTTAACAGGCCCCAAGGCCAGTTGATTCCATACCTTCCTACAGTGAGTAGTGCCGCAGTAACAATGAATATGCAGGCATTCCTTCTGTATTCTGCCTTCCCTTGCTTCAGACAAATACCCCAAAGTGGTATAATGGGATCAGATTTATTTTCATATTATGTTTAATTATGCATTAGTTATATATAATAATGGATTTAATTACAACATCTTAAACATGTATACACATATTCTGATCATAATCACCCCTTATTACCCTCTCATCTGCCTCCCATGTCAACTGATCTTCCTGACCCTCCCCTTCTTCTCAGTTAATCCTCTTTTACCTTCATATCATTGTGTGTTTACATGTGTAGCCTGGGGAGTTTAATTAGGGTTGCTTATGAAGCATGGGTGAGGGGTTATTTATAGACACATGGGCATATCACCATGGTTACACCACTGGGAGAGGGAATCTAAGAGAAGATGTAGCCATCACATCAGGATGCATGGCAGACAGGGTGCTGAGGCAGAAGCTGAGAGCTCACAGTTGATCCACAAGTTGGAGGGGAAATGGAGAGAGAGCTGACTGGGCACAGTGCGAACTTTTGAAATCTCAAAGCCTACGTTGTTTTGAGCATCTCCGGGATTCTAACCAACATCTTGTAGACAGGCAGCTTGCCCCTAGCTCTGGTCGTTTTGAGCACCTCAAGGATTCTAACCAACATCTCGTAGACAGGCAGCCTACCCCTAGCTCTGGGATTGTCACTAATAGCCTCTGTCTTCTGTGCAGCTTAATCCACCCATACGCTACACCTCAGTTAAAATTCCTTTCTTTATTTTTTCTAAGAGTCATTATTTTTGTTTTTTGTGTGCATGGGTGTTTTGTGTGTCTTTTCTGTGTATCACTAGCATGCCTGAAGCTCTTGAAGGTCAGAAAAGGGTATCAGATCTCTTCAAACTGGAGTTACAGATGGCTGTGAGCCACCACCCCATGCTTGGGATTGAACATGGGGCCTCATGAATTCTAGGCAAGCACTCTACCAATTGAGCTACATCATCAGCCCCTCAAACTTCTTTTCAGTAACTAAGCTTCCCCTGTGGCGTTTTTGTACATCTTCAGTTTTGACTTACCCTCCCTCAATCTTCTCCCCATCTACCTGCCCCTCCTTAAACCTTTTTACCTCAGTATTTCCCCTTCCACTTTTGCATCTGCTAACCTTCATGCTTACTTATTGTATACTCTTTGTAATTAATTAATTTTATTTCATATGCATGTGCTCTATGTGTGTGTGAGTGTGTGTGTGTGTGCACTATTGAAATGCTGGGGGGACTCTTTGTTAGCATGTAGGCACCCTGCTTCTCAGTTGCCTAGTAACCTATGATGTCATCATGTGTTGCCCACCAGGTAGATGCACCTGGCAGGTGTGGTTCAACTGTGCAGAAGCTGTAAATGGACCCCTGCCTCTTACCTTGCTCTCTTTTCTTTTGCTTTCTTTTGCTTTCTCTCTTGTTCTCTCCCCTTTTTCTGTCAGGACACCTGCTCCCCTCCCACCTCACATCTCTCTCTCCCTCCCTCTCTCTCCCTCTCTCTCTCCATCTCCATACAAAAAACCTTTTATATAATATCTGTGTGTGCATCATCATCTCATTGGGCTCTCCTGGTAGTGCCTGGTAGTGGTCTGGTCATGTCAGGACCCCTTATGCGAACCATGATGCCCACAACAGATTTTTCTTCTGTTCCACTTATCCCTAACCACCACTCCACCACATATGTCCCAAAACTACGCTTTCTCTCAACTGCTCTGCCTTGCCTCTTACCCTGCACACCTATCCCTCTGCTTGCGGCCTCTCACACTGCTGAGACCTGCCATGTGCTCCAAGCAACAGGGACAGGACAGATGCTGTGCTTCTCCCTTACCACCACCCTCAATGGGCGAAAATTAACTTGGAGAAACTGGGATGCTCGTGTTACACCCACATCATGAGACCCCCGAAAGACCACCAGGAAGCTGATTTCCATGAAAACACAGAAGGGTATTTATTGCAAGCTCAAGCTTTGGCCACAAACTGTCCCTGTCACAGCAGATTAGGAGAGCAGCCTCAAGTCTAGGGGAGCAGAGTTTGTAAAAAGAAAAAGAACCACAAGCAGGGAATTCCAAGCCTTGGCGTTACAGGATTGGGCAAGGGTTGAGCAAGCGAGGTGACCTTTACTGCTATGGGCGGGTGCCATCTGGCAGGGTTGCTAAAGGAAGTAAGCATATCTATAGGAAACATCAGGCAGAGTTACTGAGGTTGTGCTCCCATATCAACCAAAGAGCCTGTTGGCTTCCTCTCCACTTTAAGGGTTACCCTGGGTTCAATCATGATTTTAGGCTTAGGCTTTTTCTTAGGGCATTCTTTGGCCCAGTGCCCTTCTTCCATATTGTAGGTGCATTGGTTCTTATCCAGTGGGTCCAGCAGTGTCCCTTGTTGTTTTTTCCTCCAGCCAGCTGCTTGAGTTGGCAATGCCCAGGCTCCACAGTAGCTGCCAGTAGGACTCTAGCTAAATTCCTATTCTGTTGCTCTTCCACTTTTATCTGTCTTTCCTCCAGACTATCTCTATTGTTCTAAACTCTCTCTGGTGGCCAGGGCCACCAGGTCTCTAAGTAATTGTTCCCCTAATATTTTCTGTTTTTGCAGTTTCTTTCTAATGTCTGGGGCCACCTGATTAATGAAAGCCAGAGCCACTGTAGAGCATTGTTCCTCCTGTTCAGGATCATATGGAGTATATTGGTGAAATGCCTCCATAACCCTTTCCAGGAATGCTGCTGGGCTTTCATTAGGTTCCTGTCTGACATTGTACACCTTGGTCAGATTTGTGGTCCATCTAGTGTCTGCTTTGAGACATGCTAACCGAGCTTGGCGGTAGACTAGGAGGCCACTTACCTTCAGCCGTATTGTATTTTCAAGTGGGTCTAGTGAGGGGAAACCCGGCAAGGATGTCAGCTGGCTCTTGTGCTGGTTGAATTTCCGTGGCTGGGCACAGAGGACAAGCCTGCCTCGGAGCATCTTGACTTCCAGAGGCCAGTCTGCCAGCAGGCAGCCATGGCTTGTTGAGGCAGCTGCAGGACCAGCAGCCCCTTTGGCTGCATTTGAAACAGTCACCTGGCAGAACTGACTTTTGGCTATACCCCTGTGGGATGGGGCATGTCAGACCTCTTGCTTTTTCTGCGGGAATGCAGACAGAGCAGCAGGAAAGTTGTGGTCGTGAGACCCTGGCAGACATTCCAGGGTCCTCATTTTCTCATCAACAGCTCCAGCCCGGTAGAAGCTTTTAGTGCTGCACGCTGCAGCCTCCTGGATCTCCCCAGTGTTGACCAAAGGCTCTCTGGGTAAAACTAGTCCTTTTAGTTTAATTCTGTTGCTGCGGCTTTAGCTAATCCTTGTACAACCAGGAAAAGCTTTGGCATTCTGCCTTGGTTAAGCCTGATTCTCAGCCTATGCTTAGCACACCGCAGAAAAGATGGACTCTTCTGGAATTTTAGTTCATCTAGTCCTCATTTCTTTCACAGCCTTTTGGTACCTTCTTAGAAATATGGTTTCTGTTTTGAGGTGTATGTGTTGTGTGTATTATGTGCATATTCACATATGTATAGTCGTGTATGTATATTTGCATATGTGTGCTCATATCTATGGAGGTCACAGCTTGGTGTTGGGTGTCTTATCACCGTTCACCTTACATATTGAGACAGAGTTTCTCACTTGAAGCCAGCGCTGGCCAACTCAGCTAATTTAGCTAGCCAATTTGCTCTGGGGATCCCCTGTCTCTGCTTCCTGTGTGCTAGACATGTTGCCTCACCCATGTGGCATTTATGCTTGTTTGGGAATCCAAGCTTGTTCTCAGATTTGCACAGCAAGTGCTTTTTACCTTCTGAGCCATCTCCTGTGTCCTCCAAAATGTGAGCTCCTAGTTTATCACCTACTTTTTTTTTTTAAGAACAAGTGGATTGACCGACTATGACCTCCTATAGCTTATTTAGTGTGCCAATCTCCTGTGAAATTTATTCTCTGAGTTACACATTGGCAAGACCAGGTTCCCTTTTTACAAGATCTGGAGTATTCATTTCCTTAAAAGGAATATTTGTAGACAGGGTCCCTACTAGTTCAGGCTGGCCTTGAACCAGAACTAGCTACATAGTCAAGGATGACTTTGAACTACAAATCCTCAGGCCTCTATGAAATTATATGCATGTGCTACAATGCAGGCTGTGTCTTGCCTGCTTGTGTTAACCTAGTTCAGCTTGACTACCCCACTCCACTTTCTTCTCCATCTCCTCCTCTGTATCCAGGCCTCTTTCATGCCTTTCTCTCAAGGACACTTCCTATTGCAGTTAAAACCCACCAGAATAGTCAGAACACTATCCTCACGTGAAATACTGCACTCACTCACATCTGCCAAATCTTCTTCCAATAGGGTGTAGTGGTTCATGCCTGATACATCACTTGGATGGCTGATGGGTTGCTGAGAGGTTAAGGTCAACCTAGGTTACACAGTGAGTTTAGGCTGCAGAGAAAGATCTTATCTCCAAAAAAGGGTAAATTTATAGGTTTCAGGGATTTAGGTGTAAGCATGGCTTGAAAAGCTATTTAGCAGCTGCTACATTTGGAGTCAAACATCCAGGATTTTGAGTTAAGAACAAAAACAAACAAACAAAACCCCCAGAAACACAGCTTCTTTTCCCCTTTGGTTTTTCGAGACAGGGTTTCTCTGCGTAGCCTTGGCTGTCGTGGTCTCACTTTGTAGACCAGGCTGGCCTCCAACTCACTGAGCTCCGCCTGCATGTGCTGAGATCACAGGTGTGTGCCACTGCACCAAGCTGAAAAACTTTTGAAATGGAAAATAAAACACATCCCTCCAAACAAATCATTTAAAGGCAATTGGTCATTGTGCGTGTTTGTGTATGTAGGTGTGTGTGTGTGTGTGCATGTTCATGCGTGTGTGTGTGCGTGTGTGTGCGTGTGTGTGTGTGCGTGTGTGTGTGAGTGAGGGTGTGCAAATAGAAGCCAGAGGAGGAATCTTCAGTGTGATTTCTCAAGCACTGTCCTTTATTTGTTTGTTTGAGACAGAGTCTCACTATGTAGCCCTGGCTGTTCTGGAACTCATGGTGTAGCTAGGGACAGCCTCAAACTCACAGAGATCTGCCTGTCTCTGCCTCCCGAGTGCTGGGATTAAAGGTGTGCATGACCACACCAGCTTTGGTTTTGTTTTAATGTTTATTTGTTTTTATTTCATGTGTTTGGGCCGTTTGTCTGTTTTAATCATGCACCGCATCTGTGCAGTGCCCAAGGAGGGCAGAAATGGGTGTCAGAGCGTCCGGAACTGGAGGTATAATTGTGAGCTGCTACGTAGATGTTGAGAATCAAACCCAGTTCTCCGGGAGAGTCACCACCCTCTGGTTCTTTGACGCAGGGTCTCCTATTGTCCTTGCTGGCCTGCAGCTCCTCCTCCTCTTCCACTTCCCACACACCTGGTTCCCGCAGAGCTCGGTTTACATGCCAGGCTGCGTGAACGCCAAGCCAGCGCATTGCCCACTGAGCAATTTCCCCAACCCTCAGAAACATTCTCTTCAGCGCTTTCGTTTTTTTTTTTTTTTTTTTTTTTGTTTGTTTGTTTGTTTTTAAATAACCACCTTTCTCAAGCTTCTACAAGCCAATGGCTCAAGATAGTTTTCTAGTGTCTCAGCGCCCCCTACTGTCGTTTTGTAATAATTCAAAACTCATAACCCGTTCCCCACCCGTTCGTGTCTGTTAGGTCTCCCTACCCTCATACCCAGACCTTCGCTTGCCTCTGCTGCCCTTGATCTGGGTTTTATTCTTCTTTTTCTGGGGCTCCTCCTCAGACAGAAGCAATACCAGTCAACCTACGAGTTCCTGGGACCAGACACCTGGAGAGATGGCTCAGTGCGTGGAAGCCATTGGCAGAGAGCTGCCGATTTATGATGGATTCCCCAGTGTATGTAAAAAATCAGATGCGGTGGTGTGCGTCTGAGATTCTAATGTGCCTATGATGAGGTGAGAGTGGAGGACAGGAGAATCGAAGATAACCGACAGCAGTAGTTCTTGGGATTAACTGGCTCTGATGGTTCTTGCCTATAATCTTAGATGCTGAATGGCTGTGGCAGCAGGCTTGCTGTGAGTTGGGGCCATTGGGGCCAGAGTTCTAGACTAGCCTGGAATTAAAAAACAAAAACAAAACAAAAACATGGGACTTGGACATGATGACACCTTCTCACTTAATTTTGAAATTTATTTTTATTTGTGTGTGTGTGTGTGTGTGTGTGTGTGTGTGTGTGTGTGTGTGTAAAGCTTGAGGGGTGTGAAACACAAGTGTGCAGGTGCCCACAGAGGTCTTGGAGCTGTTACACCTGCCTGTGACCTGCCTGATGGAGTGCTGGGATCCAAACTTGGTACTCTGGTAGAGCAGTGAGTGCTTTCAACCACTGAGCCATCCCTTCAGTCTGGTTTTTTGTTTGTTTGTTTGCTTTGTTTTGTTTTTTGCTTGTTTGGTTTTGGCTTTTTGAGACAGTCTTTCTGTGTCGCCCTGGATGTCCTAAAACTCACTATGTAGGCCAGGCTGGCCTCAGACTTACAGAGGTCCGCCTGGTTTTGCCTACAAAGTGCTGGGATTGAAGGCACGTGCCACCATCACCTGGCTAGCTCTGTTTTGGTGTTTGGTTTGGTTTGGTTTGGTTTTTTGAGACAGGTTTTCTCTCTGTAGACCAGGCTGGCCTCAAACTCACAGTGATCCGCCTGCCTCTGCCTCTGCCTCTTGAGTGCTGGGATGAAAAGGATGCTCCAGCATTCCCGGCTGGCTAGCTCAGTTTTTATGGTGAAATTTGAGGCAGTGGTTAAAAACCTGTATCAGGAGCTGGTTTAATGACTAAGAGCATGTAGTGCTGTGGCGGGCTGGGGCAGCAGGCACCACTGAGATGAACAAATATGTTTTGGATGGAGAGGTGGGAAAGACAGAAAAATGAGGTGATGCGTGTGCAATGGAGAGAGGTGGAGCCTCACTCATGGCGGTGGTGACAGGCGAGAGAGGGCTGAGGTCCACATGCCGCCATGGCTTCTAGAGCTCGGCGGGGCTTATGTAGACACAGATGCAGCCCCAAACATGCCACCTGGCTGCAGGGCCTCCTGCATGGAGGCCCGAGATGAGAAAAGGTTCACTTTCTGGGCTGGGCCTCATCGAAGAACTACCATGGTTCATGCTGCTGCTCGAGGCCAAGATGAAGCCTGAGGTCCATATGGATTGACGTAGTCTGTGAGGGTGTCTGATGCCTTGGCCTTGCTTTTGGGGGGAGGGGTCAGCAGGACAACAGACTGATGGACAGACATCCTGATGTGAGTGGCATGTGTAGCCGTCTGAGGACATGTTGAAGGTCAGAGGTCCTGATTCGGCCGGGGCAGTGCTGATGTCTATGGTCCCTGTACCAAAGCCCATGAGGATGCCTGCGGTCTGGGCTGCCTCCTGAGGCCATGTTGCTGTTCATGGGAGGGGAGCTGGCCCCCATCACTCTCTGGCTACCTCAGCTGATGCCAGCTCTCCTCAGTCGGTGGCTTCTGGTGGGAGTGCAGGTAGAGAAAGACTCATCCCTCCGCTGAAGGGCTGGCCACTAGGAATTTGACCATGCTCCAGTTCCAGTGAGTATATGGACAACATAAAATGGACTTTTCTTTTCTCCCCCCCCCCTTTTTTTGGGAGTGTGGGTAGGTCATGGGAGGGGGCAGAGGTAGGAGGACTGGTGAGTACGGTCAGGGTACACGGTGTGAGATCTGCAAATAATCAATCGATCAATCAATAAAAGATTGTGTGCTGCTGTTGCAGGGGCCCCAAGTTCCGTCCCCACTCCTATGCGGCAGCTCACTGCTGCCTGTGAGGCTGCCTCCGGGGGACCTGACGCCCTGCTTTGGCCTCCAGGGCAGCGAGCACGCACATGTGCATTCCCGCACACAAGCACACACAAGCATGTTAATGAACATAACATAAATAAATCTTCTTTAGAAATATGTGTCCAGTAGGTAAAAAGGCTCAGCAAATTAAAGAACTGAAGACCTGAGTTTGATTCCTGGACCACACAAGGTGGCTGGAGACTCCTAAGAGTTGTCCTCAGACCTCCTCAGGCACATCGTGGCACACCCTCACCAACCAACCAACCAAACAAACAAATAACCCGTAGCACCACCATTGTCCCAGAATCCTGCAATTTATTTTTGCAATTTACAAACACAGAATTATGTATGCCATAGAAAATAAACTCGCCCGTTTGTGAAAATGGTTGTGGATAAATTTCAAGTGAATAAAAATAAATTTAACTGTTTACATTTTTGTTATTTGATTTATTTTGTGTGGCATGCTAAGGGGAGGGTTGTGCATGCACCACCCTCCGAAGGCCAGAGGGCAAACTTCAGGAGTCCATTCTTTCCTTCTACCATGTGTGTCCCAAGAACCAAACTCAGGTGGCCAGGCACCTTTACTGGCTGAGCCATCTCATCGGCTCAAAAATGAATGAAAATGTTTAAAGGAAAACATAGCTTCTTGCCCCAGTAGCCAGCAGAAACGATAGTTTAGGATTTCGACACATTTCAGCTGACTAAGCGTGGCCTCACTGTTTAGCCTGGGCTGACCTTAACTTGGCCTCACTCCTGCCATGGTGGACCGCAAGTGTAGCATACTGCCGGCTCCACTCAAGGGGTTCAAAATCACCTCTTCCCTTTACTAAGGCCATTTATTTCTTCATATTTCTTTACTTTGGTGAAGCGTTTTTATTTCAAAGATTTCAGGCACTTCAAATATGGTTTTAGAATGATAGCAACTGGTGTCACTGGTGAACAGTAGTAGCCAAAATTGGGTGTGAGGCCTTCTACTCTCCCACTCGGTGTTATACATTTGAAAGTTACTCCTTTTACAAAAATAGCATTTTATACATATTTCTCAGTAGATGCATTTTATGTAATTTCTCCATATCGATTATTTTTAAGCTATAAAATATTCCATGGAATTAAGGTGTGTTGAATAATTTTTCTTTTAAAAGTTGTTTTACTAGCCACACAGCTAGGCAAGAAAAAGAAGCAAAGGACACTGATAGCCAAGTGTGAAGGCACTCCTTTGTAATCTCAGCATTTGGGAGGCGGAGGCAGGAGGACCAGCTGTTTGAGGTCAGCCTCAGCCATGTAGTAGGTTTTAGGCCAGTCTAGACTACATGAGACAGTGTCAGAAAATAAAGGTGTTTTTAAATAACTTAAAAAGATAGGAAATCAATCTGGTTGCCTACTGAGGTAAATTAACAAAATAGAGTATTATTTTATTATTTTATTATGAACCATTACTTAACCATTTCATGAGAACGAAGTCCTGTCATTTGCTACAACATGGATGAGCTCAGAGAAAGAATACTATGCCAGGCACAAAAGACAAATATCATATGTTCTCACTCCTGTATAGAAACAAAAAGGTTGATATTGTAGAAATAGAGAAATGACCAGAAGCTGGGAAGTGAGTGACAGGGACAGGTTGGCCAATAGATACAAAATTACAGGGGAACAGAATCTAGGGTTATATAATAACGTATTACATATGTCAAAACAGGAGCAAGACAGTATTTTGTGTGTTCTCTGACAGGGAGAAGCTAACTGTTTGAGCGGCTGGGCTTGCTGGTTGACCCATCTTGCCCTCACACAACAACGGCGGCAGATATCAACACATTACACGGGGCTGGAAGTATGCCATGTTACAGGATTCACCTTGCCCATGCAGGGCTACGGGTTCCACTCTCAGTGTAACAGTGGGGCATCACAGCACCCCATACACTTGTACAGGCGCTACGTGCCAACTAAAATTTTTGAGATGTTTGATGCTCTTGCACTGTGAGGATAAATTCTGTAGCATTTATGGCTCTGTAGTGATGCTTCTCCACTCTCAGAGGCTGGATTTCCTGAACACAAAATTTCCATGCCAAAAGATAGTTTGCTGTTTTTTTGTTTGTGGTGTTGCTCGCTCTCGTTTGCCTTTTGTTGCTGCGTCAAGCTCACCGCTGAAGCTACCTGCAATGCCAACCAAACACTAGGGATCCCTAGACCTCCATCATCTAAGTGGAGAACCTGGGATTCCTTAGTTAAACCCATTCCTTCTTCTGGCCAGTCCCTGATAACTGCTCTTTCCTCTGAATTTGTCCATTTAGGTATCTCATCTAAGTGGATTCATGGAATACTTGTCCTTTTTTACACTTTAGAATTTTGTACGTGCGTGTGCATATTAGGGAATAGAGAGGAAAGGGACAGGGGATTGGGAAACAAAGTAAAAGGTGCTAGCAAATAAAATATTAAGCCGGGTGCGTGTTCGCCTGCGATCCCAGCACTCGGGGAGGCAGAGGCGGGCAGATGGCTGTGAGTTTGAGGCCAGCCTGCTCTACAAAATGAGTCCAGGACAGCCAACACTACACAGAGAAACCCTGTCTCGAAAAAAACCAAAAATGTATATGCATATGTCTATGATATATGTATATATATAATAAAAATATTGAAAAGGAGTGACAGGGGGGCTGGTGAGTAGCTCTGCAAGTGAGAACTAGCTGCCAAGGCGTTAATGACTTGAACTCAAGTCCTGGAACCCACATGGTGAAGAACTGGGCTGCGGTGGTGGTGACACACACACCTTCAATCCCAGCACTTGTGAGTTCGAGCCAGCCTGGTCTACAGAGTGAGTTCCAGGAGAGTTAGGGCTGCAACAGAAAACCCTATCGAGAGAGAGAGAGAGAGAACTGGTTTCCACAAGTAGTAATCTCCAATGTGCACGTGGCACAAACGCGCACACATAGATGCATGAGCAAACACAGTAAATGAATAAATGTAAAACTATTAAAAAGACTGACAGTGAGTCAAGACGCTCAGTGAGCCAAGAGAGTGAAGACGTTCATGCTTGAAGCTTCCTTTTATGGAAGCCAAGAGAAGGGAGAGTTTGGGTGCTGGGGGGCACAGCACAGGTGGTTAATTTTATTTCATTTGAGATTTATTTATTTTATGAGAATTTTGCCTGAATATATGTATGTGCACAACATGCCTGGTGCCCGTGGGAGTCAGAAAGATCCTCTGGAACTGGAGTTACAGGTGGTCATGAGCCACCATGTAGGTGCTGGGAACTGAACCTGGGTCCTCTCTCAAGTCCCAGGCATAGGTGTTTTGATTGGCAGGCTTTGCTCACTGTGCGTGATAAGTCTGAGTTTAGATAATTAGTCATGGGGTAAGATAAATAAAGATTTTCCCCTAAAAGTTCATTCAGCGAACCATTTGCCTTACCGTACACATACTCTGTAGCGTTTGACTGAGGAATGTCTCCCATAGGCTCACATACTTGAACACTTGGTCCCCAGTTTGCGGCACTGTTTGGGGAGGGTCTAAAACCCTTGGAGGTGCAGCCTTGCTGGAGAAATACATCACTCTGGAAGGGCACTGAGAGTTTTAGCCTCATTCTACGTTCAGGTTTCTCTCTTCCTCTGCTTTCTATATATGGTTGGAAATATGACCTCTCAGTTTCTTGATCCAGGGACTACTGCCTCGCCTCTTCTGTCATTATGGACTCTCCCTCTAGAACAATAACCTAAAATAAATGCTTCCTTCCATAAGTTGCATTAAGCATGGTGGGTTATTTGTTTGCTTGCTTTTTTTTGGTGAGTTGTTATTTTTCCCCCCTGTTTGTTTGCTTACTTTTGAGACAGGGATTTTCTATATAGCAACCGTGGCTGTTCTGAAACTCTTTCTGTGGACCAGGCTGGCCTCAAACTCACAGAGATCTGCCTGCCTGCCTTGCCTCCTAAATTCTGGGATTAAAGGTGTGTGCCACCACCACCCAGCTACAGGAGTGGCATTTTAGCAAAAACAGAAAGTATTTAATATATGTCGTAAACCAGTCTTGGCCCAATGCCCACCCTTGAACTCAGACATAACTAGAGTAGAGTTAAATAGACTCTGGGAAAGAAGAACTTGTTCCCTTGTTCAGAGGGGCTGTGTATGCAGCTCAGTGTAGGTGAGGGTTCAGGTTGCTAACAGGTTGCCTGTTGCATTGTTTGGCGAGGGTGTGTGCACGGTACTTACAGGTAAAGTTCCTAGACTTCCGGGGTATTGTTAGCCTAAGCCATGTGGAGCTCCAGGCTGCAAAGCTGTTCCTATGCTTACCTGCATCACCAGGTGGCACTCATCTGGGATCCCAGCACCAGGAGGTGGAAGCAGGACAATCAGAAATTCAAAGCCAGGTTCAGTTACTAGTGAGCTTGAGGCCAGACTTAGCTACAGGAAACCCTGTCTTAAAATTAAGCAAACAGGAAAAAGGAAGAAAGAAAAGAAAAGAGAAGGAAGGAAGGAAGGAAGGAAGGAAGGAAGGAAGGAAGGAAGGAAGGAAGGAAGGAAGGAAGAAAGAAAGGAAGGAAGGAAGCCACAAACCACAGGGCTGGGTGTGGTGACATTTGCCTTCAGTCCCAGCATTTGGAGAGACAGAGGAAGGTAGATCTCTGGTCAGTGTAAAGAATTCCAGGTCACCCAGAGCTACACAGTGAGGCCCTGTCAAGAGAGAGAGAGAGAGAGAGAGAGAGAGAGAGAGACAGAGACAGAGACAGAGAGAGACAGAGGCAGAGACAGAGAGACAGGAGGGAATTTTTCCTCTCAGGTGTGTATAACTCAGGAGGTAGGAGCTAGGGTGCTGCCCTGGCTCGCATGGTCACACAAAAGTTTCGCAGAGTCAGCTCTTCACAGGCTCAGACCTGGAACCTTGTCTGCCCAAATCAAGAATGAATTTCCCAGACAAGAAGAATGAGTTTAATAAGGAACTGTTCCCTCCAGGTCTTTCTATCTCCCCCTTCTTTCATAAGATTCCCTATACACTTTGACTATGAATCTCAGCATATGTTTTGATACCCTGCTTGGTAGAGTATTTCAGAGGCCCTCTGTGATAGGCTCCTGTCCCTGTTCCCCTGTTCCCTGTTTTCTTCCTCTTCTGATATCTTTTTCATTTGCCTTTCTGAATGAAGATTGAGCATCTTGCCCAGGGTCCTCCTTCTTGATTAGCTTCCTTAGGTGTACAGATTTAGTATGATTATCCTAACTTATATGTCTAATATCCACTGATCAGTGAGTATATACCATGTGTATCTTTTTGCTTCGGGGATGCCTCACTCAGGATGATCTTTTTTAGATCCCACCATTTGCCTGCAAATTTCATGATTTCCTTGTTTTTAATCACCGAGTAGTATTCCATTGTGTAAAGGTACCACAATTTCTGTATCTATTCCTCAACTGAGGGACAAAACAGAAGCTCTACAAGGAGAGCAACAGAACCAAAAAATCTGGGCACAGGGGTCTTTTCATGGTCCAAACAAGGACCATGCATGGAGATAACTTAGAACCCTTGCACAGAAGTAGCCCATGGCAGTTCAGTGTCCAAGAGGGTTTACCAGTAATAGGAACAGGGATGTCTCTGACATGAACTTATTGGCTGGCTCTTTGATCACCTCCACCTGAGGGGGAACAGCCTTACCAGTATACAGAGGAAGACAATGAAGCCTCATCAGATCTGACAGATTAGGGTTCAACGGAAGGGGAGGAGGACCTCCCCTATCATTGAACTAGGGAAGGGGCATAGGAGAAGAAGAGGGAGGGTGGGATTGGGAGGAGGTGGGGGAGGGGCTACAGCTGGGATATAAAGTGAATAAACTGTAATTAATAAAAATTAAATTTAATTTAAAAATAAGGAACTGTTATCACAGAGAAAGCTTAAAGATTGATAGCAGAGAGCAGGGCTATGAAAAGTAACTCTCTGGAGGGGACCTTGAGAGAGGGAAACCACAACGCTACCTTGTAGGGACTCTTGTGGTGCTTAGAGCAGGAACAGGAAAAGACTGGATATTTCTATTGAGGTTGGTTAATTCTCCAACCATCTTAGAACTTGAGCCAGTGGCTAGCCGACACACTCTGTGCCCAGCACGAGGATAATCAAACACTGTTCACATGCTCTTTGCTCAACTAAGGGACTGGGTTGGGTGGTTGAAGCCTCATTCTGTCTCTGACTTCTCTTTTGTTAGCTCTTGATAGCCGATTGGTGCTGCTGACGGCACTGGCTACTTCTTGTGTCAACTTGACACAGGTGGAGTCTTTGGGACAAAGGAACCTCAACTGAAAGTAGCCTCCTGAGACTGGCCTGTGGGCAAAGCTACGGTGCATGGACCGATAGTTGATGTGGGATGGCCCATCTCACTACAGATGGTGCCATCCCTGGGCTGGCTGTCCTGGCCGCTAAGAGAAAGCAGGCTGAGCAAGCTATGGAGAGTAAGCCAGTAAGAGCACTTCTCCTGGAGTTCCTGCCTCCAGGTTCCTGCCCTGTTAAAGTTCCTGCCCTGCCTTCCCTTTGAAATGAAGTCTGACCTAAGTTGCTTTGGTCTAGGTGTTTTATCACGGCAACAGAAACGAAACTAGGGAAGGATGTCTGGAGTGGTCCCTACCCAGGATTAGGTGGAAACCTGCTGTTAGAAGCTGTTCTGTTCCTGCCTACAGGTCAGACTGTGACAATTAGCCACATTAGAAGAAAGTCCACGTGAAAGGACAACAGCGCAGTGCTTCGTGTAAGCACTTTAAGGAAGAGACTCCCAGAAGTCCCCACCCAGCCTCAGCTGCTCAGCATGGTTAGCTCACTCTCAGCTGCAGCCCTTTCAGTTTTCATCCCCAGTGTTCATGATTTCACCATCTTAGCCTGCACAGTCTTTATAATGTCTGTCCTCAATACATGAAGCCCCTGGTGTTTGAGTCAGATCCTCACTAGGTCTCACTGTGTAGCCCAGGTTTGCCTTGAACTCATGGTGATCCTCCTGCTTTAGTGCCAAAATAACAAAAGCGAGACACCACAGCTAGCTTCAAAACCATGGGTTGTTTTTTAATTATGTATGTCTGCATGTTTGCACATGTGCATTGAGATAACTACGGAGTCGGGAGGTGGGTAATGGAGAGCTAGAGTTGCAGACGACTGTGACCTGGCTGATCTGAGTGCCAGAGATCGAATTCTGGGCCTCTGGAAGAGCAGCAAAGCAGCAAGCACACTTACCTGTCCCAAAGCCATGTTAGCAGAGTTTTAATAGGTGCAGACTTAAGGGCTTTATATGCCTTCTTCTGCCTGACAGATTTTTTTTTTTTTTAATTTGGTAATTTGTCTCAGAAGGAATGTCAAGCCTCGTCCTGCAAATGGTCTTTGATCTGATGCTGAGTCTTAATTTTGGCATCCTGTGCCATCTGCAGAGAAGGAAAGATTGGCTTCGTAGGACACAGGCAGAGGATGTGTGGACTTCTTCAGGGAAGAAGTTTAAGCTTCACCCCAAGAAGGCCCAAAGGGGACATACCAGTTCTAGCCACTCCTGAGAGGCAGTGTCACAAAAACAGGGTCTCACTGCCAGGGACAGGTGGAGTGGAGTAAGACCAGAGTTGATAGGGAAGCAGATGCAGGATGTTGCCCATAGCATCCCAGGAGAAGTCCTGGGGTAGAAAGACTGCTTGCCAAGTGTTCAGGAAAGAACCGCTCAAGGGAATACTGCTGTCTGCCAGGGCCAGGAACACAGAGCAGCCAGGTCTCCAGCCTGAGGGGAAAAGTAAGGATGGTGCTTTCAGAACTGACATTCTATATTATGGTTTTTTATGCATCTGCATGGGGCAGGAGAGATGCTCAGTGGTTAAGAGAACCGGCTGCTCTTTCAGAGGATCTGGGTTTGATTCCCAGAATCTACGTAGCAGCTCACAACTGTCTTCTCCAGTTCCTGGGGCTCTGACACCCTTTTCTAGCCTCCAAGGGCAGCAGCACATGCATGGTCCACAGGCACACACGCAGGTAAAAACTATATAGGCAAAATAAAAATAAACATTAAACAGTTCTATCCAGGAACATAGTAGCCATTTTTGTTTTGTTGTTTTGTTTTTTGTTTGTTTGATTGATTGATTAGCTTTGTTTTTTGAGATAGGGTCTCACTATGTAGCCTTGGCTGTCATGAAATTCAGTGTGTAAACCAGACTTGTCTTGAACTCACGTAGACCAGCCTGCCTCTGCTTCTCAAGTGCTGAGATTAAAGGCATGTATCACCATACTCAGCTCATTTCTGGTTATTTGCTTATTTAATTAATTATTTATTTTGATGCTGAAGACTGGTGTAGAGCCTGAGCATGCTAGGCAAGCACCTACTAATGAACTATATACTCCAGCCCACATAAATCACTTATTTTTAAAAAAAGTTTAATTCACTGCTAGTTTAAGTATGTGCCTGTGTGCCTGTGTGTATGCACATATTTGTGTGAGTATGTGCACACATGTGCATGTACACAGACCATGGGAGGTCAGAGGACAACCTTGTGGGGTTGATGCTCTCCTTCCACCTATATGTGCTGTGCTGGCTAGTTTTATGTCAACTTGACACAAGGTGGAGTCTTTCAGAGATGACTTTTGCCTCCACAGGATTGGGTTGTAGGCATGACTATAAGGCATTCTCTTTATTAGTGATCAGTGCGGGAGGGCCCAGCCCATGGTACGTAGTGCCACCCTTAGGCTGATGGTCCTGGATTCTATGAGAAAGAAGGCTGAGCAAGCCATGAGGAACAAGCCCCTCCATGGCCTCTGGATCAGTTCCTGCCTCCAGGTTCCTGCTCTGCCCGAGCTCCTGTCCTGGCCACCTTCAGTGATGGACTACAGTGTGGAAGTGTAAGCCAAATAAACCCTTTCCTCTCCAACTTGCTTTTGGTCATGGTGTTTCCATAGCAACAGTAACTTGACTAAGATGCTGAGTTCTGGGGATTGAACTCAGTCACCAGGCTTATAATAGAAGAGCTTTTAACCACTGAATTGTCTCACTAGTCCCCATGTGTAAGTACTTTCTTTAAAAAAAAAAAACTAGAAAAACATACATGAATTCATTTGTAATGCTTTGAAAACAATATTTTTACTAATTTTAAGAATTTCATACAATATATTTTGACCATATTCACATATACCCCAAACTCCTCATAACCACCTTTTCTCTTCCTGTCCCTTTCTACCCAAGTTTCATATTTCTTTTTTCCCCCATCAAATCCAGTTTGTGTTGCTCACCTAGTCTCCAGAGCAGGGCTGCTCTGGCACGTGGTCAATTTACCAAGGATCACATCATTAAAGAAAGCTGACCCTTCCTCCGCCAGCATCATCAAATGCCAACATCTCCTCAGCTAGAGGTGACAAACTTTCTCCCTCTGGGCTGGGATTTTGTCTGGTGGGGTCTTGTGCAGGTCTTATGAATGCTGTCACAATATCTGTGAGGTCATATGTACAACTGCCTTCTTGTGTCTAGAAGACACTGTTTCTATAATGTTATTAACTATGTCTGACTCTTAACAATCTTTCATCCCCTCTTCCTCCAAGACCTCTGAGCCTTGGGGGAAGGGAAAATGTGATATGGATGTCCCATTTAGCACTGGTCACTCCACAATCTATTATTCTCTGCCACTGACCAGTTTGGGGGAGGATCTCTGTGTTTATTAAAGACAGCACATTCTTGAATCACAGAACATGGAGAAATGAAGTTGTTACTGACCGGGAAACTTCACCTGGAAAGCTTTTGTGGTGTTGGAAGGTGCTATGCCTATTGCCAGAGAAGAATATTAATCCTTGGTCTCATCCAGACATGAACCTTGCTAATTACAACCGGCCCAACAAGATACGCCCATGGGTGCGAGTGTGGCTCAAATGTCACGGAAGTAACCCATCACTTTCTGATGGCCTCTAAGGCCTGATCCGTAAGGTGGAACCCATTCTGGCACTGGTAAAGGAGCCAAGAACTTGTGGCTAGATAAGTCATAGGCTTTAGGGGGGGATTCGATACTATTCTTTTGCTAAATGGATATAGTATTAAAATGACTCCTAATAACTTATTGCTATTCTCAAAGATCATAGCGCCTCCCAGCCCTCAACAGAGACACTTCTCTTTGCAGTATATGGCAATAAGTCCTTTCTTAATCTTTAAAGTAAGATTAGAGCCAGGCAGTTCGCTCAGTGGGTAAAAGTGCTTGCCACAAAAGCCTGGTACCATGGTTTAATCCCTACAGCCCAATAAAACATGCATGCATCTGTAATGCCAGTGATCCTACAGTGATATGGGAGGTGAAGGTGGGAGAATAGGTCACTATTTACACAACACAGTAGAAAAACAAGAGAGATCCTGACTCCAGAGGAAGGAAGGGCCTAGAGAGGTGGCTCAGCATTTAAGAGCACTGACCGCTATTGCAGTGACCCAGGTTTGATTGCAGTCCCCACGTGGTGGCTCACAGTCACTGTAATCCTAGTCCCAAGAGGACCTGAGACCCTTTTCTAGCCTCCACGGCGAAACAGGCATGTACATGGTACACAGACACACACAGGCAAAACACCCATACACACTAAAAAAAAAAAAAAAAAAAAAAAAAATAAGTGAAAGTGGAGAACTAATTCCCAAAAGTTGTCCTTTTAACCCATATGACATGCATGTGCCACCCCCACATGATAAATAAATAAATATTTAAGAAAATAAAGAAATAAAGTTGGGCATGGTGGCACACACCTCTAATACCAATGCAGAGGAGCCAAATTCAAGAGATCAGCCTGGTCTATACAGTGAGTTCTAGCCTGGACTACACAGTGAGACCATCTCAAAAAGAAAAAAAAAAGTAAGATGAGTCTTTTTCATGTAGATAAGACTTTAGGTTTGTTGCTTTTTAATGCTTCTATTAGCATAATTCAATAAAATGAGAGAACATTGTATCATTAGATCCTAAAAACAATTTAAGAAACTCAACAGCCATTCCCATGAAACACTAAGCAAATAACAACACAAACAGAAAACATGAATGATGTTTCTTTGACAAAAACCAACATTATAACTACTGAAGAGTTCAGGACCTCTCCTTTGAAAGCCTCTGGCTTCACATGCTTTCAATTGACTTTCAAAATCACTGATTTGGGGACTCATACAATTCAGACATGTTCTCCCACTAAGCTTAGCTGTAGGTGACAACTCTGATGCATGGGTTATGATGACAGTGGCCACCTAGGTTACTTTTTAGGAGCTTGAAGCTGGCTGTTGCACAAAGCACCACTCTGTTTACTTGGGCCCAAGAACGTGTCCAACACGGGGTTGACACAGGACGAAAATCTTGGCATCTCTACCTCCATACTGTCTCCTTTGCTGCTTTTACCTTTTGGTCAGTGTATCAGTTAGGGTTCGATAGAGGAACAGAACTTACATAAAGAATCCTGTATATATATACATATATATATATATACACACACCTTTAAATATGATAACCACTGATCTTAGTGTTATATGATAAGCTGAGGAAAAAAGAAAACACAAATATCTTATAAACACATTCTTAACAAAATATGACAGAAACACTTATGTCAATTATAACCCTTGTTTCTGTAACTGGTCACATGGCCTTCGCTGGTGTTTATAACTACCTTCCTCTACTACCCATTCTGTATTTCCTTCACTCTTGGCAAGAACCTCCTCAGGTCTTGGCTCTTTTCCTGGAAGAATGACCCATACCTTCATCCCCAATGGGTCTGTGCCCTTTGTCATCCTTTCTGGATTGGGTCATTGTAGTTTCCCATTAACTTTAATCACAGGACATGGTAGTGCCAAGAGATTCCCTAAAGCAATCCAGACGTAATCTTTTTTACCTCCATTTTGGAGAAGCAATCCAATTTTCCCTTGGTAATCTAAATTCAGCAGTACTCCTAACACTGTTATTCTTTTCTTATCCTGTTGGTTTAAAGGCAGTAGAGGCCCAATGTGGCAAGGGGGAAATCTGAGCTTCCAGTTCAATGGGATGTTTGTTGTATTCTCCTGGCAGGAATGTTCCCCACTCTGGAACCAAAACTTCTGGGCCAGCAGACCATAGGTCATAATAAGAAGAAAACAATTTTCTAGTGGGTTGATAGTGACAATAGTGAGAGGAACTATTCCCTATTCCACCTCTTGATTCTTGGACCTGTGGACTCTGGCTATGGAAAAACTATATTATTATATATTAGACTGTGATTCAAAGCATATTCTGCCTTCTGGAAAACCCTGTGCCAACCCTCTAAGCTGTTGCCATCTAATTGGCACTGTAACTATGTCTTTAAAAAGACATCCCATATTTTTATTAGCTGCTTTAGGGCGCTTCAGATATGTTAACGTCAGTGGATTCCATGACCATGGGACCACTGTTGTACTTCTCTGGTTATAAAGTGAGTTACTTGGGAAGAAGCAATACTGTGTAGAATACCATGATGGTAGAATACCATGATAGATAAGGCATTCTGTAAGTTCATGGCTGGTGGTTTTGGCAGAAGCAGGAAAGGCAAATGCATAACCAGAATAAGTATCTACTTCACTAATGACAAAATGTTGTCCTTTCCATGGAAGAAGTGGTCCAATGTGGTTAACCTGCTCTGGTCACTGTGAAGATCTCCCTTTGCCAAGTGTTTTTCAGGGTTGTCCCAAAAAGGGGTTGTAATGCTGTAGCTTCCATTTCTGGGTGGTGCCTATATACCATGTAGAACCATCAGTAAGCCAGGCCCTAGTTTTCTCTTTCTCAATCAGTCAAGCATAGGAACCACCCCTCCCACGCAAGGCTATAGGTGCACGCTTGGCGGCGGACAGCCAAGCATTACAGCATCGTAATAGAGGAGAAACCATAGGAACTTGGGTAACTTCTTCATGTAACTTGCTTGTTTCTTCATGACCTGCTTGTGCCTGTTAATGTATACACCACTTCCACTTCATAATGGATTGTTGCTGTATTTCTCCTACTTAATGGCTTGATGGGCCAGATGTGCTGGTTTGAATGAAAATGTCCCCCATAGGCTCATATATTTGAATGTGAGTCATTAGAGAATGTTGCTATTTGAAAGGATTAGAATGATTAGGAGGTGTAGCCTTTTTGGAGGAATTACATCATTGGGGGTAGCTTTGAAGTTTCAAAGGTCCATGCCATGCCCAGAGTTTCTTGGCTTACGGATCAGGATGTAGCTCTTAGATACTACTCTTGTCTGCCATCATGCTCCCTGCCATTATGATAATGGACTAAACCTCTGAAAATGTAAGCAAGCCCCCCATTAAATGTTTTCTTTTATAAGAGCTGCCTTGGTAACAGTGTCTCTTCATGGTAACAGATTAGTGACTTAGACACCAGACAATATCCAGCTCATGATGATGGCAGCTCATGTCACATGGTAACTTGGTAGTCCATTGTCAAACATTTAGTTTCCACTAAGACTGAATAGTAGAACAAGCGCTGTCTCTCAAAGGGAGGATATTTGTCAGCAGACGATGGTAGAGGCTTGCTCCCAAATCACAAAGGGCTCTTCTGTGATTCACCTATAGGGGTCTACCAAATGCTCTAAACAGTATCCGTATCTAACACTGATACCTCAAGTACCATCTGGTCTGCTGGATCATTTGGCCCAAGTGGTAGAGCAGCCTGCACAGCAGCCTGGACCTTTTGAAGTGCCTTCTCATGTTCTAGACCCCACTCAAAGCTAGCAGCTTTCTGAATCCCTTGATATATGGGCTGGAATAACACATCCAAGTGAGGAATGTGCTGTCTCCAGAATCCAAATAGGTCCACTAAACATTGTGCTTCTTTCTTGGTGGCGAGAGGAGCCAGATGCAATAACTTATCCTTCAATTTAAAAGGGATACCTGCACATGCTCTCACACCAGTGGACTGCTAAGCATTTCACTGAGGTAAAAGGCCACCAAATTTTGGATTGATTTACTTCCCATTCTCTGATGTGCATGTGTTACCAACAAATCCATACAGGTTTCCTCACTTGGTTTAGGCAGCATAATATCATCAATATAGTGGACTAATGTGATATTTTGTGGAAGAGGCAGGTGATCAAAATACCTCCAAACTAAGTTACAACACAGGGCTGGAGAGTTGATATAGCCTTGAGATAAAACTGTAAAAAAATATACTGCTGGCCTTGCCAACTGAAAGCAAATTGTTTCTGGTGGTCCTTATGGACAGGTACCAAGAAAAAGGCATTTGCTAAATCAATAGCTGGATATTTTGTACCAGGAGATGTGTTAATTTGATCAAGTAAGGATGCCACACCTGGTACAGCAGCTGCAATCAGAAATACTACTAGACTACTTTTCAGTGGTCAACTGTCCTTCTCCATGATCCATCTGTCTTCTGTACTGGGCAGGTAGAAGAGCTAAAAGGAGCTGTGGTGGCAACCACTCCTGCATCTTTCAACTTCACACTGCATCTTTTCACTAATTTCTTCCATTCCTCCAGAATGCAATAACTGTTTTGGGTTCACTATTTTCCCTGGCAGAGGCAACTCTAAAAGCTTCAATTTAGCCTTTTCAACTTAATAGTCCTCACTCCACAGGTCAGGAAACCAATGTTAGAATTTTGCCAACTTCAAAGTATATCTATCCCAATTATATATTCTGAACCTAGGGAAAAAACATAGGATGAGTTCAGGGACCCCCTGATCCTACTGTGAGTTGGACTTCACACAAAACTCCATTATTCACCTGACTTCAATAAACTCCTATGTTGGTATAATGTTCTTGTGGAATGTATACAACTTACTCTTGTTCATTCAAATGCAGATTTCTCTACCCAACTATCTGGTTTCAACCGGATATTGCATTGTGATGTTTATTCTAAGCATCACCTGTCTCAAGTTTGTGTAAACATGCTACCATTTGTTCTGTGTATTGTCAATAAAACAACCAGCCAATGCTGAGCAATGGAGAGAACAGGGTGGGGCATTGTGGTCTGGAGGGGAAGAGAAAGAAGCGAGTGGGAGAAAGTCAGGAAGAGAGATCAGGGAGAAGAAGACTTGGAACCACCAGGAGAGATGAACCAGACCTGAGATATGACTAAAAACAAGTATAATGTGGGAAATCTGAATGGGAGGAAGCTATGTGGGCTTAGAGGTTTAGGATGGAGTAATCATTGCCAAGCATTATGCTCTAGGTTAATTAAATACATCATAGTCTCTGTGTGGTGATTTGGGTATACAGCTGGATTCAGAATAACTGCTGTTTAACTAAAAGATAAATCAATAATAAATATTAACAATCAACAACAGCCCTAATATTAACTGGAGGGCCACAGTGTTTTTTGAGAACTCTTCATTCAGTGGGTTCTGGGTCTGCAAACTGACTCAAGTCTGGAAATTGATTCACAAGCCAAGATTTCCTTTTACCATGATCCAGTGTGGCGTTTCTTTCATTTGTTTGGAAAGTTTGCATTTATAAAGATCAAGCAAAAATACAGTGGACTTCTTCTCTATTTCATGTCTGGAAACACCGTGATTGATTAGCCAGTACCAAAGATCCATACAAGTCATGCCACCATAAAAATCACTTTGCCTAGCCAGGTGCAGTGGTGTAGGCCTGTAATCCCAACACTCAGAGAGGCAGAGGTCAGCTCATTCTCCAAACAGAGTCCAGGACAGCCAAGGCTACACAGAAAAACCCTGTCTTGAAAAAAAGGATCACTTTGCCTGGGATGACCATTACAGTTATGACATTATGAACATTGCTTTGTCTATGCTGCTTGTAGGCACTAATTTTTAAAATCTATCTTGGTTTCTTAAGCCTCTACCTCCCTTCCAACCCCCCAATCCTAAGTAGGAGAGAAAGAAGGTTAGACGAGAAAAGGGACATGTGTGCCCCTTGAAGCATTCTCAAAGTGTACTTTTCTCTCTCTCTCGGAGTGTTCTTATTTATACCCTCTCAGAGTCCTCAGAATTAAACTAACTGAAGCTGGCAAAGACCACATTCCTCTCTGTGCCACAGGAAGCAATTATCAGCTGTGGACAAACTAAGGCAGTCCCATATCCCACACTTGGATTAAAACAAAAACTGTTTCCATAACATAACTGAGTTTTTAAAGAAACAAACTTCCATTACAGCTGCGATTATGATAACTACAGTCACCTTGCCTTTGGCCATTTAGTGATGCCACCTGGCCCCTGCTACTTTAAGGCCCAATTAAACCCATTTCATTTAATTCATGCAACTGAGCAGCAGCATCTCCAACCCTAAAGTCTAGGACCAGAAAAAGGGCAAAAACAAAGCCCTTCAAATGTGCTGGTGCCTCTCTTAAAATGTTGTATCTCATAGGATTAGTGAAGGGTATTCTTCTAGGCCTTTCCATTGTAGAGGATTATATTTTACACATTGTACCCACTCTAGCATTGCAACTTACCTGAACATTAAAATTCCTTCATCAAGTTGAGCGGTGGTGGCCTTTAATCCCAGAACTTGGGAGGCAGAGGCAGGTGGATCTCTAAGTTTGAGGCCGGCTTGGTCTACAGTGTGAGTTCCAAGACAGCCAAGGCTACATAAAGAAACCTTGTCTCAATAACAAAAACAAAATTCTTTCATCGACACTAATACAAGGAATACCAGAAACCTCCAACTCCTTTTCAGTACACCATCTTTTGACAAATGGTTCAAACAAAATGTTGATACCTTTTAACTGTGTGAGCTTCCATATTAAACCTAGAATCTCCACTTAGTTGGAGAATCTCCAACTAAGTGGAGATTCTCAGCCTGATCTCATTTTATGTTCCTTCCACTATTATCCCATACTCTTCTTTTAAAGTTTTATTTATTTATTTATTCATTCATTCATTTATTTATTTAAATGTGCTCTAACTGCATGTACACCTGAATGCCAGAAGAGGGCATCAGATCCCAGTATGTGGATGCAGGGAATTGAAGTCAGGACCTCTGGAAGAGCAGGCAATGTTCTTAACCACTGAGTCAACTCTCCAGCCCCTATCCCACACTCAAAATCTATTCCCACACATATTTCCCAGACTTCTGCTTGAATCAATTATCAAACTCATTAATCTTTTTAGTAGCATAGTTCACCTCATGGACTACACTTTCAAACTCCCCTCTGGAAGCCCATTTAGCCCTAATTGTAATTATAGGTCCAGAGGCAACTGTTGGGAGATCCTGAGAGACATGAGCATTGTCTTGCCTGGCATCTCCTTCAGAGAAAGTCACTGCTGGTTAGCAGACAATGAAGAATTAATTTCCTTGGTGAAAGTTGAAAAGGGTCGTATTTCAGGGGATACAGTAGGAGTATATTTGCTGAGGGTGGAGAAACTGCCTCAGGTGAGATAAACCTGAGAATCTGAGGGGTCAAAGTCCTCAGTTTTAATAGGACCCCCAACCCCCACATCTTCATGCAAGTTACAGGATCACATTCTTCACCAATTAGTGCCCTTACATTAACTGTGAACATCCACTGAGACTGAGACTTGAATTTTTGCTGTAATTCAGCCAACCTTACAATGAGGACTTGAGCTTGATTTTCTGAAACTTGAGCTCTGTGGCTGCTAGCGAGAAAATGTTCTTCCAAGGCACACTTAGAAACCTTTTGTGGTGGTCTGAGTGAAAATGGTCCCATAGATTCCTAGGGAGTGGCAATATTGGAGGTTTGGCCTTGTTGGTGTAGGCATGGCTGTTGTGGATATAAACATGTTTTTGTTGTGGGATGTGGGACTGATTCAGACGGTCCATAGCAGCAGACTTCAATTTGTTTGGGCTCTGAGAAGAGCTCTCTGCCAGCTGCAGATAGTTTAAATCTGAGGACTCTGGAGAGAGAATAATTGCAAGAGCTCAGAGAGTGTGGGACTTGGGGAAAGAATAATACTGTTCCTGCTTCCCCTGGATGCTCCTGGTGGCTGTTGTGAGACAAGAAGATGGAGATCTACTGAAAGAAGGATTGGACTGGCTCCAAGGAACCCGACAACCCTCACCAGCAGGAAGCAGCTAAGAGAACTGTGTCCCCTCTCCTGCTAACCCTTTCTCCCTCCTACCTGGTGTTGGGGTGTTGGAAGGGTTTGGGGTGGAGTAAGGAGAAAAAGAGAAAAGAAGTATAAATGAAAGTTTTTTTAAAAAGTACACCAATATGTGGCCTTGTTGGAGAAAGTGTGTCATGGTCTGCTTTGAGGTGGCAGATGCTCAAGCCAGGCCCAGTATCTCTCTCTTCTTTCTTCCTATGGTTCAAGATGTAAAACTCTCAGCTACTGCTCCAGCATCATGTCTGCCTTCATGCCACCATGCTCTTCACCATGACAATAATGGACTAAACCTCTGAACCTGTGAGCCAACCCCAGTGGAATGTTTTCCTTTATAGGAGTTGCCATGGTCATAGTGTCTCTTCACAGCAATAAAACCCTAAGACACCTTTAGATTTTATGTTTATGCATATCTGGAATCATATAAGCAGTCTAAAGTCAGTTTTATCACGGAGTTGACTGATGTCCACTGTATTTGGAGATGCTAGAAGTTGGTTACTTTCATCTCAGAACTCATTTTTTTTCCTTTGTCGATTTATTTGAAGGTGCTAGAAACAACCAACCACCAGGACCATTTTCCTTATTTTTCCATAAACTGTCAAAAGTTTTATTTACAGAGTCACCAAATTCATTGCCTTTCACAATTGGTGAACAAGGATAATAAGAAGCATTTGTCTCCTTAAGTTTGTAAACTAGTTCACACCATGGGCATTCAGTACTCTCTGAGCTTCTAGGACAGTTTCAGTAACCGAGAGGCTTCAGTAACTGCAGGTGTTGGAAATTGGACATCTGATTCCAGATACTTAAAAATTTCATCCTTAGATTTCTGTTGCTTTAGAACCACTTCTGACACCAAAATTTGTATTAGTCAGAGTTCTCTAGGAATAGAACTTACGGATAAACACATACACATACTTATATGTATATTATACACACATATATACATAAAGGGGATTTATTAGAATGGCTTACAAGCTGTGGTTCAGCTAGTTCAACAATGGCTGTCTACCAATAGAAAGTTCAAGAAGCCAGTGGTTGTTCAGTGCACAAGGCTGGATGTGTCAGCTTGGGTTTCAGTTAATTCCAAACACAGTCAAGTTGACAACCAAGAGCAGCCACCATATTCAGATTTTGTTCAACTCTGCCCATAGACACTTTAGGCATTTAATGAGTGTTTTTTTTTTTTTTCTGACTCCAGTACAAAATAGATCTGCCTTGTGTACATATAATCTCCCTGTTCAGTAAAGTGTTCTCAGGAACTACAGTGCATCATGACTCTATGGAACCAGCTGTTATCTTCACAATACACCACACAAACCACCTACATCTTTAGCTGTGGAAGAAATCTCTTGCATATTGTATGGATGCAACACCTGTCAATTAAAAAAACTATGGTCTATGGCTGAGGCCAGAAATAGGTGGGACATCCGTCAGGAGGAAGGGATTCTGGGATAGAGCCAGGTGCTCAAGATTTGCCAGTAGGATGTGAGGAAGGTAGACGCATGGTGCCTGAGCTCAGATAACCAACCATGTGTCCAGGGCCATCTTAGTAGTGCTGAGTCCCACCCATGTGGCTCTGGGCAAGCATTATCTTGGGCTTTTGCCACTTTTTTTTTTTTTTTTTTTTATTCTGTGTTTTTTGAGACAGGATTTCTCTGTGTAGCTCTGGCTGTCCTGGAACTCACAGAGATTTACCTGGACTAGTCAGTGGTGGTGCATGTCTTTAATCCCAGAATTTGGGAGGCAGAGGCAGGTGAATCTCTGAGTTTGAGGCCAGCCAGGTTTACAGAGTGAGTGCCAGGACAGGCAGGGATATACAGATAAGTCCTGTTTTGAAACAACAACAACAAAACAAAAACAAACAAACAAACAAACAAACAAACAAAATAACAGATCCACCTGCCTCTGACTCCTAACCACCTGGCTAAACATTTCCAAAATGTTATGTGTGTCTTGCTTATAGCATACCTGTCACCATGTGTGTGACTGCAATACAGAAAGGCCAGAGAGTATGTCGGATCCTCTGGACCTGCAGTTACAAACAGCTGTTGGTTGCCATGTGTGTGCTGAGAATCAAGCCCTTGTCCTCTGGAAGAGCAGCCAGAGCCCTGAGCACTGAGCCGTCTTTCCAGCCCTGCCCCAAGCTTTTTCAATAGGAGTAATGAGTTACATGAAACAGGCATGGTAAAAATCTTCCATCCACCACAGGGGTTTTGTTGCCACTCACAGAGCCACTTCAGTACTCTGAAGGGTGAGTACAAGAGCACACATGTGCTGACCGAAGGGCCCACCCATCCACTTCTGAGTACCTCAGCTGCTGAGAAGCCACGGCCAGAAGCAACCAGAGGAAAACTATTTACACATCGCCTCTGTTCCCTGTGTTCTGCCAGCATTACACCTTCAAGTATCCAGTATTCAGAAACAGGCTTTGGAAGGGCTGAGGGGCTCCACACCCAACCATGCCAGCCTTGCCAGCCGTGGGAACAGACCTGGTTTTGGTATCAGATTTCCCCCTAACACCTCCTGAATCAAACAAACAAAAGCTGAGGCTGGAGGGAAGAGGCTTCCTGCCAAGGGTCTGTATACCTGGAGTTGGAGAGATGGCTCAGCAGTTAAGAACACTTGTTGCTCTTGCAGAGGATCGGGATTCAATTCCCAGGACCCATATGATAACTCACAACCATCTGTGCCCCAGTGCCAGTGAATCCAGCCTGCACGCAGGGAAAATGTTCATACGCACGAAGTAAAATAAACCTTCAAAAAATACTATGTATGTTCTAAAGTCAAGTTAGATTACAGTCTGGTTTATTTGTGAGAAGTAAACTAAATAGTAAACTAAATAATTTGTCATGTAATTAAGCAGATTTAAAAGAGAGAATCCCAGAACTCGGGAAGCAGAGACAGGCGGATCTCTGTGAATTCCAGGTCAGCCTGGTCTACAAAATGAGTCCAGGACAGCCAAGGCTACAGAGACAAACCCTGTCCCGAGGAGAGAGAAAAAGAGAAAGAGAGAGAGAGAGAGAGAGAGAGAGAGAGAGATTGTCTGGTGGTGGTGTACACCTCTAATTGCAGAACTCAGGAGACAGAGACAGGTAAACTCTGTGAGTTTAAGGCCAGTCTGGTCTACAGAGTGAGTTCCAGGACAGCCAGGGCTACAAACCTGTCTCAAAAAAACAAAACAAAACAAAACCTAAAGAGAAAGAGAGGAGAAATTATAAAATTATTTTAATGGAAGCAGAAATAGAATGTAATACCACTTAACAGCCATTTATGAGCAGATTATTTTAAAAATTAACACACTGAAGGCAGGCATGGTGGCACATGTCTTTAATCCTGCAGAGGCAGATGGATTTCTAAGTTTAAGGCCAACCTGGTCTACAAAGCAAGTTCCAAGGCAGCCAGGGCAATACAGAGAAACCCTAGAAAAAAAGAAAACCAAAAAAAAAAAAAAAAAAAAAAAGCAAAACCACACTGGGAGGCAGGAGAGACGGCTCGTTGGCTAGTGTACTTGCTGCTCTTGCAGAGGACCTTGGTTCAGTTCTAGCACTCACACAGTGATCACAACATCTGTAACTCCAGTTCCAGAGCTGTGATCCAATACTCTCTTCCGGCCTCCTTGAGCACCAGGGACACAAGTGGTACACAAACATTCATGCAGGAAGAACACCGTACACACAAAGTAAAAATAAGTTTAAAAATTGTTTTAATTAGCAGAACACATGCTTAGTATATGCAAAACCTGGGGTTCAAGCTAAGCCTCCCCCCAATCAAACAAGCATATGTAATATGACTGCCTATAAGAAAAATTAAAAAAGATGTCATATATATGCCATTAAGACTAATAAAATATGCCTGAAATTCCAGCACTCAGGGAGGTAGAGGCAGGCAGATCTCTGTGAGTCAAGGCCACCCTGGTCTACAAAGTGAGTCCAGGACAGCCAGAGAAACCCTGTCTCAAAAGCAACAACAAAGCAAATAAACAAACAAAAGGACTAATGAAATAGCCAGGCATAACAGCACTTACCTTTAATCCTTGCAGTAGCAATGCACAGGCCTCCTTGTGAGTTCACAGCCAGCCTGGTCTACAGAGTGAGTTCTAGGACAGCTGGAATAACAAAATAGGGAGACTCTGTCTCAAAAAACCAAAACAAAACCCAACTAATGAAATATAAAATTATAACCAGAAAGTATAAAATACTAAGGAATAAATTATTGTGAGTAATGTAATTAAGTAAATAACAATACCTGTGTTAAAAAAAAAAAAAAAAAGGAGCCACAGATCTAGACCAGAAACATCTTAAAATTATTATCAGAAATTAAAACGTGGCAAAGCTGGGCAATGGTGGCACATACCTTTAATCCCAACACTTGGGGAGGGTTTGCAGAGGCAGGTATATCTCTTGAGTTCTAGGACAGCATGATCTACAAAGTGAATTTAGGACATCCAAAGCTACACAGAGAAACCTTGTCTCAGAAAACAAAACAACTACAACCAAAAAATGTTGGCAAAACCAACCCTAGAAGAAGGGGCCAGAAGGATGGCTCCATAGCTATAAAAGTGCTAGCCATCAAGGGTGAGGACCTGAGTGATCCCAGAATTCACCTGGGGAAAGAAGAGACGCCCCCCAAGCTGTCTTCTACCCTACACACATGCACACATGATCATCATGAACATGAGTACTCTTGTGCACATACCTACGTAGGGAAGCAGATGTTACCCTAGGGTGGTGCTATAGGGTATTACAGTTTTTGAATTATTTTTATTTATTCTTTGTTAATCTCGTACAGACAGATATAGATATGCATATGCAATATATGCAACGAAACTTAGTTACATCCACCCTCAGCTCCTCCCTGCTGCCCCCTCAGCCAAGCCCCCGACACCTGCCCCTTCTACCCACATGTCTGATCTTTTTTTAATAGCCCACAGAGTTGAATTAGTGCCGCCTGCATGCACAAGGCAACCTACCAGTGGTTGCATTGCAAAAGAAAAATTATTCCCCCTCCCCCAGCAGCCATCAAGGGCCACTAGCTCCCCCTCCCACACCCATGCTGGAACGTTGATTGGCTTGTTCTTGCGCAGGTAATCTTATCTGCTGTAGTCCATCAATACAACAGCCATAAAGGGTCTGCATTCACACAACTCCTCCTGATCTTCTAGCTCATAAATTCTTTCTCCTTTTCTTCTGTGATGTCCCCTGCTTTGTTAAAGGTTGATACAATGTCCCATTTAGAGATGAGTCACTTATTCTAAGAACTTTTTTCAGTTAACTTTTTTCCTGACCAAGGTTGAGAGCAGCAATGAGTATAAACATCAAAATTTAGAAGACATCTGACAGATTCATTTACCAAAACAACAGAAGCGTGTTGTCATCCCACACATAAACCTATGACCTCTCCAACCATGAGCTTTTAACCCTCTTTACATTACCAGGCATTAGTGCCCTCCTGTAGAGCAGGCCTCAAAGCCAATCAATAAGGCAGTTGGTTACCCCATAACAGTCATACCACTATTTTACCTATGTGTACATCTTGCCCAGCAACTTAGTACTGTGACATACAACATATGTCACTGGGTAAGTCCATGGATGACTTTTCTCCCCCAGTAACCTTCATGGTTCCTTTTGGCGACAAAAGTTAGCCATTAGGAAAGAAATTTCCAGGTCAGTTTCAATTTGATTCCTCTATGTCCTGCAATCAAACTGTGTTGTGTCTTCATAATACTATGAATCCTCCTGCCTCTACCTCCTAAGTTCTGAGATTTCAAGTATAAACGACCATACTGTTTAGGTAATGGTGGGGATCAAAACCAGATCTTGCTAGCCAAGAATTCTACAACTGAGCTATATCCTCAACCTAAACCCCATCCCTATTTTAATTGGGTCAGAGTATTGAGTATTGAAGCCAAGTATTCACACATATTTTCTGGGAGCCAAAGCTATCTACTGAAGTCAATTAGTGAGCCAAAGCTCTCTAGTGGAGACAAAGGTAGCTACTGAAGCCAAAGCCAAGTAGTGAGCAAAGGTCATTTAGTGGAGACCTAAAGCTATTTAGTGAAAGAGTTATCTAAAACCCTAAATCATGGGTGATAGATCGTGAGGACATCTGTTTGTTAGAGCATCCGTAAGATATCTTAAGAAAACATCCTTATGGTATCTTGCAGGTAGAATATTTAACCCATGAAAGCACTCTTCCTATCTCCTGCAGCAGTAAATTCACCTTCCCCCTTTCCTGCCTTCTCCCTATATAAGTTGGGTAAAAATTTCTAATAAACGAGGCTTTGATCAGACGAACGGACTTGGCCTTCATTCCTGCATCTCTCGTCCCTTCCCCTCCATTTCTTCCATTCTCCTACTTTAGGAACCTGTTAAAGTCCCGAGGGTGGGACACTTAACCACTCAGCTATACCTCCCTTCCTTCCCTCTCTGAGACAGGGTCTTACCATGCACCCTCAGCTGGCCTGAAACTCACAATGTAGAGCAGGCCAGCCTCAAACTCCTAGAGATCTGCTTGCCTCTGCCTGCCAGGTGCTGGGAGTATGGGCATGTGCCAAATAAGAAAGAGCCATTGTCTCTTTACATGATTCCCCAGTAACAATACCTGCAGAGTTTTGTTGGGGTTTGGTCTAGTGTTATGTATGCAAATGTTCAATACTGGACTCCAAGATCTGGCTCCTGCCCAGATGAGCACATTCTCACATACACCAAGTGATGTTATATAAACCTTGCTCCTCAATTTAAAGTTGGCTGGTTAATAAAAATAGCTAGAAGCCTGTAACTGTGCAGAAGATAAGTAAGTGGAGCTTAGGTTCCTGGGCTTGGAGTCAGATGAGGACTACGAGGTAGAAGGGAGAAACAGGAAAGGAACTGGAGAGAAGGAAGTCACCATGGGGCAGTACGGACCATGAGCATGTGGCCACGAGGGCTGGCCAGATGGAACAGAAGCAGCCCAGACAGGAACAATTATGGCAAATAACTTGGTGGGTGTAACTGGGAAATAACAAAATAGCTTAGAAGGCTGGTATCTGCACAGTTACTGTGCTTTAAAGCTTTTATAAATCTAAAAGGCCTGTCTCTGTTTGGGAACTAGCTGGGGTTGAGAAGCCCTTCAGAGTCTAACACTCTTCCCACAACAGAGTTTTAGTACAATATCACAACCAGAGCCAAATTAAAGAAGATATTTTTTTCCTTTTTGTCATTCCCTGCCCCATGCTGGCTTCAAACTCACTGTCCTCCTGCCTTAAGCTCTCAAGTGCTAGAATCACAGTAATGTGAGTATACAGAATATTCCATGTAAATACACAGAATATTTCTGTCAGAATGAGGGTCACTTAGGTGCAGGCTCCTTTTTTTTTTACACATCCTCTTACCTCTTGGCACCAGCAGTGAGTTTATTCCTATAGTTTTGTCATCACAAGAATGATCTGCACAGGGGCTCACACACTGTGTAACCTTTTACACCTGGCTTTGTTACTGGGCATGGCTTTCTGGAGGCTCACTCAGGTTGTTGTGTGTACAAATAATTCTTTTTTACTGCTGAGTAATAAGTATATCATGATGTGGAGTGCTGCAGTTTGTTTAATCATTCACAGGTTTCAAGGACATCTGGGTTGTTTTCTTCCCGGTTTTGCCTCGTCCAAATAAAACTGATAAAAGCATTTCTGCACAGATTTTTGTGTGCACTAGTCTCACTTTTACAACTGGTCCTGAGGCTAGGCTGGTATTTATGGCTTTCCTTTTTGTTTCTCTCATCCCTTTACTCTGTCAGTAGCTTACATTTATAGCGTGTTTGTTACATGTCAGACCCTGTCCTAAGAACTTTACAGGTATCACTTAATTCTCACAATTACTATTCAGGCATGAGTTACTGTCTTCCCCACTGAACAAATGTGGGAACTGATGAGGAGAGAGGCACATAGCCAGAATGCACCAGCATTCAGCTTTGAGCCTGAGTAGTCTGGGTTCCCTCCTCGCCAGAATGTGACACTGCCGGACTCCAGTTGGCCCAGGGTCTTTCCTTATGGAATAACCCAAGCCCTTCATTCCTGGAGGACCTGAACTTACAGTTGTTTGTTTCTGCTACTTTGGGCTTCTGTTTACTTTAACTATTGGACACAGGGGTACACGGTACCCTGAGTATTGCACTACATTGCATCCACCTTTCTCCCTGACCCCATTATGTAATGACAACACTGTTTCCTCTAAGTCATCAATCTCCCTATTTAACTTCTGTTCCTCTTTCTGCCAATAGCTTAAAGAGCTTGAAAGAGCAAGGTAGCTTGACCAGTTGAGTTCCTGCCCGTGGGAGCAGCTCTCTTGGGAGTACTACTCTGGTTTGCTTTCCTTTGCTGCGATAAACACCCTGACGGAAAGCAGCTTGTAAAGGATGAGGTCCCAGTCACTGTCCATCACTGAGGGAGTCAAGGCAGGAACTGAAACAGAGACCACGGAGGAGTGATGCCCACCGCTTGCTCCCCAGGCTCACAGCTGGCTAACTTATCCCTCCCAGGATCACCTGCCTGAAGGCAGAACTGCCCCCAGGGCTGTGGGCCTTCCCACATCAATCATAATCCAGAAAATGCCCACAGGCCTACATGATAGGGGCATTTTTTCAACTGAGGTTCCCTCTTCCAGATGACCCTAGTTTATGTTGACATGACAAAAAACAAAAAACAAAGCAACAAAAACAATCCTAGCCATCACAGGCACTAAGCCTATAAGCCAGTAGACTCCTAAACTCTCATAAATGGGTCATTATGTGTAATAAGAGGCTCCAAGTAGGCCTGCCTGTGAACCTACTCCTGAGATCCACCTTGACCCCCTCTTGTCCCAGGCCAGCTCCCTTCTCCCCCCACTGTCCCATGGCTCCCTCGCCCCACAATCAGCATTCTTCTTTTTTTAATATGTATGGATGTCTTGTCTGTGTGTACGTCTGTGCACCAAGTGTATGAAGTGGCACTGGGATCGCTGGAACTAGAGTTCTAGATGGTTGTGAGCTACCATGTGGGTTGTGCTGGGAATTGAACCTGGGCCCTCTGGAAAAACAGCCAGTGCTTTTATCTGCTGCGCCATCTCATTGGCCCCATTTTTTTTTTTTTTTTTTCTGAGACAGGGTTTCTCTGTGTAGCCTTGGCTGGCATGGACTCATTTTGTAGAGCAGGCTGGCCTCGAACTCACAGAGATCTGCCTGCTCTGCCTTCTGAGTGCTGGGACTACAGGTGTGCGCCGCCTGGCTCCATCACTGGCATTATCTTAAGTGTACAGCTCACTGGCACCGACACAGCACTGTGCCACAGGGCTCCAGGTGAAACCCCCGCACTCAGGTGGATGTGGACCTCTGGGTTCCAGGCTAGCCAGAGCTGGGTGAAGAGACTGTGTCACAAAAGAAGGCCTTTACTACTACCACAACCACAGTGGCTTTGAGCACGACACAGGTCCTGGGTGCTGCCTGCGTATCTTCTCACTCAGTTTCCCAAACAAGCTATTCTCTCTTGCAGGGATAAAGTGACTGTTCAAACGAGAATTCAAATATAGGGACTGTACTTCTAAAAGCTTTGCAGTTTATCTTTTAATAATGGGTCTCTGAGTTGGTGGTGTGCGGAGGAAACACCAACACACACACACCCTCATCTGGGTAAGCCAGGCTGGGATGTTCTCTTCAATATCTGAATCCCCTGTAGAGGGCAGAGGAAGGAGAGGTTCAGCCTCCCTCTGCCCTCACTGTATTCTCAGGCTCCACCACCTCACCTGAGCATGAGGATCCTCTTCGTTGGCTCTTTGGATAAACCAGATAATCCCTGGTTTGGGAGGAGAAACGAGTCATAAGGTCACTTGGTGTCCCATGATCCTGTGTTTGGTTTTTGTTGAGACCCAAAAGCTTCTCAAGGGAAGCACTAGTACTTGCTGAAGTGGGCTAGGGCTCCGTACCCCCACCCTAGGTCGCCATACCCACTGCCCTAAGCGTGCCTGCCTTGGCCTCATATCTCACCCAGTTTGCTGAGCACCGCTGGACTTGCTGAGTCACAGGCCCACATGGCAGCTGTGACCGAACTTCCTGTGGAAGCAGCCAGAGAGCCTATCCTACCCAGAGGACCCTGCCTCTGGCCCTCAGGTTCCCGCTGATGTCCTGGTGGCTCCAGGCTCGGGGGCATCTGCAGCCCTGCCCCACCTCCCACACCTGCCTTCCCTGCTCAGCCAAAGCCCTCTGTGCAATTGGCTTCTCCACCCAGAGCAGTCACATGCTTGTTCTTGGCTGCCGGAACTCCTGAGAGAAGTTAACCTTTTCCCTCTCACCAAAGAGTATCTTAAAAAATGAGCTGAATGCACGGCCAATAATAATCCCAAGCAATAATCCCAAATGATAAGACTCAACAAGCCCCAATGTCACAGGCTGCTATGAGACTGGGTGACTTGGTGCCCAGTGAGGTAGAGGCTGCAGGTACAAGAATCTGCAGCCAGGACCGGGAACCAAAGCCTGGGCTCTGCTGTGTGTCACTTTTAGTGACTTACTTCCCCTTTCTCAGTGGCCACTTCCTCATTTGTAAATTGGACTTAATGGTCTACTTTATAGAGTTATTGGAGATTAAGGTGGACCACATAAAGATCTTAGGGAAGTTAGTGTCAGCCTTTATGGGAGTGGGTGTGGTTAATCCTTCTATCCCTAAGGGCTTAGAACAGTGCTGAGGAGACAGTGAACCTTTAGCAATGGTAACTGTTATTACCGCCTATGGTTTTGCCTGCTTGTCCAAGTAGCTCCAGGGGGCTGTAGTTCCCATGTTGCTCAGCATGGCACTTTTAATGGGTGTTGGCAAAGATGTCTCCATAGGGCTAGCACTGACCCATTCCCTTGTGCCCCTTCCTCACCAATGCTGGGGTGTGTTTCGTTTTGAAGATTTATTTTCTTTTTAGTTGTGTGTACTTGTGTGCGTCCGTTTGGGTATGTATAAGTGCCCACAGAGCCCAGAGGTATCTGATCGGCTGGAGCTAGAATCACAGGTAGTCGTGAGCTGCCCGGGAACCCAACTCCAAGCCTCTAGAAGAGCAATTACGCACTCACTCTTAACTGCAGCACCATCTCTGCAGCCCTGCTGCCTTTTAATCTTTTAAACTTCTGCTCATTTAATAGGCAACATCCTTAGTCTATTCTTTCACTGTTTCAGTTTTTAAATTATGCATACATTTTAAGCTCAATATAAAACTTAGAAGCATATAATTATCAATCTTTAACACCAAAAAGAAAAAAAACAAAAACAAAAAAAAAAGTGACAAAATGGTCGGTGGTGATGCACGCCTTTAATCCCGGCACTCAGGAGGCAGAGGCAGGCAGATCTCTGAGTTCAGGCGAGCGCAGTCTACATAGTGAGTTTCAGGACAGCCAGGGCTGTCCTGTCTTGAAAAACAAAAACAACAAACAAACAAGCAAATGAAAAACAATATGAAAAGTAAAAATCTCTACAATCCAAGTTTTCAAAAGTAACCACTCATACCCCCACATGGTGGCATGGGGCTGTAATACCAGCACTGGAGAGGTGGAGGCAGGGGAATTGCCTCAAGTTCCAGGTCATCCAGAGTTACCTAGGAGAGACTCTGTCTCAAAAACAAGGAGGATGGGGAGGGAAGTGTGGCTCAGTGGGTAGAGTGCTGGCTGGGCAGGTCTGAGGTCCTGGGTTTACTCCCCAGCACCACATACCCCAGGCTGTTCCTGCCCTCAGCAGGGGACAGCAGCAGGCCTACAGGACTAAGGCCAGCCTGGGCTACATGAAATGTCACCTCAACACACACACACACACACACACACACACACACACACACACGAGTGTGCAAAAAAGGTGACTATTGTTAGTTATACTTGTATGATAAAGGAAGGTTTAGCTCTGCAAATTATTTCCTATTTGCCTGTAAAGTACATACATTTATTCTACTTAATTAGTCTACCTCATTTAAATTATTTTATATGTAGTTTTAATTGAAATAAAGTCATAGTTTCTTTCCTTCCTTATTCTCATTTCATTTCTTTTTTTGTTTGTTTGTTTTGTTTTTTTAACACAGAACACTTCACAAAATTGTGTGCCATCCTAGCATGGGGACGATAGTAATCTCTGTATCATTCCAGTTTTAGTATCCATTCTGCTGAAGCGAGCACCCGAGTCACATTTTGTGGCCGTCCTTCCCTGTCAGCAACCACACACACACTGTTTTGTGGAGGACTGATACTGTACATTTGCCAAGATGCCACGATAACGGGGCAGTGCCGCTGCTCTGCCCTGGCTGCTCACTTTTCTCGCTGTCGTGCAGTGCTGCCGGCATCGCCCTGCCAAGTTTGCCTGTTTCCATAGAGATCAGCAGAAACAGACTTCCATTTGAAACTTGCTAGATATGCATTCTAAAATCACCCCACCATTTTATATTCTTGCCAATAAAATAGAAATGCAATTCCCATCCACTCCTAACCTTGAAAATACATACATACTACTTATGTATGTATTTGTTTGTTTGTTTATCCGAGGGTGACACCAATGTGGGGATTAGGGGACAACAAGGGTGTTCTCTCCTCCCACCCTATGGATTCCAGAGATGGAACTCAGCTCACCAGACTTGGCAGTAAGTGCCTTTACCCACTGGCTCCTCACTTTTTATTATTATTGTTACTATTTTAATAAATCGGCGAGGCACAGTCTGTGTATCTCAGACTGGCCTCAAACCCTGCATTCTCCTGCTTCAGCCTCCTAAATGCTGGGGTCACAGGGGTACATGACCAACCCAGGTGCTTTGTATTTTTGACGGCTGGTACTTTAACAAGTGTTTCTCTAATCTCTAATGAGATCTGGTTCATGCTCTGTTTGTCAGCCACTTAGCTTTCATTGGCTTGTCCTAGGAATACCCCTCCTTTCCCCTCTTCTCATTTCCATCTTTTTTTTTTTTTTTTTTAATGTGCATTGGTATTAAGCCTGCATGTATGTCTGTGTGAGGGTGTCAGATCTTGGACTTACAGACAGTTGTGAGCTGTCATGTGGGTACTGGGAATTGAACCCAGGTCCTCTGGAAGAGCAGTCAGTGTTCTTAGCTGCTGAGCCATCTCCCCAGCCCCTCACTTCCTTCTGTATTCACTCTTCTCTTAGACAAGATGGGACTGCCATCAAGATGACTGCAGGCCATGCTCCCTCTGAGGTTTCCTCGTTGCTGCTTCTTAGCCTTGGCAGCTTTTGCTGATCTTTGGTCTTCCTTGGCTTAGTGCTGAGTCACTCCAGCCTCCACCCCAGCAGCCACACAGCGTCTTCTGCCTCTGTTGTTTTTTCCAGGGTGCTGTATTCAGATCAGTCATTTTAAGTCTTTTGAAACCTGGATCAACTTATTCTTTGAGGATGTGGCCACTGGGAGGACTCCCATGCTCTGATGGAAAGCCCACACCCATGCACATATGCAGTGACTGGACTTAGTGGGTTATCTAGAAAAAGAAGAACAAAGAGAAAGAGGAGGAAGAAGAGAAAGTGATGACATCAATAGAAGGGTAGACATATTGGATGATGTGTGGGTGGAGTGGGGGTAATGTGGGTGTGGGTATAATCATATTGCATTGTATTCATGTATGGAGTTCTCAGATGATAAAATAAATAAATTTAAAAGCCCTAACAAGTTTGGTTTCTGGGCAGCCACTGGTCAAGTGGGCAAGAAGTCTGGGCTCCCATGTTTCACACTTTCAACCTCAGAGAGTACCTTCCGAATTGCTACAGCATGCAGATGAGGCCCGGGTAGATCTGAGTGAGAATGAGCAGCTCAGCCACGGTGTAGCAAGACAGATGGCGCAAATCCAGGTGGCAAAGTATGTGTCCCATGTTCTCTTTGACTCCAACACAGAACTGAGGTCAAATTGCCAAGTCTTCCTGGGACACTGGGAGAGGGATTCCCACCCTCTTCCCAGGCAGAACCTGGGTGCTGAGGTGAGAAGGGCACCTTGGACTTGTAGGGGATTTGTTCCTGCCTGTCCTGAGGCTCAACAGGGAAACAGTGAGTCAGGGGATGTATGACTCCAGGGACTGGGGCACTTTCCCAGCCCCAGAGAGAGCTTTCATTTTCCTTTGGATATTTTAAGTTTTGAAATGTGTTTAAGATGGAAGCTTTATTAGGGAGTTTGGTAGCTTAATTTAAGCCATTAACTAAGACACATGTCTTCACTCCCAAGCTCTCGACTGTGAAAGTGCTAGCCAAGTGCGCCTCTGTGAAGCCAGAGACTGTTGCATAAAAGCTGTTTTATAGCTTTTGTCTCAACTCCTCTGGAGCCAGGCTTGGCACAGGAGGAGAGTCACAGGGAGGGCGCTCTGGGTATTGTGTCCTGGGTCCCTGTGGTCTGAGGCACCCCTTCCTTCCCAGACTGCACAGCTGCATCCCTCACTCCTACGCTGGCTGTTAGCAATAGACCTATTTCTGCATCCGTGGCACCTCTAAGCCAGAGTCTTAGGAGATTTGTCAAGTGATAGGACTAAGAAGGGTAAATATCTCACAGTAGTGAAAATTTACTAGTATAGATATGATTATGGTATTGTAATTTTATTTATTTACTTGTTTTTAAAAGTTGAAGAAAGGCATTTATTGGCTGTGAGGAAACAAACACATAAAATAGGCACAAAGAGAAAAAGACCCTCTGCAAAGCAGGAGCAGGGAGGAGGGGACTCAGAAAGCTGAAAATCCCAGTACTGTAACTTTAAAAGAATGAGGTTTGTTGTTGTTGTTGTCTTTTTGAAATGGTTCTCACTATGTAGCCAAGGCTGGCCTTGAACTCATGGTAATCCTCCTGCCTCAGCCTCTTGAGTAATGGGATTACAGGTATGGGACAATGCCTAACTAAAAATTCCTCCTCCTCCTCCTCCTCCTCCTCCTCCTCCTCCTCCTCCTCCTCTTCCTCCTCAAGGTCTCATGTAACTAGACTGGCCTCAAACTCACTAGGAATGCAAAGGATGAACTTGAACTCTTGATCCTTCGGCCTTGAACTCCTAAGTGCTGGGATCACAGGTAAGCACTGGCCATACCAGAGTGGTGTAGTGTTTTTGTGTTGCTGGGGTTGAACCCAGACACTCTACCAACTGAGCTACACCCCCAGGCAAGAATTCTTATCTTGAGGAGTATTTACACAAGAAATAATGTTTAGTGTTTGTTTTTAACTTTTTTAGCTGGGCACAGTGGTACATGTTTTTAACACCAGAACTCAAGAGGCTGAGGCAGGAGGACCTCCATCAGTTAGAGCCTAGCGTGGTCTACTCAGCAAGTTCCAGGGTTACACAGTGAGACCCTGTCTCAAATAAGTGAATAAATAAATAAAGCTCTAGGTGGAAGTTTGGGAGAGGTAGAGGCAGGAAGATGAGAAGTTGAAGTCTAGCCTAAACTACATATGGAGTTTGAGAACAGCCAGGGCTTCACAATCCCATGTCTCAAAAAGAAATAAATTCAGGACAGGAAAGACAAGCAGTGGTTAACAGCACTTGCTGCAGCATTATGAGGGCTGAAATTCAGAGTCCAGCATCCACACAGGGTGAGGGCGGCTCACAACCGTAACTCCAGCTCCAGGGAGCTGGTGCTCTTCTGGCCTGCTCAGGCATCTGCACCACAGGTGCATAAAAGAAATAATAAATCTAAATAATAAAATAAATAGCCAGGTGTGGTGGCATACACCTGTAATCCCAGCATTTGGGAGGCGGAGGCAGGTGGATCTTTGTGAATTTGAGGCTAGCCTGGTCTACAGAGTGAGTTCCAGGATGGCCAGGGCTACATACACAGAGAAACCCTGTCTGAAAAAAATGAAAAAAAAAAATAAAGAAAAGAGAAAAAGGAAGGGGAGGGGAGAAACAGAAGGAAGGAAAGAAGAAAGACAGATGGGAAAGACTTTGCATTTAAGAACATGTACAGTAATCTTATTTTTTTAACCACATGGTATGGGTTTACAAGAAGAAGAAGCTGATGAGAATGGCTTGGCTTTTTCTTCCTGGAACTGTTTGACCTCTAAGACTGAGAATATATGATTAGCATTAGAATTCCTTTTTTGTAAAAGATGTATTTAATATATATATATGTATATAAAATGTATTTAATATTTGAGTGCTGTCTTTATGCACTCAGTAAGAGGGACTCAGATCCCATTACAGATGGTTGTGAGCCACCATGTGGTTGTTGGGAATTGAACTGAGGACCTCCGGAAGAACAGCCAGTGCTTTTTTTTTAAACCACTGAGCCAACTGTTCAGCCCCAGCACTAGAATTCTTAACCGTTATCTATTTATTCTTGTGTGCGAACATCATATGTGTGGGCACATATGTGAAGACCAGAGGGTGACTGTGGCCCCAGTCTCCTTCCACCTTTGAGCTGGTTTCTAGGATGGAACTCAGATCTAGGTTGGCAAGCATATTTAGGAGGAGACAACTTGCCAGTTTTTCCTCCTCCTCCTCCTCCTCCTCCTCCTCCTCCTCCTCCTCCTCCTCTTCCTTCGCCTTCTTTTTGGGGTGGGGATGGTTTCTGTTGAAGCTAGAGCTATATACCATTAAGATATATACCATATCCCTGGTCTTATTTTATTTAAGGACGTGGTTTCACCAAGTAGCCCAGGCTTGTCTTGAACTTGAAATCCTTTGCCTCAGCATGTGCCACCAGACTTGACTCTTTATGTTTTTTAGATGGAGTCTTCTATAGCTCAACTGTCCTCAAACTTACAGTATTCCTAAGAACAAACTTGAACTAACCCTTCTGCTTCTGTCTCTCGAGTGCGTGGGTTTCGATCATTCACCTCCACCACCAGATAATTAATTGTTAACCTTCTTATAAAAAGTTCTGAAATCAAAAAGTCTACTGCTTGTTAAGATTATATGGATAACCGATTGCCCAATATCAAAAGTGGAATTGCATGGTACTAAACCTATTTCATGAGGTTTCTATTTGTTCTTTGGCCGTTCTAAGACAGTTAAGATACTTATCCCCATTGTCAGTTCACTTTTAGTCATTTCTCTGATATTTCTTCAATAGTTTACTGACACTGAAATGAGATCTGCCGCACTGGGGATGTGGCTCATCTGGTAGAATGCTTGCCTATCTTGCAGGAAATGCTGGGCTTCATCCCAGCAATGAATAAATCTGGCATGGTAGTGAATAACCATAATCCCAGCACTCAGTCATCGTCAGCTACACAAGAAGTTTGAGGTTAGCCTGGCTAGAGATTCCGTCAACAAAAAAGGAAGGAAAGAAGGAAGGAAGGAAGGAGGGAAGGAGGGAAGGAAGGAGGGAGGGAGGGAAGGAGGGAAGGAGGGAGGGAAGGAAGGAAAGAAGGAGGGAAGGAAAGAAGGAAAGAAGTTCTATAATTATTTGAAGACCCAGTAAGCATTTTCTACTTACTATATCAAAATACAGCCTTTGCTTGATATTTGTTGTTTTGTTTAAGGAAATTTGTGTTTATTTGTTTTAAGGCTGGGGTCTCATGTAGCTGGGCTGGCCTTGAAATCACTATGTAGCCGAGGATAACCCAGAACTCTTGATCTCCAATTCCTGGGATCAGATGGCCTAAGCCACCACATCTGGCTCTTGATTAATCTTCATATCATTATCTGAATATAAGCACAGTTGCAGCTTTATGACATTCTTTTTTGTTTGTTTTTCAAGGCAAGGTTTCTCTATGTAGCCTTGGCTGTCCTGGACTCACTTTATAGATCAGGCTGGCCTTGAACTCACAGAGATCCTCCTGCCTCTGCCTGGGAACACAGGGCATATGCCACTGTGCCCTGCTTTTTATAACAATTTTTATCATGTTTAACTTACAATGAATGGAAAAACTTATTTTTGAAAGTTTTTCTTCTTAAAAATAGAGGTAAATAGTCAGGAAGAAAGCAGTTGGCTTTTTCTCCCCTTTTTGTGTTGTGCTGGGGACTGAGCCTCAGGCATGATATGTCCCACTGAGCTACACTTCCAGCTAATAATGGTTTTACGTACTTTTTTGTGTATGGTGTGTGTGTGTGTGTGTGTGTGTGTGTGTGTGTGAGAGAGAGAGAGAGAGAGAGAGAGGGAGAAAGAGAGAGAGAGAGAGAGAACACATACATGTGTGTGAATTTTTTTTTTTTTTTGGAAGTCAGAGGACAATCTTCAGCATCAGTGTTTGGCTCCCACCTTGTTTGACAGGGTCACTTACTTTTTGGTGCCTAGGATTGTTCTGTCTCTGCCTCCCATCTCTTCTCAGAAGTGTACTTGTAGGGCTGGAGAGATGGCTCAGAGGTTAAGAGTGCTGGCTGTTCCAAAGGTCCTGAGTTCAATTCCCAGCAACCACATGGTGGCTCACAACCATCTATAGTGAGATCTGGTGCCCTTTTCTGGTGCTGCAGGCACACATGCAGACAGAACACTGTACAAATAATAAATAAAAATCTAAAGCAGCAGCAGAAGAAAGAAACAGAAGCAGCAGAAGTTGGTGACAAGATTTTACCAACTTACCCATCTCCCCAGCCCAACAACTACTTTTTAAAACACCATCCCTAATCGGTAGGCCACAGCCACTACTCCGCCTTGCCCACTGATAAAGACCAAGCAATGGCTCACTACTAGGAATTTGAAGAGATATTACCCCAGAGATAAGCCTGAAGTGAAAGGAGGCTACCCTAAATGTGAAGAAAGAAACTGGAAATGGTGAGTTTTAAGCATAATAGCTAGATGGGATATTATTTCTAAGTGAAGATGGAAAAAAAGGTCCTCTGGTGGCTCTCCACAGGAGCCTGGCAGAGGGCATCAATTAAAATTTTTCTTCTTCTGTGAGTGTGTGTATTATCCTGGGCACTAGGGTGTGAACTCATTGCTAAAAAAAAGAAAGAAAGAAAGAAAGAAAGAAAGAAAGAAAGAAAGAAAGAAA
>NW_026590809.1:9022581-9029633 GCF_907164565.1 Psammomys obesus | reverse complement strand
AAAGAAAGAAAGAAAGAAAGAAAGAAAGAAAGAAAGAAAGAAAGAAAGAAAGAAAGAAAAAGGTGAATATGAGCAGCCAAGTAAGTGAATTGGTTAAACAGGTTCAATGTAAGACAAAGAAAAATGCTGTCTTCCACTGAGTTTGCCCAAGGCTATGCCTGAGCTAACTGTTGAAAGCCTGGTCTGATGCTGGGGAACAGGCTTAGTCCCGAGTGCTCCCTCTCTCTGAGGATGTGTGCTTGGCTTCTTAATATGAGGAAAAAATGAACAAGACCGAGCTCAGAACTCTGCATACCTGTCCCACCAGACCTGCCTCAACCTCTGCTAGCTGCACCTTTGTGTTCCAGACACCTACACACACATACCTGCTCACACTTACATATCAGACAACCCTACAGAACACGGCACTCTGGTGCTGTCTGAGTTACAGTTGTTATTGCTGTGACAAAACACTGTGACAAAAAAAGCAAGCTGGGGAAGAAAGGGTTTATTTGGTTTACTATCCTGAATCATAGTCCACTGAAGAAAGCACAAGTAGGAGCTCAAACAGCACAGAAGCCTGGAGGCAGGAGCTGATGCAGAGGCCATGGAGGACCTGCTCCCCTGCTCCCCACGGATGGCTTAGCCTGCTTTCTTACAGCATCCAGGGCCACCAGGCCAGGGGGTGACCCCACCCACAATGAGCTGGGACCTTCCCCATCAATCACTAATTAAGAAAATGCCCAGGGAAGTGGGGGCTGGGAGGAGGGAGGGAGGGGGCACCCATGGGATGTGAAGTAAATAAACTGACAATTTTTAAAAAAACCCAAATAAATGTAAATAAAATAAAGTTCATAGACAGCGACACTAGCCTTTGTGCTCCAGAACAGGTGATGGGTGTCAAATCAAATCATTGTGGTTAAATGATCTTTTCAAAAATAATAAATTCAGTAACTGATAAAAAAAAATAAAATGAAAGAAAGAAAATGCCCTACAGGCTTGTCTATAGGCCACTATTATGGAGGCAATTCTGTAATGGAAGTTTTGATTTCTTTAAAAATTCATTTATGAGGCTGGAGAGATGGCTCAGAGGTTAAGAGCACTAGTTGTTCTTCCTAAAGGTCCTGAGTTCAATTCCCAGCATCTACGTGGTAGCTCACAACCATCTATAATGAAATCTGGTGCCCTCTTCTAGTGTGTAGGCACACATGCAGGCAGAATACTTATACATAATAAAGAAATCTTTTAAAAAAATGGGAGGAGATGAGGTAAAGTGAATAAATTATTTTAAAAAGTTAAAAAAAAGAAAGAAAAAGAATCTATCTAATGTGGGAAGCTCAGTTATGTTGTGTAATATGCAAGTGTGGGATTTTAGTTTGGGCTTTAGTTTGTCTACAGCTGATAATTGCCTCCTGAGGACCTGGTCTTTGCCAGCTGGTAACAGCCTACCTCAAGCAACGTGGAGAGGGGTGTGGTCTAGGACTCTGAGGAAGATAAATAGGAGAGCCTGGAGACAGAAAGTGTGGTGTGTGGCAAGTGGTGGTCTGGAGAGACCAGAGACAGACAGCGTGGTGGCTTGGAGACAGAGAGGAAAGTGGCGGAGACTGCTTGCTGTGTTTGCTGTTGATGGAGAGTGGTATAGCCCCAAAAGAACCTAAACAGCAGAGAGAAGTAAAGGGGTCTGCGCCCCCTCTCCCAACTAACCTCTCTCCTACCTAGGGTTGGGGGTTGGAAGGAAGAGGCTTTAAGGAACTCCAAATAAAAAAGTTTAAAAAAAGGAGTGCTACACAATTCCCTCCTCTCTACTTATTCTGACTTAGGTCAAGTTGACAGAAAGCTAGCCAGCACAGACACTCATATCCCAACTTTCTTGGTGTTTTTTCCTCTTAATGTTTTTATTTAGGCTTTTTCTTACAAAAGGACCATGTGTGCTTTTTAATCCTTATTTATTTATTTATTTATTTATTTTTGGTTTTTTGAGGCAGGATTTCTTTGTGTAGCCTTACCTGTCCTGGACTCCCTTTGTAGATGAGGCTGGCCTTGAACTCACAGAGCTCCAGCTGCCTCTGCCTCCTGGGTGCTAGGATTACAAGCGTGTACCTCTGCACCCAGCTTGCTTACTATTTTTTTTCAGTTTTTATTATTATTATAATTTATTCACTTTGTATCTTGGCTGTGGCCCCTTCCCCATCAACTCCCAATCCCACCCTCCCTCCCTCATATCCTCCCATGCCCCTCCCCTAGTCCACTGATAGGGGAAGTCCTCTTCCCCTTCCATGTGACCCTAGTCTATCAGGTCTCATCAGGACTGTCTGCATTGTCCTCCTCTGTAGCCTGGCAAGGCTGCTACCTCCTCAGGGGGAGGTGATCAGAGAGCTGGCCACTGAGTTCATGTCAGAGACAGCCCCTGCTCAGCTTGCTTATATTTTAAAAAACACAAAAAGTATATAAAGTAACACTGGGAAATCATCCTCTCCTTCATCAGCTCCAGATAGGTGACAACAGGGACTACGTGGGCTATAAACCTCCTAGCTTCTCTCCTGCAAGGACAGGGTCTCTCCAGGCCTCCCTGTTCCACCCATGAAGACCTCCTTTCTCAGTCCTGTACACACTGCTTCTTCACTTCCATCCCCTCAGGAGAATCAGGCTGCCTGTCCTGGGACTTCCAAGAAACCAACCCCATCGTCTTGGTCTTCCTTCCCCTAAACACCAAATAAAGCAAGGGAAGCAGGGAAGGCATGGCAGGGCTGCAAGAACCGTATGTCCTGGAAGAGAGGCTGCTGGGCACCCTGCTCCATCTCCCAGTGGGCCTTGACCCTGTCTGGGGCATTTCATCTCAGACAACAGGAAGATGGTCAGACCCATGGGCTACAGACCAGGTAGACTGATGCAAGCCAATTAGTCTTTTTGCCTCCCTACATCCTCTCTTTTGCGTAAGTGTCTGTGAGTGTGTGGCCGTGTGAGCACCTCCGTGTGCAAATGCAGTGCACACATGGCCAGAAGCTGACAGTGGCTTCTTATGCCAGTGCTGGGACCAAACTCAGATCCCTACTCTTACAAGATGGCTTAATTATTTTTCTGTTGTGACAAAATACTCTGGCAAAAGCAACTTAAGAATGGAAGGATTGGGGGGGGGATAGGGAATTGGGGGGGAGGTCATGCCTTTAATTTCAGTACTCCAGAACCAGAGGAAGGGTTTGAGGCCAGCCAGCGCTCTGTTACACAGAAAACCCCTATCTCGAAAAAAAAAAACAAAACAAAAAGGAAGGATTGGGCTGGAGAGATGGCTCAGCAGTTAAGAGCACTAGCTGCTCTTCCAGAGGACCAGGTTTAATTCCCAGCACCCACATGGTGGCTCACAACTGTCTGTAATTCCAGTTCCAGGGGATCTGATACCCTCACATAGACATATATGCAGGCAAAACAATAATGCACATGAAATAAAAAATAAATAAATCAAGCTGGGTGGTAGTGGTCCATGTCTTTAACCCCAGTACTTGGGAGGCTGAGGCAGGCAGAGCTCTGAGTTTGAAGCCAGCCTGGTTTATGTAGTGAGTTCCAGGACAGCCAGGACTTCACAGAGAACCCCTAGCTCAGAAATTAATTAATAACTTAAAAAAGAGAAGGAAAGGGCCAGGTAGTGACGGTGCACACTTTCAATTCCAGCTCTTGAGAGGCTGAGGCAGGTAGATTCAAGGCCAGCCTGGTCTACAGAGTTCCCAGCCAGGACTGCACAGAGGAACCCTGTTTCAAACAACAGCAAAATAAATAAATGGATTAAATAAATAAAACAAGAAAAGATAGTACGCAGACATTCCTCACAGGCGTGCTCCTCCACTTACTGGTTTTAGTTAATTCCAAATGTAGTCAAGTTGACAACCAAGAACAGCCATCACACTCTTTGAGACCTGGAACTCATGATCCTCATATGGCATCCTCCTGTGTCACAGAATTGCAGGCCTGGACCACAGTTTCTTTTGTCTTCTCATTTTAAATTATTTTGGGGGATCAGCTTCATCATCTCTCTCCCTTCTCTTCACTGGGTTTAGTTTGTTTTTCTTTTTCACATTTTACCATCTCACCCATCAGAGGTTGTGAAACCTATTTAAAATGCGCCCAAAATATCTAACTGAAGAAGGCTGAAAAGAGCACACTGACACCCGTGGAGTAACCCTATGTCGGGGCTTCCACGCCTAGTCTCAGCGCTCAGGGCCAACCCTCTGCCTCCTCCATAGCTGCCATGGCTTGGGTTAGAGACAAGAACAAATGTAGCGGGGGGGGGGGGGGGGCCCCCCCCCCCCCCCCGGCCCCTTGCCGGGGGGGGGGGGGCCCGGCGCAGGGGGCGGGGGGGGGGGGGGGGGGGGGGCCCTCCCCCGTCCTCCGTGTCCATTGCTATGAGGTGGGGTCCCAGCGAGCTGGCAGCACATGGAGTCAGCCACCATCACTCATGTGAATAGCACATGTTTAACCAGTCTGGTTGGCTTCTGGATAGAGAATGGTAAACCAGATTGGGGACAGAGCCCTTCGGCTCCTGAGAAACAATATTAGTAGGACCTGCAGCAGCTGCCGCTGGGAGTGGAGACTTCCGCCCCTTGGAAGCCCAAGGCCCTGGGGTGGTTCTGTTAGCAGCTGGCTTCCCTCCCTGGACTGCCTCTCCCTTGTCTGGACTGGGACAACTTCTCCCTAAAACAGCTTCCCTCTCTCTCAAGCAAGAGGTCAGCGAGAAGACAGCAGGCAGAAGTTAGGGGTGCTACAGAGACACTGCCAAGACCAGCCAGGTCAGAACACAGGGCCGTGAATGAGCTGGTTGTCAAAACAGACTCAAGGACAAACAAAATTCCCCAGTGCCTTTTTTGGATTTGTTGATTTAAGACGGCAATGGCTGGGTTTCTCTTTCTTGCAGATTTGAGCACTCCCCTAGACACCACCACTCACAGTGACTGCCACTTGCTCAATCAGTCTGGTCGGCTTCTGGGTAGAGGAGGGCAAACCAGCTGAAGGGGAGGGAGCCCTTCAGCTCCAGAGAAGCAGCTAGGAAGACCTGTGTCTGGGGCTGGCAGTGGGGATAGCTGTCTACCTTTTAGCCATAGTGCGAGAGTCAAGAGAAAGTGAAAGAAGATGGAGGAAGAAGAGGAGGCAGGCTGCGCAGAAGCGGAGAGTGGGCCAGGGAGGTGGCAGAAGTGAGGATTCCTCCCAGGGCAGCTGCCTAGGCCAAATTTGCTGTCTGTCTGTCTGTTTGTCTGTCTGTCTGTCTGATGAAGAGGACAGAATAGAGAGCCAGGAGAAACTGAGTATCATTTTTTTGTTGATAGCCCCCATACCCTTAGATCATTTAAAAATATTTATGTGCATATGTGTGCGCTTCAATTATGGATGGGCACCATGTACCTGTGGAGGCCAGAAGAGAGTGCTAGACTCCCTGGACTTTGGGGTGCAGGTGGGCCATCCTTTGTTGGGTGCTGGGAACTGAACCTATGTCCTCTGCAAGAGCAGCAAACACTCTTAAATACTGAGTCCAGTCCCTACTTAAATCTTTTTAAATTAACTTTTGGAAAAATCCAAGTTTGAAAGCGTATGCCTTGAAGCCATGGACAGTCCAGCTTGGCACTTCTGTAGACCAGGCTAGCCTCTGACTGCATGCTGGGGTTTTAGCTGTGCACTACCACACTTAGCCAGGGGAACTTTCTAGATGGGGCTATGACCTTTCTGATAGGAACTTGAAGGACAGGTGACCAGAATACTAAGTGCTAAGTTGTGCAATCTAGCCCACCCTATTTTTTCCCTTCCATGTAATGGATTTATATCTGATCCCTAGTCACGGTGAGCCAGTCCAGAGAAATCCCTCTCAGGCCATTCAGGTGGCTCCAGCTTCTTCCTTCAGAAGTGAAAGGCAGCCTACAATGCTCACGTGAGCTCCAACCTTCCCAGCAGAGACCTGTCTTCTTTTGCTTGTAACTGTCCCTGTAGCTAGTTCTACTGGTGATCCTGAGCCCAAGTGTTACCCTCTTCCCTCTCCCAGGAGAGCTCAGAGCTTTCATCTAAGGAGATGAAAGCGGCCTCTGCAGACAGTCGGATTTCCTGAAGTGTGTGGACAGAAGGTTTCCATGGGCAAGCAGCAGCTCATACCGAGGAGAGCAGAGTCCCTGGCTCCCTGGTGGAGATCACTTTGAGGGGGTTTCATAGTCCTCTCTACTACAGCCCTTCAAATTCTGACTTTCCAAAATGGAGGGCAGCCCTAGAAGGGGTCAACAGGATCAGGCCTCCCTCTTGCTTTGAGGAGCCTTCAGCAAGCAGTGGTGATTTACCTGTCTCTTGCGTTACAGCTGCAGGCTTACCAACGTGAGCAGACACTTACTCTTCAAGCTAGAGGATCCACCCGGAGACAGGCAGTGCCCTGAGCATTTCCTGCCACAGTCCAGCTGGGGACAGCAGCAACTGCTGGCCTCCTCTCTGACCTGCATCCAGACCCTCAGGGCACCAGACCGTGAGCTGAGGGGGAGGTAGTTCACTTTTGCCTCCTGAGGTTTATGAGGGTAATTGGCATAATAGCAAGCTCTAGGCTTTCTCCCACTTCAAAGCTCAAGGCTCATGAGTGGTTCTGGGAAAACTGAAACCAGGCTCACCCCTCCACCTTGGCTCTCTGTTGTGGAGTCTGGGTAACCAGGACTGTGCTTTCTGGAGCATGGATGTCTAGAAAAAGAAGACGATCTCAAAAGAAAGCTGGCCTTGGATGTAGAAGTAGAAACAAACAGGTCCACAGGCCTGGGTACCCCAGGGACAAGGCCAAACACGTAAAGGAGCATTTGAAGGCGCAGGAACACATGAATGCATACATGCACACACTCCTCTCACGTGGCACCTGCTCACACGGATACACACAACATGTACACATCCAGACACAGGTACACACAAATTCATACCCATGCACACACAGACATAAAGGTACATGAATAGGAACCCACAGGAGAATGTTACACAGGGGTCCCCACCAATGGCACAAATGTATTTGTATGTATACATGTATACACACACACACACACACACACACACACACACACACACACACACACACA
>NW_026590809.1:8988594-9022571 GCF_907164565.1 Psammomys obesus | reverse complement strand
ACACACACACACACACACACACACACACACACACACACACACACACATCCTGTAATTTGAACGGCCAGGCCACTCAATGGTATCCTGGCCAGCTGCCCTGTATAGTTTACCCTGGATGGCAGCCGGGTCCCTCCCCTTGCCCCACCTCTTCCCCAATTGGTTGGATAAATTGCCTCCCTTTGCCCCTTCCCGTGAAGTCTGCCTGCAGCACTAGCACGTCTCTGCTGAGCCTCTGCCCATTTCTGGAAAAATCCTGCAGGACCAGAGTGTCAGCTAGCAGCATGGGTAAGGAAAGGGGTCCCAGAACCATGAATAGACCACCCCTAGTTTGGAGGGTCCTCCTCCCTCCAGGAAATGACTCAACACAGTGGGGAGGGCAGTGGAGAGAGAGCTGGACTTTTGTCCGGACCGACCGATGCAGGCATGAGCAGCTCAAGTGAAGGCTTCCTGCAAAATATTTCTCAGCCTAGCTTAAGTACTAAGGAACAGAAAGGGACTGTCAGAAATGGTGGTCTGCGCATCCCACCCGGCCTCAGCAGGGGCAGGGTGTCAATCTAGTAAATAGATGAGTCTGGTTTTAGCACTGGGAAATTTATTGCTTGCATGGGGGTTACAAAAGAACAGCTCTCACAGACTGGATCTCTCAAGCTGCTTCATGTCCACAGTCAGCTGGGAAAGTCAAGCCTCTAGCCTACTGAGGCTGAGAGTTTGGGAAGGAATGTTGGGGTCCTGCTTCCCTTGGAGCTGGTTCTTCCCTGGACTAGTAGAAAGACCAGTGACCAGCCTGGCACAGGAAACCTACTTGAACTTTGCCTGGGTTCCTCAAACTGGAGAAGTCACAGACTTTATTTAAGATGCTTAAAACTGCAGGGTGCTCCACAAAGATGCTGCTCCAGGCAACCCAGTGGCCTGGACGACGCCCTGGGATACTGAGGCAAAACTCCTCCACCCTTTTCCTCTTTTAAAAGATGCTTTTGTTTTATGAATGTTTGCCTGTATGTATAAATGTGTAGCACATTTGTGTCTAGTGTTCATGTAGGCCAGAAGAAGGTGAGTTCCATGAGTGCTGAGAACTGAACCGATCCTCTGCAAGAACAGGAAGTGCTCTTAACCCCTGAGCCATCTCTTCAGCCCCAGAACAGCCTTTCTGCTGCTGTTTGTTTTTTGAGACAGGTTCTCACTATGTAGCCCTGGCTGCTCTGGAACTCATTATGTATATCAGGCTGATCTTGAACTCGCAGAGATCCTCTTGCCTCTGCCTCATGAGTGCTGGGCTGCAAACATACTTTTGTTGATGCTCTTCACCCCCTTACATCGGTGTGTGGTGGCTCATGCCTGTATCCTAGAGCTAAGGAGTCTGAGGCAGAAGGATCTTGGTGAGTTAGAGGCCAACCTAAGCTAGGTGGTGATTTGCAGGTGAAGCCAGGTTTCTGGACTCCACGCTACTGCTGCCGCCCCACTTCCGACACCTTCTGGATGTGTGTCTCCCAGGCAACAGACAAGGCTTTGCTCTGGACTTTACTCCTTTATTATTTTCTTAAATCTTTATTTGGTCAGTCTAGGTGTTTTGCTTGCACTTATGTTCACTACGTGTGCGCCCTATGTCTAAGGAGGTTACAAGAGGGTGTCAGATTCCCTGGAACTCCATTTATATGCAGTTCTTAGCCACCATGTGGGCACTGGGAATCCAATCTGGTTTCACTGTAAGAGCAGCCCTAAGCTATCTCTCTAAGCCCTCTCCTGCCTGCTTGTGGCCCTGGGTCAGGGCAGGAGGCAGAGCCTAGTCCTGTGAAATCCACCCCAGGATTTCTTTCAACCTGCACCAACCACCTTCCCTGTTCAACTTCTCCACTATCTGGAATCCTGGTGGCTGTTTTGTCAGACTGTAGCCTCTGCCTACAGCTGTGGTGGGTAAGAAAGTAGAAAGTGGCCTAAGGACACACAGCTGGTATCAGTCTTGAGCAAACAACCCGCCTCCCACCCCAATCTGGATTGGTTGTATAACCCTGGATTCGGCCAGCAGCCTGGCTCAGGCCCTGCCTGGGAGAAGTCCCCAGGCCCTGCCCTGGATGGATTTGGTGGAAGATGCAGCCTGCCTGATTTCCTCAGAGCTGCTGATCCACACAGATATCAGAAGACTGCTCACCTAGCTTAGGACTCACAAAGGCCCCTCAGCTTCTGTTTTTGATTTGTCATGTTGAGGATTGAACCCAGGGTCTTTCAATGCTAGGCAAGTACTCTACCACTGAGCTGCCTTCCTCCACTGTTTTTAAGATTTATGGTAGGTTTTTTTTTTTAAGTTTTTTTTTTTTTTTTTAAGATTTATTTATTTTATGTATATGAGTGTTCTATCTGCATTTACACCTGCCAGAAGAGGGACTCAGTTCCCATTATAGATGGTTGTGAGCTACCATGTGGTCGCCAGGAATTGAACTCATGACCTTTGGAAGAGCAGACAGTGCTCTTAACTGCTGAGCCATCTCTCCAGCCTGATTTATTGTAGTTTTAATTATTGTGTATGTGTGTCTGTATCCACAGAGGTCAGAGGCATCTTATCTCACCTAGAACTGAACTTTCAGGTAGTTGTGAGAGGCCTGATATCGATGCTAGAAACTGAACTGCTGAGTCATCTCTCCAGCCTCCCTAGCTTAGTTTAATTTTGTTTTGTTTTTAGACAAGGACATTTTTGGGTTTTGTTTGTTTTTATTAAACAACTAATTTATTTATCTATTTATTCATCCTTTTATTTATATATTTATTATACAATTTATTTATTTCTTCTGCCTGTGCATTGGAAGAGGGAGGGCACCAGATCTCACTATCGATGGTTATTAGCTACCATGTGGTTGCTGGGAATTGAACTCAGGACCTTTGGAAGAACAGCCAGTGTTCTTAACCTCTTAGCCATCTCTCTTTTTTTTGTTTGTTTGTTTGTTTTGTTTTGTTTGTTTGTTTGTTTTGTTTTCGAGACAGGGTTTCTCTGCGTAGCCTTGGCTATCCTGGAACTCACTCTGTAGAGCAGGCTGACCTTGAACTCAGAGATCCACTTGTCTCTGCCTCCCAAATGCTGGATTAAAAGGTGTGGGCCACCACTACTGGGCAAGACAGGGTCTTTCTATGTAACCTTGGCTGTCCCAAAACTATGTAGACCGGGTTGGCCTTGAACTTGTAAAGATCTACCTGCTGAGTTCTGGGATTAAAAGCATTAAAGGATGCCCCCAACTCAATATGTAGTAAGGCTAATCTTGAACTCATGCCCTTCCTGCTCCTGCCTCCCTATGGCCACAGTGCCCAGCCCGCTGTGGTACTATTATCTCCTTTTCACAGATGAACTGGACACTGAGTTAGATCATTTGCCCAAATTACTATGACCACTCAGGTAGGCTGAGGCTTAAATAGAAGTCAATGTCATGACTACTGAGCACAAAGCCTCTGCCCCACTTCCTCCAAGACCAAGAGAGTCCACTTCTGGCTCATGTGGCTCTGCTTTCCCACCATACTCTCCCCATCATCAGAGCTGGGGGACAGGAGTTGGGAGGGGGGAAGGATAGAACAAAGTTATGGGCTGAAATAGGGACCTGGGGCAGCAGCGAGTCTGCCCTTGGCTGCCAGGTGTGTGTTACAGGCTGTAGAGAGGGAGATTTCGCCTCCAAAGCAGGCCCCAGTCAACGTGTTCCCATTGTTGCTGCAGCTACAAAATGTGGACAGTGTGGCCCTGGTTACCCAACCCCTCTGGAGGCCATGAAAGGTAAGTGTGCATCTAAGAGCGAGCATTCCTGGGCAAAACCCCTAGTTGGTTGAGGGGACTACAGACCTGGCCTTAGCCCTCTGCTTCAGCCCAGCCCATTACCACAACCTGCTTTCTTCCCAGGCCCCCGAGAGAAGATTGTCTACCTGCCCTGCATTTACAGGAACACAGGCACCGAGGCCCCAGATTATCTGGCTACTGTGGATGTTGACCCCAATTCTCCCCAGTATAGCCAGGTGAGGTGAGGCATGGTCACTGGTACCCCTGAGGCTCCCACACAGCCCTAAATTCACCCTTTGTTTTCCTCCTTGGTATGGCAACAGAAGCTATTCATTGCACAGGGGACTAAATTGAAACCCTGCCTGTCCTTGGATGCCAAGCCAAAAATGAGTCTATAGAGGCACAGCCTGGGCAAGCAGCACTTCCTGCTCCTCTTCATCCTAGGTCATCCACAGGCTACCCATGCCCTACCTGAAGGACGAGCTGCACCACTCTGGATGGAACACTTGCAGCAGCTGCTTTGGGGACAGCACAAAGTCACGCAACAAGCTGATGCTGCCCAGTCTTATCTCCTCCCGGATCTATGTGGTGGATGTGGGCACTGAGCCTCGTGCCCCAAAGCTGCATAAGGCATGTCCTCTGTCCTTGGGGCCGGAGACCCTACTGCTGGCCCAACAGCCCCTAGAACAGCTGCCTCCAGCTCTTACACAGGGTCTGACTCAGCAGCAGAGAGGGAGGGTAGACTTTAGAATTACCTAGGCAGGCTGACATGGCACCATTAGGCAGCATGGGTTGGGATGGCAGAAGAGGAGGCTTCTTCTTTGAGCAGAGAAGAGAGCCCTTTTTCTCCATCCAGCTAGGAGCTCAGGGCTTCCCTCAGGCAGGAGCTCCAGGCCTTCCTCTCAGCACTCCATTGGACACCATCCCTCTGTATCAGATGCACACAGCTGGCTGCTGAGGGTACAGAGATGACATTGGCATAGGAGGGGCCCCAGGAGATGGGTGTGCCTTCAAGAGACTTGGGGAAGTTTGATGCTCTTTGGCTGCTTCTCTGCCTCTCTCTTGCTGTTCTCTGAGTTACCAGACTGAATCTGTGCTGTCTTCCCTCAGGGAGAGGAAGAGAAGACAGGGTCCACAGATAAAACAGGGAGAATGGGAGCAGGAAGTTGATTCTCCTGGCTCTGTAAAGCCCTGACCCCATTCCTCACTTTCTCCAGGTCATTGAAGCCAGTGAAATTCATGCCAAGTGCAACCTGGGCAATATGCACACCAGCCACTGCCTGGCCAGTGGGGAGGTGATGATCAGCTCCTTGGGGGATCCCCAGGGTAATGCCAAAGGTATCTGCTGGCACTGTGGCCTCACAAAACTTCAGCAGCTAAGAAGTGTGGGAGGCATCCAAAGCCTGGGGAGCAATGGAGTAAGGAACCAGGGAAAACTGGCTGTCTGAGTACTAGCCAGCATCTGAAATGTCAGCAAGTGATGTCAGTTGTTTCCATTATTCCTACAGTGACGAGGCTCAGCTGGGCCTGGTGGTAAAAGATATAATTCCAGCTATTCTCCAGGCCAAGGCAGAAAGATCACAAATTCAAGGCCTGCCTGGAAAACTTAGCAAGACTTTGTCTCAAAATACAGACAAGGACTGGAGAGATGGCTTGGTGATTAAGAGCATGGCTGCTCTTCCAGAGGACCTAGGTTCAATTTCCAGCAACTACCTGGCAGCTTATAGCTGTCTGTTCCAAGGGATCAAACATCCTCACATAGACATACATGCAGTCAAAAACCAATGTACATAAAATAAAAATAAATTTAAAAAATACAAACCAAAGGCTAGAGAAACACCCCGGTGATAGACCACTTGCCTACCATTAGTGAAGTCCCAGTTTCAACCCCCAATACAATAACACACACATACAACATACACGATGAGCTGTGACTGCTGAGTTTGCTGTGGTTAGTAGTCTGCCATTAGGATGTGAACATACACATGAATCTAGGACATACATACTATAATACCAGCCTTTGTGGATTCATGAGCAAACTTCATGGCCCTGGCTTGGCTTGTTTTGTTTTTTTAGTTGGGAGGAACTCTTGTGAGTTTGAGGCCAGGTTGATCTACATAGTGAGTTCTAGGATACCTACATGGAGGGACTATGTCTCAAGAAAAAGAAAGATGGAGGGAGGGAGGGAGGGAGGGAGAAAGAGAGGAAGGGAGGCTTCTTGGGATGACCTGCCCAAGCTGAGACTCTGGGAAGAAACCACTATGGTTGTAGGTTGGCAAGTGATCTTTATGGGGCTGAATCCCAGAACTCTCCATTCAAGGGGAGAACATTGTCCCCAGAGCTCCAGGAAAGGATGATGTTGAGAAGTTGCTATGAGGGGGAGCACAGAGTAAAGGCTCTGCCTCTCACCTCTCTCTGAAATGGATGTTTGGGCGCCTGACCTTAAGGATCTGGTCAGCCTGCTGGGAAAGAACAATGGTTCACCACCTCTACCTAAGCCCCTTTCTTCCCTGCTCAGGGGGGTTTGTACTGCTGGATGGGGAGACTTTCGAGGTGAAAGGGACATGGGAGAAGCCTGGGGGTGCCGCTCCAATGGGCTATGACTTCTGGTACCAGCCTCGACACAATGTCATGGTCAGCACGGAATGGGCAGCTCCCAATGTCTTCAAAGATGGTTTCAACCCCAGTCATGTGGAGGCTGGTAAGAATCACCCTGAGGACAGGCAGAAGCCTTGGTCCACATCCCCTGCTTTCAGCCCTCTACCCTACACCAGAGACCCCACTCTGGGTAACAGGCTAAGACATGCCTGGTCCTCAGACCTGCTCAGAAGTCCCCTGTGCCCAGTTCCAGCTCTCTGTCCTAGCCAGCGCCCTGCCTCTGACCAGCTCTCCCATCCTGCCCTGAGCTCAGCCTCTGGAACCTATTCCCTCCCCCATCAGGGCTGTATGGGAGCCACATACATGTGTGGGACTGGCAGCGTCATGAGATTATCCAGACCCTGAAAATGAAGGACGGGCTCATCCCCCTGGAGGTCCGCTTCCTGCATGACCCAGCTGCCACCCAGGGCTTTGTAGGCTGCGCCCTCAGCTCCAACATCCAGCGGTTCTACAAGAATGAGGTATCTTTGACACCACATGCACGTATCAGGATCTCCTCTAGGCTTCAGTGTCCACACTTCTTGGTCCCACCAGCCTCAGGCTTCTCCAGGAAGGAACACTGCTTGCTACATGGCTAGGCTAATTTTCACCTTGCCTAAGTCTGTTTTCTGTTGCTATAACTGAGCATCTGAGCATCACAAGCAGGATCATTATAAGGAAGAGAGGTTTATTTAGCTCACAGGTCTGAGGTTAAGCCATCCAAGGTCAAGGAATGGCATCTGGTGAAGGCTTTCTTGGGGTTGGGAACACCTGCCTCCAGGGACATCACAGAGTAAGGCAGCACATGCAAGGGACAAACTGGCTTTATTAGCAGACTCATTTTAAAATACCCACAAACACTCTCACGGGTGAATCCATCCTCCATGAGCTCTGACTGAATTATTTAAAGGTCCCACTTAGTCTCCACGTGATGGTGCACACCTTTAATCCCAGCACTGAGGAGGTGGAGGCAGGTGAATCTTTGTGAAGTGAAAGCCATCCTTAAGAGTTCCATAAAAAGTTCCAGACCAGCAAAGGCCACATAGTGAAATTCTGTCTCGAGCAGCCAACAGGGGCTGGAGAGATGGCTCCGCAGTTAAGAGCACTGGCCATTCTTCCAGAGGACCTTCAATTCCTGTATCCACATAGTGGCTCTCAAGTGCTGTAACTCCAGTTCCAGGGGATCTGAGTTCTCTGGCTGCTGAGGGAACCAGGAACACATGTGGTGCACAGGACATACATGAATGCAAAACACTCATGCATACGAAACAAAATAGAAGTCGATTAAGTTAAAAACAAACAATAAACTAAACAACAAGGTCTCACCTAGCCAGTTAGAATAGCTCACACCTGTAACCTCAGCACTTGGGAGGTGGAGGCAGGAGGATTGCAAGTTCAAGGCCAGCCTCTTCTATAGCGTAAGCCCTCTATCTCACAAAAACAATTAAGACCCCACCTCTTAATTCCTCACAAAGGCAATTAAATTTCAGCATGGCTTTTGGTAGGGACACTTGAAACCTAATTGGCTATATTGGTAAATTTATTCAAAATCTAAGGCTAAGGTGGTATATACCTGTGATTCTAGCACTTGGAAAGTGAAGGCCAGAGGAACTGCAGTTCAAGGACAGCTTCAGCTACAGTTTGAGGCCAACTTGGGAAACATGAGACTATCTCAAAAAGCAAAGCAAAACAAAACAAAAATCTACTTAGTGAGTGAAAGGAAGGATTGACTCAGAACACACCAAGACCAAGTTCTCAGCACAAAAGAGATTTCTTTTCCCCAGACGAACAAAGGGCAGGAAATATGACAAGAAGACAAGAGGAGAGAGAGAGGACAAGGGGGAAGGAATGACAAAGGAAAGGGATATTTGCTCCAGAGGGCTGGCTTGGAATAGAGAGAATGACAGTTTATAAAGAGAAAAGGGGAACCCCTGTGTTAAGATGAATTGGTTAATTTTAATTGGGCATGTTAATTAGGTTAGCTAAAGGGGAATTTTGATTGCTGGACCTCAATCCTTTTTTTTTTTTTTTTTTTTTGGTTTTCAAGACAGGGTTTCTCTGTATCGCCCTGGCTGTCCTGAAACTAGGTCTGTAGACCAGGCTGGCCTTGAACTAACAGAGTTCTGAGATTAAAGGCGTGCAGCACCACCACCCAGCTTGGACTTCAATATTTTTTGATAGCTGGACATTGGAGATCAGCCTCAGGAGGACAAAGTGGCCAAATTAGGAAATGGACCTTGGTGGCTAGCTTTAGGAATGTAATCTAATAGTTTTCAGCAAGGGGGAGAAGGTAAAAGACAAAACCTGCCTGAGTTTTGGCATGCTCTGGCCTGCTAGAGCCCTTCAGCAAACATCTATGTCAGCTGCTCTGACAAGTAGTGGCAATGCCATGGCGAAGCAGTCACGGTCCCTGCTTTAGGAGCTTGCAGGGAAGGAGACCCTACCCAGGAGGCCCCGTATCTGTTCCCTTCCTGTTCCCAGTTCTGATAAGTACACTTTGCCTCCCCCCCCCCCCCCCCCCCCCCCCCGAAACCCCCCTCCCCCCCCGCCCCCCCCCCCCCCCGTGTAGGGAGGCACCTGGTCAGTGGAGAAGGTGATCCAGGTGCCCTCCAAGAAAGTGAATGGCTGGGTGCTTCCTGAAATGCCAGGTGAGTGTCAGCAGAGGGCGGGGGTCAGCAAGTTGATCCTGGCCTGGGAAAAAGAAGACAGACTCCTTAAAGCCCATCAACCCATTCCTTAGGCTTGATCACCGACATCCTGCTCTCCCTGGATGACCGCTTCCTCTACTTCAGCAACTGGCTGCATGGAGACATTCGGCAGTATGACATCTCTTGCCCACAGAAGCCCCGCCTCACTGGACAGGTAGAGGCATTAGTGAAGGAGTCTGAGCATAGCATAGAGGCTGGGAAGCTGCTGAGGGATGATAAGGGAGGAGCATGAAGAACAAAAATGTGGGCAAAGGTACAGGCTTAGAACTGGAGAGCCAAGGCTGAACACAAGGAAAAGAAAGGGATGCTCGCAGAGTATAGGGGAGCACACTTTCAAGGCCAGTGCTACAGAAACATAGGCAAGTGGTTCCCTGTTGATTTGAGCCCAGCCTGGTCTACATAGTGAGTTTCAGGCCAGCCAGAGTTACATGGTGAGATGCTATCTTAAACAACACACACATAAGGGCAGGAAATCACTTCTTCTGTAGTGTCCACACTACATCTTTTTGCAGTGATAAAATGCCTGACAAATACAGAGGAAGGAAAGGTTTATTGTATCATGGCTTGAGAAGGGGTAGAGGCCATCATAGACAGGTGTGGTGATACAAGCATAAGGCAGCTGGTCATGTTCTGTGTGCAGTCACAGGAGGCAGAGTTGAATGCTGGGACTCAGCTCCTCTTTTTATTCATTCTGGAGCCTCAGCCCATGGGATGGCACTCATGTTCAGGGTGGATCTTCCCTCCTAATCAAATCTCTCCGGAATGCCCCACAAACACTCAGGGATGGGGGGTGTCCTCACTGATTCTAAAACCTAGTGAGGTCGATGATTATTAACCATCACCGTATCTCTTACTGTTGGTCCCCTTGTCCTCTGCATGCCTTCACCCAGATCTTCCTTGGTGGCAGCATTGTTAAAGGAGGGCCTGTGCAAGTGCTGGAGGATCAAGAGTTGAACTGTCAGCCAGAGCCCCTAGTGGTCAAGGTGAGAACTTCTCTCTGGTCTCACTGGCCCCTCAGATGCACCCTCAAGGAGAATTGGGTGGGATACAGTTGGTGTGCAAATTGGGCACCAGTTGCTTAGGCAGTCTGAGTGTTACTTAGAGTCTGACCTCTTGTTTCCCCCAAGGGAAAACGAGTTCCTGGAGGTCCTCAGATGATCCAGCTCAGCTTAGATGGGAAGCGTCTTTACGTCAGCACGTCACTGTACAGTGCCTGGGACAAGCAGTTCTACCCTGATCTCATCAGGTGAGAAGCAGTGTGGGGACTCACCTCTCCAACTGTCCTCTCCTAGAAGCATCATTTGGTCTTTTGAAGGTGCCTCAGGAACTTGGCCTGTACCCCACCATACAGATGGCCCATTTAGACCTTGTGCCATCCTCAGGAACCCATTTATCTCACAAAATCTTGGGGTGGGGGTTGGCCACATACAACCTCTCACTTACTCTCTTTTTCTCTTCCAGGGAAGGCTCCGTTATGCTGCAAATTGATGTAGACACAGTCAATGGAGGGCTGAAGCTGAACCCCAACTTTCTGGTGGACTTTGGGAAGGAGCCCCTTGGGCCAGCACTGGCTCATGAGATTCGATACCCAGGGGGTGACTGCAGTTCTGACATCTGGATTTGAAGACTAGCCCTAAAGCCCATCCTCCACATTCTGAGCCCTCACTCTAAGGAGCCTGGCTCCACTCTGTTCTTTCAGCCCCACCTCTCCATGGACATGCTGAGATGACTGAGATCTGTTGAGTATCATCTTACTACTGTTGCTTATTGTTCACTGTGCTATTCTTAAATGAGCTTTTGGAAGCACCAACAAATAAAATGCTGACCCTATCCTCAGATCACCTTGTCATGGAGGGGAGGGGGTTGAGTCCTTTGCCACTGCCACTTTCGTGCATAGAGAAGACCTGAAGAGGACTCCAGAAGGTTGTGGTGACTAGTCTGTGTCAGTGATTCCAGCATGATGCCAATGATGTCAAACATCTCCCTTTTATCATCATACAGAACCAAAAGATTTAGGGGGATGATTGCCACAGGAACCTGAGGTGTGAGCATGTCAATCAATGTTTTAGGCTTTGTGTGTGGGGATCGTGCCCCAGGTTGATACTGGGTTTCTTCCTTGATCTCTCTCCACCTTAGATATGGCGACAAGCTCTCTTTTGAGACCTAGAGCTTGCTATTGCAGCTGGGATGGCTTACTCCAGGGATCCATCTCAGTTTTCCATGTGTTGGGATTACAGGCCAGCCACCGTGCCCATGCAATGTTCACAGTGGCTCTGGAGATCAGAGGACTGGACCTCACACATATCAAGCTCTTTGTCTTTCAACCATCTCCCCAGTCGTGTTGTTTTGTATTTTTCCTAAGTCTGTTTTCTGTTGCTATAACTGAGAAGCTGAGCATCACAAGCAGGATAATTATAAGGAAGAGAGGTTTACTGAGCTCACAGGTCTGAGACTAGGTCATCCAAGGTTGAGGAATGGGCCATCTGTGAAGGCTTTATTGGGGTTGGAAATTCTGCCTCTAGGGATAGCACAGGGTGAGAGAACCATGTGCAAGAAAGAGATAAACATGGAACCAAAATCTCACACATCATGCTTTTGTTCTCTTTAAAGTCTAAACATTTTCTTTGAACAATCCATCCCAGGTAGAACTGATTCTCTCCCTTTGCCTCTTCTACCTACCACATCCTCCTCCAGCGAGAGACTCTTCATATCCATAAGCTGCCTGAACTCAAGCTCACGATGAACATGCCATTGTGCCTTTGTTTTGTTTGAACAGCGCAAACAGATTACAGAAAAGAGAGAAAGAACTTCTGAGGGTAGGAGGGGTCCTAAGGGAGGAATACCTACATGTGAATTGAAAAACCTTAATTCCCAGCACATGGTTGAATATCAGCATAAAGTATGCTTTAATAAACAATAGAGTGTTTGCTATGAACAAATTATCTTAATTATTATTCTATCACTGTCAAGAGACACCATGACCAAGGCACTCCTGTGCCATGTTTTCCTACCATAATAATGGTAGACACTTCTCCCTGTGGAATCGTAAGTCCCAAACAAATTCTTCCTTTCTTAAGATGCCTTGGTCATGTTTTTTTTTTTATTTTTTTTATTACAGCAATAGAAAAGTAACTAATCCACACTGTCAAGTTCACTGAGAATCTGGTCCTAAGGGGTCACCTGGGCTTGAGAAGAACTTCCGCTCCTCTACTCTGCCTTTTACCAGTTTTTTCATGTGCATGAGAAGTCCAAGGCCTGGCCAACTGTGGCTTCACCTGGAAACACTGAGGAAAGTTTCTCTCTGTGCTGGCCCTCCTCTCTATAGATTCAACAGTTACAGTGCACTGGGTGAGGTCTCCATGGCCTCCCTGAACAAGAAACAGGTGCCTCCTTACAGCTACAGGACAATTCAAGAGATGTCCTATAGTTCCCTGGGACTTATCTTATGGGGGAAGAGTAAGTTAATAAGAAAAAATATCTCTGGTCATACCTGTATAGGTCTCCAACTATGGTTATTGAACACAGAGAAGGTCATTTATACCTTCTGTGTACTTCTAACTACTGTGTAATATTTGCATGAAGCTTGAGTAAAAGCCAAACACTTTTAGATAAAACTTGATTAGACATACAGTTTTGTTCCTTAAGCTAGTCCTGTATCAAGCTCAGATAAGTAATCCATTGATTTTTCTTTTTCTTTCAAAAAGCAGCAGACTGTGTACAGAATGGAACACAATCACACACAGGGATACACAAAGAAGCATCCCAGCTCTCAGCCACAGAAAGCCAACTCCAGGGCCGGGGGTACTGGCGCAGGCCCTTCATCCTAGGAGGCAGAGCCAGGTGGATTTCTGAGTTTGAGGCCAGCCAGGGCTACACTGAGAAATCCTATCTCAAAAAAAAAAAAAAGTACAAAACAAAACAAACAAAAAAAAAATCAAAACAACAAAAAAGAAACTCTACTGATTTAAGGTTTGACATCAGTGTTTTTAACTTTGACCTTAGAGATATTAATACCATCTACATAAAGTCTTATTTTTTTATATACCTTATGTAGCATTCTGTTAAAACATCTGGCCATCTTAATCTTTATATAAAAATTCCCTCTTACTAAAAATATTTTCGTTTTTATAGCCTTTTAACATGGTCCCCCCCCCCCTTTTTTTTCTGTGTAAACCCTGGCTCCCCTGGGACTCACTATGTAGATGAGGGTAGCCTTGAACTCCGAGATGTGCCTGACTCTGCCTTCTGAGTGCTGGGATTAAAGATGTGTACCACCAGGGGTTTTCTTTCCTTTTTAATAGCATAAAATACAGGAACATTACTGAATTAATTTGCTGGTTGTGAGAACTTTTGCCTTCGGGTGGGAAAAAAATATCTCTCCCCTCCTCATAAGGTCCTAACAACAAACCAATGTTTGATGTCACCAAAGTTCACGCTTAGGGAAACAGTTTCCTGGGCTTCCTAGAGAGCACAGGTGAGGGTTTACTGACAGGAGTGTGAGCGACCCAAAAGCAGTGTGCCGGCAAGTCTTCACCCACTGTGCGATGGTTTCCCACGGCTGTGTAGGTGAAGCTGCTTTCCCTTAGTCTTTTCAGCACACATATTTTAGCTTCTCCCAAGACCTTGAGACCACGTGCAATTAGGGAAGAGCTACATCCAACTGCATCCAATGACCCTCCTGCTCCCTTGTTCTACGAAGGAGCATTGAAACTCAAGACCAGTTGTGGTGATATTTAAATTTTTAAATTATTTTTAAAAATTATTTTTAACTATATGAGTGAGAGCCCACTAGTGAAGATGCCAGTAGAGGCTGGAGGTGTGAGGTTTCCTGGAGCTGGAGTGATGCGTTCTTGTGAGCTGCCTGATGTGCATGCTGGGAACTGAACCTGGGTCACATCTGGAAGAGCACTGAGTGCTCTTAACCACTGAGCCAACTCTTCAGCCCCAGTGTGCCAATCCTTTATAAGCAGATATAGCTGGTCTTATGAAAATAGCAGTTGTTTGGCTTAGAGCGGAATCCAACACACATAGGATAATGAAATACGTTATTATTTTCTGTGTACGTGCTGTTACACTATGGGGCTTTATAAGCTCCCATGCAAATCTTATAGAAAATACACCAAGATGAAAAACTCAAGTGATAGCACATGCTGGAGAGGTTGTGGAGAAAAGGGAACCCTCCTCCATTGTTGGTGGGAATGTAAACTGGTTCAACCACTTTGGAAGTCAATCTGGCGCTTTCTCAGACAACTAGGAGTAGTGCTACCTCAAGACCCAGCTATACCACTCCTAGGTATATACCCAAAATTTGCTCAAGTACACAACAAGGACATTTGTTCAACCATGTTCGTAGCAGCTTTATTTGTAATAGCCAGAACTTGGAAACAACCCAGATGTCCATCAACGGAGGAATGGATACAGAAATTGTGGTATTTTTACACAATGGAATACTACTCAGCAATCAAAAAGGAGGAAATCATGAAATTTGCAGGCAAGTGGTGGGATCTAGAAAAGATCATTCTGAGTGAAGTATCCCAGAAGGAGAAAGACAAACTTGGTATATACTCGCTTATATAGACCTACAAGATATGATAAACATAATGAAATCTACACACCTAAAGAAGATAATCAAGAAAGTGGACACAGGCGAAGGTGATTAATCCTCATTTAGAAAGACAAATGGGATGTGCATTGAACGTATGACAGGAGTCTATCACAAAAGGGATCTGAAAGACTCTACCTAGCAGTGTTTCAAAGCAGACACTAAGACTCATAACCAAACCCTCGGCAGAGTGCAGGGAATCATATGAAAGAAGGGAAGTTAGTATGATATGGAAAGGATAGGAGCTCTACAAGGACCAAATATATCCGGGCACAGGGTCTTTTCTGAGACTGACACTCAACCAAGGACCATCTATGGATATAACCTAGAACTTCTGCTCGGATGTGGCCCGTGGTAGCTCAGTAACCAAGCAGTTCTCCAAAGTAAGGGGAACACGGACTATTTCTAACAGGATCTCAAGGGCAGGCTGTTTGACACCCCCCCCCCCCCAGGGGAGAGCAGTCTGTTAGCCACAGAGGAGGACTTTGCAGCCAGCCCTGAAGATACCTGATAAAACAGGGTCAAATGAAAGGGGAGGAGGTCCTCCCCTATCAGTGGACTTGGAAAGGGGCAGGGAGGAGACCAGGGAGGGAGTGCGGGGTTGGGGAGGGAATGAGGGAGCGGGATACAGCTGGGACACAGAGTTAACAAAATGTAACTAAAAAGAAAAATAAAATTAAAAAAAAATAAAATGTTAAAAAAAAAAGAAAATACAAGACCATCAAAAATCTGTGTGTGTGTGTGTGTGTGTGTGTGTGCGCGCGCGTGTGTATGAATACAAGCAAAACATGTCTGAAACTCTCAAATACTAAATCTTTAAAACCACAGTGCTAGAGTTATTGAGGTTGTAACCTGCTCAAACTCTCTAGCCCATCTGTGGAGACCTACTTTAGTTCTCAGCACACCTGTGGCTCCTCTGTTAACACCTGCTGTCTCCTTTAGCAAATCACAAGCCATTTTGCCTCCAAGTCTCCATTTTGATCATAAGATGAAATTAAGTTCAAGTTCTTAGGACTACATGCCTGAGACCAGAATACAATTCAATAGTTCAATATTTGCTGCTTAGAATAAGACAATAGACGATAAATGCATGTTCTGTTGGAGTTAAGACTGCAATATCCTATGTTTTTTTTTTTATTTTCCAGAAAGCTGAAAAGCCCCCAAGAATTCCCCTACCTTGAATTTCAGCCATCAGCTTAAAGTGTTTTGTCTAGCTACCTCAATACAACACAGTACACTTGGAACAAAATAGATTATGCTTAGCTAGTCAAAATGATGTAAGGCTACTGGGCCCTTCTTCCTACACCTGGCTACCTGGTTACATTTTTTTTTTCATATAAAAAATCTGCCTTAGAAACAGTCACAGTCTGGCTCCCAAGTCCAGGTTATCGCCCCGACTGGTTAGTTTTTGTCCAGAGTTCAGTAAACTTCCATCAGTCTGAGTCTGGTGTGTGAGTGATCACTAATAACAAGGTTGGCTTTTTTTTTTTTTTTTTTTTAGGGGCATTCTCTCCATGTCCTGACAATAAACATTCTTCTACTTTATTATGGTTGCTACTATTATTGATTTGGTACCCACAATCTGAAGAACACAGAAAACAGACAACAATAATCTTAAAGAACCCAGAGTAGGGTAGCATTAGCCTGTTCATTTGCTTAGCCTTTCTATGTCACTGTAACTGCAAAGGAAAAGCAAGCAAACCCAGAGAGAAAGCTGTTAACAAGCTTGCAACAAATGAGTCTCAGGAAGGGAAGGAATAGTCTATAGGCTTGGAGACACTGCGCAGAAAGAGCAGGCATTGGGACCCAGCAGAGCCTGCATCTCTAGTCTCCTCTAACAGGCTGATCTCTGCCTCCAGCTGTTGTGGCTGCCCGGTTGCAGCAGCTTGGCCAGCACCTGGCAAGCTCCCCTTGAGTCTCAGCTGGGGTCTGTACTTTCTCAAGGCCCTGTGCTGCTACACATCCACATGAGCTTTTGAGGTCTAGCCATCTCAAAGCGTTAGCTCCCATCAGTAGCTGGCTAGGGCTAGAAGCACTTGGCTGGGAAAACTCTAAGTCCCCTATAGAAACCAGTAAATATATCATGTACAACCATATACCAAACTGGGTGTAGTTATGTGTGCCTTTAATCAATCACAGCATTCCAAGGCACAGGCAGGTGGATCTTTTTGGGTTCAAAGTCAGCTTCTGCACAGTGAGTTCCAGGCTAGCCAGAATTACACAGTAAGAACCTGTCTCAAAACAAAAAATGTCAAAAGAAAGAGGGTGGGATGGCATCAAGCTCTACTGGCAATACTGGCAGCTCAAGATGTGGCCTGGCTATATTTACTGTAGCTTCACTGGCCTCTGAGTGCCTAGATGGGAGAACATTGTGTTTCACGATGAAGTTGGTTTAGAATAGGGGACCTTTGCCGTGCAGTCAGTTAAAGCACTGTCTTTTGAAGTGAATCTGCAAGTTCATAATCTGGACCCTTCATGTATGGGACCTTACCTTTAAGGCTCCAGGTCTATTATCCCAGTGCAGAGTGCAAGGTTTCTTTTTAATTACACTAATCTCTCTAGTGACTGCCTGTTTTGTCCAGAACCGTTGTTTTCAGCTTTAAATTGGCCCACACTTCTTTCCTCATCAAGCTGCCTGTGAATATTTTCCCATCCTTCTGCTCTACTCTTCTCACCGCATGCATAAATGTGGCTAAGAACACTGAGTAGTAACTATAGTAAGAACTGTAGTAAGGTACAGACCAAATAGCATGCTGTTTTGAAATTTCCTTCATCAAGCATTTCAGTTCATTACTTTTAAACCCAGTCTCAAATGTTTAGGACCTGGACTGAACACTGCCAGATCCTGTGCCAGAGAACAATATGAATGGCCTCTTAACTACTTCCCACACTCTTCGTTCCCCTCCAATATCTCATGAGCACAGTCTTCACTGCTTGCATTTCTATTGGCATCCCAGTCTTCTGAACTCCCACCAGAATGCCCATTAGCTCCTGCCTTCAGCATTCCAGGACTTCCCTAGCTCACAGCTCCAAATTCTTGTACATTTCTCCACAAAACAGTTCTAAATATACCATACACAGCTGCATACCACAAGGTCAGGAAGCCACAGTAGAGACTCCTCTCCCAGCACTAGTTTTCCATATTGGTTATTTGTGTTGCCACTATAATGAAATAGCCACAAGAAGCAACTTGAGACTGCTTTTCTTTTGACCTTGTGGTTCAGCGGATGCAGCCTTTACTGGTGGAGAAGACATGGAAACAAGGGGTGTTTCCCTCCTACCTCAGCAGATAAGGAAGCAGAGAAAGGGCAATGGTGTCACTCAGTGGGTTCTTTCTTTTTATGCAACCCAGTGGATGAGATGATTCTATCCACCATCATGCTGTATTCTTCCTGGAAGCTCACACACAGACACACCCAAAGTGCGCATCACTGATGCCCCAGGGATTTCTTAATCTAGTTAGCTGACAATCAAAGCTATTTATCATACTGTGCTTGTCCTATTCAATAGGACAAACCTTGAGCACTTGTTACAGCAGAAAGGAAGGAAGCTCCCTGAGACAGCTAGGCTATATCTCAAGCACCTATGACATTTCTGAAAGAAGACATGCATCTAAAATGCACAGAAAACTGGAAAACTCACAAATCAGACATAGAGGATCTGGCATTCCAAGCCAGGGCTCATGGCACTGTATTTCTGTGAGCTCCGGGCCAGCCTGGACTGCATGCCAATAACAATAACAATAATCACACCTCACAATATGCTAGAGGTATATTGTGATGTCTAAGGAAAATTCCATTTTGTGCTAGGCACCCATGTTAAAATCCTAAAAGGTAAGTTCCCTGACTCCTTGCCCCCTCCCCAGAATGGCATAACTGTTCTAAAATGATTAGCTGCTTGCTTTGGCGTCTGTAAACTCACTTATCACTGTGTGTGGTGGGAGTAAGGCAGTTCCTTTCGTAGCTGTAAATTCTGCAGAAGTGAAGTAAGTGTGGTTTTCTCTTATAAAAGCCCTTCCTGTACCTCCTCTCGGAATCACATCACTGAACTGGATTAGAGGTTACAGCCCTGCCAGCAGTTTTAACAAACCTGGCTAATTATAATCTGAATTGAGTCTGGTGGTCTTTTCCCAGTGGTCTCAAACTTCAGAACAATATCTTAGTGATAGAGTGCGTGTAGGACCCTGGCTTCAGTGATGATGATGACGACGACAATGAGGAAGAGGAGGAGGAAAAAATTGGTAAGAATATAGAGAAGGTAGACCATCCATTGCTGGTTAGAATGTAACTCACATTTCTGAGCTGCTCATGTAGCTCTGTGGTAGAGTGTCTGCCCAGCATTCAGGAAGGCCCTAGATTCAAATCCTAGTATATATTTTTCTCACCCAAGTGCAGTGGCGCAAGCCTTTACTACATTAACCCCAGCCCTTGGAAATCAGAGGCCGGCAGATGCAGTGAGTTTGAGACCAGCCAGTCAATGAGTTTGAGATCCAATTCCAGGATGGCCAGGGCTACATAGAGGGACCCTGCCTCAAAAAAAAAAACAAAAAAAAACCTAAAATACATCCCCCCCCCAGGCAAGTGTGAATGTGAGTGTGTGTGTGGGGGGGACAGGGGATCTGTGTTTACATATTTGGGGGTGTGTTTGTGCACTTGTGTGCACATGGATATGGAGGTCCAAGGCTGATGTCACAATCCTCCATCAGTCTTCCACTTTTTGTTTTTATTGTTTTGGTTTTTTTGAGACAGGGTTTCTCTGTGTAGCCGTGGCTGTCCTGGACTCACTTTTGTAGACAAGGCTGGCCTTGAACTCACAGAGATCTCTCTGGCTCGGCTCCCTGAGTGCTGGGAGTGATGTGCCAGCACTGCTCGGCTACTCTTCCAATTTCTCATCTCCCAAGCAAACCCGGAGCTTACTGACACAGCTGGCCTTGCTAGTGAACTTACTCTGGGAATCCCATCTCTACCTTCCAAGGCAGATCATGGGTGGCTCCCATGCCCACCTGGCAGTGCATGGGTGCTGGAAACTGAATGCAGGTCCTTACAGTGGAGCCACTGATTCAGCTTCCCAGCCCCAGGAACAACCATTCTTTCTGTTTTGTTTTGTTTTTCAAGACAGGGTTTCTCTGTGTGCAGCTGTGGCTGACCTGGAACTCGACATGTAGAGTAGGCTAATCCCAAAGCACAGAGATCCAACTGAGTCTGCTGCCTGATTTCTGGGGTTAAAGTGTGCCGCTACATACTGCTAGGAACAACCATTCTTTAAAACAGTTTGGCAGATCTTTATAAAATTAAATTCATGGGGGCTGGAGAGATGGCTCAGAGGTTAAGAGCACTGGCTGTTCTTCCAGAGGTCCTGAGTTCAATTCCCAGAAACCACATGGTGGCTCACAACCATCTATACTGGAATCTGATACCCTGTTCTGGCATGCAGGTGTACATGCAGATAGAGCACTCACATGCATAAAATAAATAAATTTTTTAAAAAATTAAATTTATAAAATCTTCACAAGATAAAACATAAAATTAGGTTATAAAATAAACTTTCTATATGAGCAACTGCCCTTTGTGCATTTATTTGGAGAGTGAAATTGAAAATGTCTCTTCATATAAAAACTGGTACAGAATTGTTCATGGCTTTTCTGCCAATCATCCCCAAATTAGAAACAACCCACATGTCCTTCATCAGAGTCATTACAAACAAGAGAATGGCTAAACAGACTGTGTTATATCTATACCATGGAACGATACTCACAACAAAGACGACTGAGCTTTTGATAAATACAACAGCTTGAATGGATCTCAGGGGATTTACTTCTAAAACAACTTAATAGCCTTGTTACCTCCCACCACCCAGGTGTCTGTGTGTGAGCGCTCACGTGTTTGCGTGTGTGTAACATGAACATATGCCATTGTATATGTATCTCCTTCATCTACCATATGGGTCCTGGGACTGGAACTCAGGCCATCAGTCTTAGCAGCAGTTGGTTTTTTGTTTGTTTGTTTGTTTGTTTTTTCCCACTGAGCAATCTCACCAGCCCAAGGGAATTACTTTGAATGAAAACACACACACACAGGCACACACACACAAATCTTACTTTTTATATATGTCTGTATAAAATTATTCTGATTATAAAACGTTCTTCAAGTGACAAAACTGTGTAACTGGAGAACAGGTTAAGGGTTGCTAGGCGTTAAGCATAACATCAGGTTGTCTTCTGCGTCAGAACTTAAGTGGGTAATACAAATCTACAGTGTGATATGATTATAGAGATCTACACACGTGAGCGAGTGTAAGCCGGTGGACTCTGGATTAGCTTGGCTGACTATATCAATGCCACTTTCCAGGTTATTATGCTGTACCTTTTACCGCCCTTCCCTTTTCAATCCCTATCACTAGATAGGAGAGAAACAAGGATGGGGGGTGTCCCTGAATCTGATTTCTTTCTTCCCGTTTCTTCTTTTAGCACAACTTCTAACCAACACCCATGAGCGACCACCAACCCCACCTATGGGACCCGAGCATTTTTATACCCTCTGAAAAGTTCCCAGAATTCCAAATGTCACACAATCACAGAAACTAGCTACAGCTGGCAAAACTATGATTTGCATGAGGCAAGTCATAGTCAGCTGCTTCAAAGTAGGCTTATATTCCCACTCCTGGGATTAAAATTAAAACATACTCTTATTAGTCTGTGTTTTTAAAAGAAGCCAAAACTCCAGAATTGTCACGACTCTGAAGTTTCTGTTTTGCAGTGTTTTCACCTGGTTTTGGTAGCAAGACTACACTGGCTTCATAGAATAAATTTAGTAGAGCTCCTTTACTTCGTGTTTACATTTTGCTTTTTGAGACATGGAAAGAGATGAAGCATACACATGAAAGCAAAGCACTCGAGTTAGTTCCAGAGTGTAGTGGTTAGCACTCTGGACTCTGAAAGCAAAGCATTAACAGGTAGAAGGTGAGCAAGGAGATAAGACAGAGAACAGCACCAGCCGCTCACAGACAGGCTTTATTCTGGAAAAGACCTGCAAAGGGGGTAGGGTGAGATGCCTTTATTGGAAGGACCGGAACCAGTTATAGGGCAGAACAGGGAAAGGAGGAAGGGACTGTACAGTTTCCTTTTGTGACCAATGTCAGCAGTTGCTATGGGTAGCTAGGGGGGTCAGCCGATCCATAAACATCTCTTGTGGGTTACTAGGGAAGATGGGTTGAGGAGGCAAGAATCTGGAAAATGAGTTTGGTATTAACTTGCTTTGGTTCTGGGAGTTGTCATTGCTTAACTAAAACGGAAGCACTGAAATAAAGTGATGAGACAATGGCCAATAATAGAGGGAAAAAACCATTTTCACTTAATGTGCTTCAGCTGTTAAGGATTTCAAGCTTCTTTGTGGACGGGAGGGGAGCCTGCAGTTGTAGAGAGGTTGTTGGCCGCATGGAATGGCTAAGGAAAGACAGAAGGGTAAGGAAAGAAGGGTGGAATGGTTCAACTTGCTTTATACCAAAAGGAGTTGCAGAAATTTATAATGAATTGCCATACTAGCCATCATTTTCTAACAATTTTTAAAAAGCATCAGCTGGGCATGGTGGCTCATGCCTTTAATCCCGGCACCCAGGTGGCAGAGGCAGGAGGATTTCTGAGTTAGAGGCGAGCCTGATCTATAAAGGGATTCCAGGACAGGAGGGCTCTGCTACACAGAGAAACCCTGTCGGGGGGGTGGTGGTGTGGGGGGGATAGATAGCTATCATCTATCTATCTGTCTATCGGTCCGTCCATCCATCCATCCATCCATCTATAGCTATGGGCATTCCATTTTGTAAATTTCCCCAATTTTGGTTAACAACGAGAATTCCTAAAACCAGAGAAATTTGGGTCCCGCAACCAAAACAACTTGTTTTGCTATATTCTTGCTTGATGCGTCCTATCGACCCCTTCTCCCCTAGTAATGGAAATACTTATCAACCTCCTGACATTTTTAACTCAGCATATTCCCCAGCTACCCCTAGCCAACCACTTTCCTACCCTGTAACTCCCTTTCGTAGTTCTCGGACCCGAGAAGGCATCTAGGCACGTCTTTTGCCGAGTAAAGCCTACGCTCGGTCCCTTTCCTCCTCCTGGCTGACCTCACACCGGACGAGATCAGAGGGCAAAAGACAAACGCTTCAGAGGGGGCCGAGCACCCGGGCTTTCATCCTGCGGTCCCTTTAAGAACAGAACCCTTTCCGGACCGCAAGCCTAACCGACCCCGGTTTTAACCGAAACCTAACCTGGACTTCCCCCTCTTGACTAAAATAAGACCAACTTTGGATTTTCCCTCCCCTCTCGACCAATCGCATTCTGTTACCAGGCAGACTTTCACTGCCTTCGCCTAGGTGGCAGCAACGACCAATCACAGAGCAGGCCGTGCGTGTATCCAGGCAGATCGCGGCTGGCACAACCATTCAGAAAGAGGAAAAATAAAAGCAACTCAAGAGCCCGCCGGCCCGGCACCGTGGGACTGGGCTGGAGCGGAGGTAGCCACGGGGTAGTTTCTCTTTCTCTCTCACCGATGTAATAATGTCGGTGCTGGAAGGCGACGGTTCCGAGGTAGGAGGGGCAACAGGCTTGGGAGCAGCAGGACCCGCTTTCCGCAGCTGCTCACCCGGGGGCACGTGCCCGAATCAGGGACCGGGTTCCCCGCGGGGTTTCCTGCGCCGAGTCCCGGAGTTCGGAGCCCGAGCCTCCGCGGGCCAACACTGGGGATGGGGTGAAGGGGTCCGAGGGGAGTGGGGACGCCTCGGGGTGGGATGTCGTAGGATGACGTAGGGTCCGCGCCGCGGCGAGGGGCACCGGGGGAAGCCGTGGTGAGACTCAGTAATGAGAACTTGGGCCCAGTTTTTTTTCAAACCTGGAAAGGCCGACTGTGTTCGTATCCCTTCCGACCTCCCAGGCAAAGTCAGTGGTGAGGAGTGTATCAGACAATCGGAGAACTTTGGCTTGTCGTTATCTTTTTTTTTTTTTTTCGGGGGCGGGGGGCGGGCGCAGCACTGGGATAATTTACAAGATTCAACGTGGATTTTTCCACCCCTATCTTTTTCTGTAACTCAGATTTGGGAGACTTCAAAAGGTGAGACATATAGAGTGGAGACGTCAGAGATCCCTGGTATTAGAAGGGCCTGACAAAATAACGGAATAATTCTAATTTTTGAGAATGCAAGTGGTGAGGAAAACCACGGGCAGAAGCTTTGCTTTTGTTTGTATTTCTGGGTAGAGACAGGAGGCCTGCCCTGGGATCTCTAGGGGAAAGGAAGCTTGGTGGATGTTAAGTACTCATAACTTGTCTTCTCTCAGCTTTAGTTCTCATGCTGGGATGGCAGAAGATACACTTGATGGTAAGAGCTCCAAGAATGGGGCGAGGCCCCAAGGTGGTGCTGAGGCTGGGGAACCCACCACCCTTCTTCAAAGGCTCCGAGGTACCATTTCGTAAGTAATTGTCTCTGTCTCCAAACCCATTTCCAGCCCCAGCTGTAGATCCTTGTCACCCTTCACTCCTCCCTCAGGCAATTGTTTGAGAGCAGTCTGTGGTTGTGGTAGATGTTTGGTCCCTTTCCTGTCTCTAGCAATCAGACAGAGGGATGGGAAAAGCTTGTAACCTCCAGCTTTCTCTCTCCACAGCAAGGCCGTGCAGAACAAAGTAGAGGGAATTCTGGTAAGCATGTTGGGGAAGGGCAATGGAGGTGGCCCTGGGAGGAGGGTGATGGTGACGTGAGAAAGGTTTATGTGGGAGAGGCAGTGCTGGCCACCTTTGAGCATCACACTTTATCCTTCTGTGGCCTGTGTAGGAGATGAAATCAAACCCAATACCCTATCCTCTTCTCCCTTTCTCTCTGTGGCAAGCCCATAAGGTTTCCAGGCCCAGTGAGCACCTAACCTCAGGTCATTCCTTAGGTTTCTTTTCATTCTGAACCCTGACTTAAGTAAGAGTCAACTGGACTTTATGGTCAAGATCAGAAAATCATTCACTGGGTCCTCCCACTTGTGTTCCTTTCTGCCTCAGCAAGAAGTACAGAAGTTCTCAGATAACGACAAGCTGTATCTCTACCTTCAGCTCCCTTCAGGGCCCAGCATTGGAGATAAAAGGTACCTTGGTGGTAGTGTTTTAGATGTCACAGGCTCTGATTTTGAGTCTCATTGTATTGAGTCAAAATGTAGGAGATGGGGGCCTGGAGAGATGGCTCAGGGGTTAAGAGCACTGGCTGCTCTTTCAGAGGACCCAGGTTCAGTTCCCAGCACCCACATGGTGGCTCACAACCATCTATAACTCCAGTTTCTGGGACTCTGACACCACCTTCTGACCTCCATGGGCACCAGGCACACATGTGCACAGACGTATATGCAGGGAAAACACTCATACACATAAAATAATCTTAAAAAAAGTTAAAAAGAAGTAGGAGATACATAGCTGATGTCATATGTCAAGAAGTAAGGCCCCTGCCCTGGCTTGGCTTAGCAGGGAAGGGTGAATTTGGGACAAACTGATTTGACCTGGCATCACTGAAGTAATTCTTGTCCCTTTTGCTTGTCTTACAGCTCAGAGCCAAGTATACTCAGCAATGAAGAGTATATGTATGCCTATAGATGGATTCGCAACCACCTGGAAGAGCACATGGACACCTGTCTACCAAAGCAGAGCGTCTATGATGCCTATCGGTGTGTAAAGAAGGCTGTGCCTGGGTTGGTGGGTGTAGGACTAGACTCTTAACCCTCAATTCCTCCTGCCTTGCTAGAGTGTGACCTCTGAAAAGATTCCCCACACCTGGTCCCTAGGAACCATCTAAACCCAATAGTAGCCTTCTCTGAATAGCTTCTCCTATCTACCCTCTCCACACTCAGAAAGTACTGTGAGAGTCTTGCCTGTTGCCGCCCTCTCAGCACAGCCAACTTTGGTAAAATCATCAGAGAGATCTTCCCTGACATCAAGGCCCGAAGACTTGGTGGTCGGGGCCAGTCCAAGTATCCTTGACTGGGAGACTAGGACTAAGGACCTGGGGAGGAAAAGGTAACATTGTTGATAGCCGGACTTGCCTAAGAGGCTCAAAGAGGCCCAGATTTTAGCTGCTCCTTAACTTGCATCAGATATTGCTACAGTGGCATACGAAGGAAGACCTTGGTATCTATGCCACCATTGCCTGGACTGGACTTAAAGGGGTCTGAAAGTGTAAGTAATGACATTCCAGTGCTAGTTCTGTCTACCAGGTAAAAGGTCTTTAGGACTTGGTTTAATGGCTGGAAAAATTGCACTCATTTGTTCATTGCTTCTGGGGGAACTTCTGCCTTCCCTGTGGTGGAAGCATGGGAGGAAGAGAATTTGGTTTCTGGTTCTTAAACGGGTAAGAGTTTCCTATCCTCAGTCTGGTATTTGCTTTGGTCAGTAGTAGGCTCAAGGGAAAGTACTTCAGTAGGTAATCTGACTGAGCATGTCTTTCTCCACTCCAGCCAGAAATGGGCCCAGAAGTAAGCCCAGCACCTCGGGATGAACTGGTGGAGGCAGCCTGCGCCCTGACTTGTGACTGGGCGGAGCGGATCCTGAAACGGTCCTTCAGTTCCATTGTTCAGGTCGCCCGCTACCTACTACAGCAGCATCTCATCTCTGCCCGATCTGCACATGCACATGTGCTTAAGGCTGGGGGGCTTGCTGGTGGGTGGACCTGCTCTTTTGTCTGAGAAATCTTCAGACTTCAGCCACTTCTTGCTTCCTTCCCCCCCACACCCTGGGAGAGGGCACAGAATCTTACTATGTTGCTGAGGATAGACTAGAACTCCTGGCCTCAACCATTCCTCCCACCTCAGCCTTCCAACACTGTACCGTGATTCCATTTTCAGCTCTAAAAGCCTTCCTGAATACAAGGGTGGACCATCTTGGATTGCCTTCTCTTCCTGGTGATCCTTCTTTTTGTGGGGGTGGATAGGTGTTCAGGCCAGAGGTCACCCTCTAGTCATTCCTCAGGAGCTCTCCTCGTTTTTTGGATTAGGGTCTTTCCTTAGGACTTGACTAGGATGGCAGGCCAGGGAGCCTAGGGATTTCCCTGTCTTCACTTCCCCAGCTCTGGAATTGACTAGAGGCAAGCACCCCATCATGCCTGTTTCTTCATGTAGGTTCTGGGGATGAAACTCAAGTCCTGCTTACATGCCAAGCATGTGAGCAGACGAACTCTTAGCCCAGCCCCTCCTGGAACTGCTGCTTAAGCCATGGTTTAAACACTTGCTTCCTTGTCTGATCCAGGGAGTTAGGCAGTCAAATTGACGTCACATTCTATTTCTTGGTTTCCTCCCCACCCTTGCTTTATTACCATTTCTGGTCCCTCTGCAGAAGAGGATGAAAGAGCCCCTCGAGAGTGGTCATCATGTAAATCCAAGAATGGGGCAGAGAACCTGGAAGGTGGAGGCCCTAAGAAGCCAGAGAGACCGGCCCAGGTAAGGCAACTGATGTCTCTGACATTGTTGCCTAGGGTTTGGGGTAGGGTCTTAGTGCACTTTTCTTCCTGTGCTCAGTTTTTATTTTTATTTTATTAATTTTAGATTTACTTACTTATTGTGTATGAATGTTTTGTTTGCACATGTGTCTGCACCATATGCATGTCTGGTGTCCAAGGGGAGAAGAGGACTTCAGGTCCCCTGGAACTGTTAGAGGTTCTATTGTGAGCCATCTGTGGGTGCTGGGAATTGAACCTAGTTCCTCTTCAGAAACAACAAATTCTCCTAACCCCTGAGCCATCTCTTCAGCTCCTATATTCAGTCTTTATGCCTTATGGTGACTCTGTTTCCATTTTAGCCTCCTAAAGAGCTAGAAGCCCGAGCTGGGACTGAGCCTCCAGGGCGTGGGGAGCGGAAGAAGAGTGTAACTGACAGCTCAGCCCCAGCAGCCAGTAAGCCACAAGTCAATGCCCTTGTGGCGCGACTGCCTGTGCTCCTTCCGAGAGCACCCCGATCACTCACCACACCCATTCTGGCTCCTAAGCTTTCTTCAGGCACTCTGAAAGTGGCTGCGCTGCCTCTGTCCACTAGGGTTGGAGGACCTCAGGCAGCTGTGCCCGTCATTAACATGATCTTACCACCTGTACCTACTTTGTCAGGTGCTGGGCCTGGGCCTGGGCCTGGGCCTGGGTTTAGGCCACGGCCTGGGCTTGGGCCTGGGGCTGGGCCAGGGCCTCAGGCTGGGCTTGGGCCTGGGGCTGGGCCTGGACCAGGGAGAGTTCCACCCAGGGTAGTCATTTGGCCTCAAAGCACAGAGAACAGGGAGGTAGGCATAAGTGGTGGTGACCCACGACCCCATGACAAGGGTGTCAAAAGGACAGCTGAGGTGCCTCTGAGTGAGGCCAGCGGGCAGGACCCACCAGTTAAAGAAGTGAAGCATGACACAGAGGATAAAAGTGAAGCGAAAAGGAAGCGGGGACGCCCTCGAAAAAAGCTAGGTGGGAACGGGGAGAGAAATGCTGCTCCCGAGAAACCAGCAGCAGCTGTGAACTCTCCCAGATCCCCACAGTTACTCTGGGAGACATGGGGCTCAAAAAGAGAAAACAACTTAGTTGGGAGACCAGAAAGACTAGGGCCAGTGGGCGAAGCTGAGCAGGAAACAGTGCTTGCTCAAGGTCAGAAAGATGGTGCTGTTTCCAAAGGAGAACGGAGCCTGAGTTCCCAGGAAGCCAAAGAAACAGAAGTTCCTCCTGTCACCTCTAAAGTGAGTGTTATCAAGGGCAGAATTCAAAAGGAGACTTTTCAGTTGGTAAAGGGAGAGTCGGATGCTGCAACACAGGCTAACAAAGGGTTAAAGGGTCGTGTACTCCAAAGTTCCCTAACCCATGAGCACAAAGACCCCAAAGCAACACCCCCATGATAGACAGATAGGTCTGTGGGGAAAAGTGGCCATGTTCATGTGAGCTCTACCTGCCTGCCTGGTAGAGGCCCTTTGCTACACCTGCTTCTCATTCAGCTAGTCTTTCCCTAAGGGAGCCCATTGGCCTGGCTTACATCGTGCCTCATGGCTGCATCAGACCTTCCTCGCTCAGTACCGTGGCTTTAATACAACCAATAAATCTGTAATGACTTCTCACCTCCATCCCTGTGCTCTTCTGGGGAAAGTAGAGAGGTAGGGTAAGTATGAATGTAGGTTAGGCATATTCTGGCTTCTAATCATAGAAAACTTTTAACTCAAAATCACTTAAGATAAAAGCAATTTATGGCTGATGAAATTGCAAAGTCAAGAGGCAGTCCTGGCTCCAGGTGAGGCTTGATCTGCTTGCTCAGTATGTTCCTCACTGCTTCAGGTAATATAAATCATCTTTAGTTTAGACTACTTCACAGCTGCCAGTACTCCTAGGATTGTGTTAGATCCTTATAACTAAGTTGAAAGAAAGGGTATCATTGTGTCAGGTATCCTAGCAAAAGCCCAAAGATTTACCATGATTAACCAGCCTGGGTTAGGTGTACCCTTGACCAACTAGTGAGGCCAGGAAGATATTTAATGCTAATGTGTTTTGTGTACATCGTGGACCACCTTTGGGAAAAGGGTGGAATCAGCCTTCTCCCAGTACCAGTCCCCGAGATAGAGACTTGTGTGGAGGATGGGAGAGTTGCTGAGAAACAGCCAACAACTACTAAGTGTGTTTTAGCTTACTAGGCTGAGGTGAGCTACACTGCTGCCCTATCCCTGAGTCTTGCATTTCCCTCATTGCAGCTGTAACTTCTTATCTCATTGTAGTCTGGGAAGGACAGAGAAGGAATGCATTCTCTTTAGAGTCTCTTAATTCTCACAGGACAACTTTTCACCTCAGTCTCACAGAGCAAGCTCCTTTTCTAGTCTAAATTTTACTTTCTTTCCAGATCCTATTTCCTACTCCCATTCTAGTGCCACTTTCTGGGAGTTCATGAATGATTACTCCATAATCACTTCATTATATTCATCCTGCATCTACCAGGTGTCAGGCTCATGTCACACACGTGTCAGGATCTAGCCAGGACTGTGGGGTTAGGCTAGATTAACAGGAGGTGGCACCGATTCTGCAGGTCAGGGAGCATCAGCGGGAAGGATCCAGACACTCTAGTTGTATCCTTGGAACAGCAGGAAACCAGCCCATATTAATTGAGGACCTACTCTGTCCTTGCCACAAGATAGCTTCTTGTCAGGGAATCTTGTTTTTTTTTTTTTTTTTTTTCCTAAGAAATACAGATTTTTATTTCAGGGAGATATCATCCACTTGTCAAGTATTTCCATGAGTGCAGATTTTTTTAAAAAATTACAAGTAATATTTGATATATATAAAGAAATATGTATTATAAATTATGAAATGCAATGAGTACCTATGACCCATCATTCAATTTATACATTAAAATGTTAAAAGTACTATTAGGTTTATGCCCCCTTGCCCTGCCTCTTCCTAGAGGTAACCACAGTCTTTAATTTTATTCTCATTAATCACTTGTTTATATATATTGGCCATGTGTGTATATATTCTTTAAGAATGTATTGTTTTGTTTTGCTTGTACTTTAGCTTTACAAAAATGTACTCTGTTCCTTGAAGTTTGCTTTTTTGCACTTACGGATGTTTCTAAGATTCATCTACATTGTAATAGGTATGATTCACTCGTTGTTCATTTGTATACTACTCCATCAAGCACATAAAACACAACTTACTTAGCCATCCACCTGTTGAGTAACATTTGGGCTGTTTCCGTGTTTTTGTTATACACAATGCTGCTATGAACATTCTTGTATATGAGTGCCTTTGTTTTTAGTAAGATTTCTAAAGAGGTTTCTAAGATGGCCCTAGATGGTCCTTTTGGTCTGTGTACCCTCTGAGTTGGGGACTGTTGCCTCTTGTCTTACTTTATGGAAGAGTTTACATCATACTGAAATGAACTGTTTTGAATGTTTGATAAAAACTTACTTATAAAGCCATCTGAGCCTTATGTTTCTTTGTGGGCATATATATATATTTTTTTTAATTTTGCTTTGTTTTTTCAAGACAGGGCCTACTATGTAGTTCTGGTGTCCTGGAACTATGTAGACTAGGCCTGTCTCTGCCTCTCAGGTGCTGGGATTAAAAGTGTGCACCACTGTGCCTGGCTTTTTGTAAGCATAATTTTAACTCCTGGTTCAAATTATTTAGTTAACTATACAAACTATTTGGGCTCTCGAGTCATTTTTCTACTTTAGTGTGCATTTCCTGTCTTTCTTTCTTTTTTTGAGACAGAATCTCACTATGTACCCCGGCTGGCCTGGAACTCACTGTGTGGATTGGGCTGGCCTCTGAGTTACAGAGGCCTTCCTACCTGGGATTGAAGGTGCGCGCCGCCATGCCTAGCTTATCATTCTTTTCAAACATGAGGTTCATGTGTTCTATCTTCCTGCTATTTACTTTATCATCCTCTCCCTCTTTGATCAATTGTACCAGAAATTTCCGTTGTAAATCATCAGATGCCACAGTGGGCTTTGTTGATCCTCTCATTTATTTCCCATTTCATTAATCATCCATATTGTTTTCTACTTTTGTAAGATTTGCTTTTATGTTCCCATATAGTTTGTATCCTCTTTTTCTTTTTAAGACTGTTTTTGTAGCCCAAGCTGCCTGAAAATCACTATGTAGCTGAAGATTACCTTTGAACTTTGATCCAGCTGCCTCTACTTTCCAGGTTTAGTCATGAATCACAGTCTTTAATTTGACCTATGGTTTTGACTGTTTACAATGCTGATTTTGGTGTCTGTCCCCAGGGAACCTAGTTCTCCTACATGTTGCTCATCTTTTATGTAGCTTTCAGCATAATGTCATCTATTTTCTCCTTGAAGTGTTTTCCTTTACTTTCTAATGAACTCAGCAACATGCTAACAATTATGTGATAGCTGTAACGGGTCCAGAATCTTAACTGTCTTGTGGTGAAAGAGGTCTTGATTTTATCTATGCTGTCAGAAGTATGTATCCATGAATATAACTATGGTATTTCCCCTTTTTTCTGGAAGTGCTAGGCACTTACAAAGCTCGTTTTTTTAGACTCTGTCTTCAGACATTTTAGTTGGGGAGACTGACAAGTAACTATGTCGACAGCATAGTGTCAGTTTTCTGAGTAGTAGACACAGAGAGCCACTGAATCCCAAGAACAGCCCAAGGATCAGACAGCGATCTGAGATGACTTCCTAGAAGAGGTAAGCAGGAGGTAGTGGAACATTCTACCTCACAAAGCAAGGACAGAATAAGGCACATAGGCCAGAAACTAAGCTCCTAACTGTAGACACAGGGACACCTATGGGCTGAGTAATCTGGAAAGACAGCATGGAAAGGGCAAGCAAGGGTGAGTTAATCAAGCTTGAAGGTGAAGAGATGAAAACAAGGACAGCGTTCCAGGAGAAGCAGGGTTGTAGGCATTTGGCGTGGAAGTATAGCATGGTAAAACCATAAGAGATACATAAATTAAGTTGTTAGACTTGGTAGCAAGTGCCTTTGCCTTCTGAACCATATTACTAGCCAGATTTGCATGTGTTTAAAATAGCTTTGTCCTATTTTCAAATGTAAGTTGGGGCTGGAGAGTCAGTAAAGTGCCCACTGCACAATCATGAGGGCCTGAGTTTAGATCCATCTAAAAGCCTGGAAATGTAGTATACCTCTGACTTTGTCACTGGGGGAGTAGGATAGACTAGAGGATCTTGGGAGCTCACTGGCTAGCCAGCCTAAATGGATTGATGAGCACCTGGTTTAATTAGAGACTACTGGTTTAATTAGAAATATGTTGGAAAGCAATCAAGAAAGACACTCAAAAGTTTACTTCTGACCTCTACTCTCACATGCACACACACCTGCATATACACTTACGTGTGAACAAGAATATATCATGCACACATAAAATATATGACATGAAACAAGATACTTCAATGTCTGAGCAATCTTCAGTTTATTAGATAAAAGACTAAACTACGATTTGAGGAGAGATCCAATTAGTTCCTCTCTTATTTTTAATTTCTCCGTTAAAATTCCAGATTCCCTGTTCTTTCAGGTATCTTTTGTCATTTTAGTCTTCTTTCTGTTAAACCAAGACCAAGTCTGTGTGTCTACTCCATAGCCTCACATAAATGATTCTATTATTTTTTTGTGGCAAGTTATTAACTTTATGTAGAAATTAAGGCAAATTCATGCTGTATTATAATAGTATGTATATAAGGAATTAATGTCATTATGTTTGTGTCTTTTTTTGTTTTTTTTTGAGACAGGGTTTCTCTGTGTCGCCCTGTATGTTCTGGACTTGCTTTGTAGACCAATTTCACCTCGAACTCAGAGATCTGCCTGCTTCTGCCTCCTGGCGCTGGGATTTCAGGCTTGTGACACAACGCCTGGCCTTATGTTTGTGTCTTAGTGGCCTTTGTGTGTATGTGGTGATGAGGGTAGAACCCAGGGCCTTGTGGATGCTAGGCACATACTCTACCACTCAGCTACATCTCAGCCCTTGTCTAAGTACTCGGTTTCTGTGTGCATGCGTTGTGTATGTGTGTGCAAGTCATGTTGAGTGTCTTCCCCAATTACTCTGCATCTTATTTTTAATTTGTTGACAATTCCATTTATACAATAAATGTTAAGTCATTGTCACACACATCCTCACCATTCTCTGTGGGATCCTTCTCAGTAGGTCTCCTTCCTGCTCCATGTCATTTTTTCTGTGTGGCCACTGAGTTTAACTAGGGTTTCTGAGCAAGTGGGAGATAATTTATTGGCTTAATGATAACATAACATCAGTTTTGAGACAAGGTCTTTTTCTGAACCCAGAGCTCACCAATTCAGCTAGATGGGCTGGAGAGCAAGCCTCAACAACCACCCTGTCTCCACTTCCCCACTATTGGGGCCACAGGTGTGTGCCTGACTCAAATCCTCGTGTTTGTATTAGCAAGCATTTGAGTGAGCCCAGGTGTTTCTCATCTAGTTTGTTCTTCAGTAGACCCACTTCATCTGAAAACATGCTGATTCCTTCTGAGATAAAACTCAGGGTTTTGTTTGTTTGTTTGTTTGTTTTATTGAGACAGGATTTCTCTGTGTAGCCTTGGCTGTCCCATACTGGCTTTGTAGACCAGGCTGGCCTCCAACTCAAAGAAATCCTCCTGCCTCTGCCTCCTTGAGTGCTGGTGGGCGTGAGCCACCAAGCTAAGCTAAGCATTTTAAATAAATAGATGAATAAACAGATAACTGCCAGTCTTCCTTCCTTCCTTCTTTCTTTCTTTTTCTTTCTTTCTTTCTTTCTTTCTTTCTTTCTTTCTTTCTTTCTTTCTTT
>NW_026590809.1:8953688-8988584 GCF_907164565.1 Psammomys obesus | reverse complement strand
TTTCTTTCTTTCTTTCTTTCTTTCTTTCTTTCTTTCTTTCTTTCTTTTTTTCTTCCTTCCTTCTCTCTCTTTCTCTCTCTTTCCCTTCCTTCCTTCCTTCCTTCCTTCCTTCTTTCCTTCCCTTTTCCCTTCCCTTTTTCCTTCCTTCCTTCCTTCCTTCCTTCCTTCCTTCCTTCCTTCCTCTCCCTTCCCTCCCTCCCTCCCTACCTATGTAGCTCTGACATGGAACTCACTGTGTAGACCAGGTTAGCTTCAAATTCACAGACATCTGCCGGCCTCCACCTCCCGAGTGCTGAGAGTAAATAAATGTGTGTGCTACTACACTCCACCGTGGTATTTAATTGCATTTCCTATGCAGGTGTGTGCATGCATAGCACAGTGCTTGAGTGCGGCTCAGAGGACACTTGGTGAAATCTCTTCTCTCCTTTCAGCATTTGAGCCCCAGTGCCTTGCCCACTGAACCAGCTTACTGGCCTGACGATATATCTTTTATTTTTTTTGTTGAAATAATACTTTTATTTCTTCTTTGAGAATTTCATAGAATATATTATCATATTCTTTTTGTTGTTTTGTTTGTTTTCAAGACAGGTTCTCTGTGTACCTTTGGCTGTCTTGGACCAGGCTGGCCTCAAACTACAGAGATCGATCGCCCTGCCTCTGCCTCCCAGAGTGCTGGGATTATAGGCGTTCAGGACTCTATTATATTATATTCTTTACCTTCCTCAACGCCTCCCAGATCCCCTCTTGCCTTGCTACCCACACACTTTCGTGTTCTTTCTCCTTTAAACAAACACATGGAGTCCAATTTGGTTTGGCTGACAACTCCTGAGAACGGGGCCTGCCCAGGAGTGTAGTGGCACATTTGTCACTCCATTGAAGAAAATCAATTCTTCCTTTCCAAGCAGCTGTCATTTAAGAATAGTTCTTGAGAGAGAGAGAGATTTTGTGTCCACTTCCCCACCTCCAAGTTGGGCCTCTGGTTTGAGCAGGTCTTGGGCATGTTGCCACAGTCTGAGTTCATTTGTGTATCTGCTATGGAAAACACTGTTTCCCAAAAGTCATTTACCACCTTTTTCTATCTTTCTGCCCCATCTTCTGCAGAGAGCTCTGAGCCCTGAGGGAAGAGATATGCTAGAGACATTCCATTTAGTGCTGATCTTAAGAGTGGAGGAGAGGGCTGGGAATAGAGTTTAGTGGTAGAACATTTGTGTAGCATGCACAAGCCTTGGGTTCAGGTCCCAATACCACAAAAAAAAAAAAAAAAAAAAAAAAAAAGGGCAAAGGTACCCACTATGTAAATCAGTATAGAATTTCCTCAAAAACAAATAAAAAATACTACCAAGTGAGTTCCAAGACTTACATAGATCCTGTCTGTAAGAAATATATATGTGCCACATGTGGTGATGCAGTCTTTAATCCTAGCACTTGGGAGGCACAGGCAGGCAGATCTCTGAGTTTGAGGCCAGCCTAATAAGACATACACACACTCCCACAGATTGTTTACTGAATAAAGACATGAGGTATTTGTTTACTGGAAAGATAATGAATGCCAATCTTAGTTTTATCATTTACCATATAACTTTATTTTCATCTCTCTCTGTGTGTGTGTGTGTGTGTGTGTGTGTGTGTGTGTGTGTGTATGTGTATGTGTAAAGTTGAAGTTGCCCATGGATGCAAGCAAAGGGTATCAGATTTCCCCTGGAGCTGGAGTTGCAGGTGGTTTTGAGCCACCTGACACCTGAAATCGGCTAGGAACCGAACTCTGGTCCTCTACAAGAACAGCAAGCACTCTGAACCACTGAGCTGTCTCTCTTTGCCATATTATTTTTTGTTATTTTGTGTATGTGGATGCTGTGCCTGTCTGTATGGCTGTGCGCAGTGAACATGCCTATTGCCTGCAGGGGCCAGAAGCCATTGAATCCCCTGCAACTGGAATTATGGAGATTTGTGAGCTGCCGTGTGGGTGCTGGGAATTGAACCCAGGTCCTTTGGAAGAGTAGTCTATGCTTTTAACTGCTTAGTCATCTCTCCAGCTCTGCCATATGATTTTAAACATTTATTTAGTCTCTTTTTTTTCCAAAGTTTATATTGCAACCCATTACTGAATTGTGAAGTCAGTTTAGTAGAATGCAAAACATTGTTTCTATTTTATTTTTTTTTGATTTTCAAGACAGGGTTTCTCTATGTAGCTTTGGCTATCCTAGAGCTCACTCTGTAGACCAGGCTGGCCTCAAACTCACAGAGATCTGCCTTCCTCTGCCTCCCAAGTGCTGGTATTAAAGGTATATTGCTGCAAAATATTAAAGGGATACAAAATAAGCCCCAAACTATGAGAGCATTGCATACAAAGTTAGGTATTAGTTCATGTAAAACTCTAATTTTAGAGTAGATATACTCATATGTTTTTCAGTGATCAAAGCATAAAGTGCATTGGCTTTTTCTAAAAGATTTTTTTAATTATTTATTATGTATACAATGTTCTATCTGCATGTACACCTGCATGCCAGAAGAAGACACCAGATCTCACTATAGATGATTGTAAGCCACCATGTGGTTGCTGGGAATTGAACTCAGGACCTCTGGAAGAACAGCTAGTGCTCTTAACCTCTAAACCATCTCTCCATCCCCCCTAAAAGATTTTTTTTAATGTGCCTGAGTGTTTTGTCTGTATATATTTATGTACACCTTGTGTGTGCAGTGCCCAAAGAGGCCAGCAGAGGCCATTGGACCCCTGCCACTAGAATCACAGGTGGTTGTGTACTACTATGTGGATACTGGGAATGGAACCTGGGTCCTTTTACAAGAGCACTGAATGTTCTAAACCACTGAGCCATCTCTTCAGGTCCAGAATCCACATTTTTAAAAAAAAGCCAGGTGCAGTGGTGTTGCTTATAACTCCAACACTGAGGAGGCAAAGACAAGAGGATCCTTCATGCTTGCTGGCCAGCCAGCATAGCCTATATAGTGAGTTCCAGGTCAATAAGAGATATTATCTCAAAAAAATAAGAACAACAAAAGCCAAAGTGGATGGCACCTGAGGGAACACCATCAAAAACTGTCCTCTGGCCGCCACAGGTGCATGTGTGTACATACCACAAACACATGCAGTGTTACAGACACACAAAAAGCAGTGAGGAATTGAGAGAATTGCACAAATATGCTTCAGTTGACTGTACTCATGGTTTTGTTATTTGAAAATTAGATTGGAAATAGATTTTATGATTTGACACTTAAGGAAACTGAGGAGAAGACAATCTTCTGTAACTCCAGCACTCAGGAGGCTGAGATAGGAGGATCTCATGTTTGAGGCTAGGCTAAGTTACATAGTAAGATCCTGTTTTGTTTGAGACAGAGTTCTTTATGTAACTCTGCCTATCCTGAAACTCACTTTGTAGACCAGCCTGGTCTTGAACTCACAAAGATCTGCCTGCCTCTTCTGAGAGGCCATCATGCCCAGACAATCCTGGGTTTTTTTTGTTTTTTTCTAAACAAAATAGGATTAAGGCTTAAATCATAAAGTCAAATAGAAATATAGAAAAATTAATTTAGTCACACCAGTAGATTTGGAATAGTTTAAATTTATTCACTTTTGGGAACTATACTCTCCCAACTAAAACATCAGTGAGATAATTCACATTGTTTTACAGTTTTGTAAATCTCCCTTATGCCCTACTAGATTCTCATATCTGCTTCTGAATTCAATCTGATGCTGTATCAACAAAGGCAAACTTCCTTGTGGTAAAAACTTTGTATACTTAAAATGCAAAAGTAATTCTTTCTCTTCCTATTGGACATCAGTTTTCAACCTGGGGGTCTCAACCCCTTTGGCAAACCTTTGTCTCAAAAAATATTTGCATTATGATTCATAACAGTAGCAAAATTAGTTCTGAAGTAGCAATGAAATAATTTTATGGCTGGGGTCACCACAACATGAGGAACTGTAGTAAAGGGCTGCAGCATTAGGGAGGTTGAGAACCACTGCTTTAGGAGCTCAGTCTAGAAGGCTGAGGACTGACAGAAACTAGGCCTCTATTCCTAGCTACTTGGGAGGCGGAGGTGGGGTTGCAGGGTCAATGCCTGCTTAGGCAAATTACTGAGAACCTCGCTCAAAAAAGGGAACGCGGAAGTCGGCTGGGATACAGCTCAGGGGTAGAGCACTTGCTTATCATGCAGGAAACTCTAGATTCCATCCCCAGTACTGCAAAAACAAATTAAAATGTCAAAATACAGGGAAAAAACAAGGCTGAAATCTATGTAGCAGAAAGTAAACAAAACAGCAACAAAAACCCAAACTCTCCAGATAAAAGCAGAAAGACAAAGCCATAATGCAGAGTATTTCTTTTTGTACCTCTGAGCCTGTAGAGCTAAACAAAAACCTTGAAGTACACTTTCTAGTTACTCATGACTTATTCTATATGGGTATGTAAATGAGGAAATGCTCTCATTTGGTTAAGAATTTTACCACTGTCTGGGCAGTGATGATGTACAACTTTAATCCGAGCACTTGGAAGGCAGGGGCAGGTAGATCAGTGGAAAAGTGCTAGGCATGGTTAGAACACACCTAGAATCTCAGGAGGTTGAGGCAGAAGGATCACCTGAGTGTCTCAATAACAGACGATTGAGGCAGGCATATGTGGTGTGTTGTGTTGTGGTGACATACGGCTGTAATTTCAGTACTGAGAAGGCAAAGAAAGGAAATTGGGAATTTTAGGCTAATACCAGCTACACGAGACCCCGTCTCAAAAAAACAAGCAAAAAGGAAGGGGCAAGTATGGGAGAATATGAGCAAAGGACAGGTGTACATATGAATATACATACATATATATGTGTTATCTGTGTTCATAAAATGTCATAAATGAAACCCATCATTTTGTATACTAAAATTTAACAAATGAGCCAGCTGGTGGTGACACACACCTTTAATCCCAGCACTTGGGAGGCAGAGGCAGGTGAGTCTTGAGATTAGCCTACTCTACACAATGAGTTCCAGGCCATGCAGGGCTACACAGTGAGAACATGTTTTAATAGAATTTCCTGCCAAAAGTACTGGCTCAGGCCTATAACCCTCGAATTTGGAAGGCTGAACTGATGCAAACTTAGAGATAATCTGGGCTACACAGTATGTTAAAGACTAGCCTGGTCTATACAGTGAGACCCTGTTTCAGAAAACACACAAATGAACAAAAACCTCTACTATAAAAAGAGCTTTCATACCTCTTTTTGTATTATTTTGTTTGTTTTTGGTTTATCTGGTTTTCCTGCCCTCATGATCTGAAAAAATTCTCATTTCTACGGTTCAGCATCCTTTTTTTTTTTTTTTTTGACTCTTAGAATGCTTTCTTTTTTATCCCACTGGATACTATCCAATATCTCTCCTAAGTTCTGCCTTGTAGTATTCATAAGAAGTTGGAGAGATGGCGCAGAGGTTAAGAGCACTGACTGTGCTTTCCAGGGGTCCTGGGTTCAATTCTCAGCAACCACAATATGGTTTACAACCATCTATAATGGGATCTAATGCCCTATTCTGGCATGCAGGTGTACGTGCAGACAGAGCATTCATATACATAAAAATAAATATTTAAAAAGCCTTCCACTCAGTCATCATACACTGTGCAGCCAGGCCTGTGTGTCACTTTAACAAGGATCTGGCCTGTGTCTCCAACAGTAAGAACTCCATTCGTTCTACTTTTGTGCCTGCTGCAGGTTTTATGTAGGCATTTCAAACTACTAAAAAAATAAATAAAAAGGATTTATTTTATCTGTATGAATATTTTGCCTCCATGTGTGTATGTATCTGGTGTCCACAGGTGTCAGAAGAGGGCAGTGGACCCCCTGGAAGTGGGGTTGCAGATGGTTGTAAGGCACCATGTGGGCACTAAGAACTGAATCAGGGTCCTCTGCAAGAGTAATAAGTGCTAAGCCACTGAACCATCTTTTCAGCACCCCACCTCCTTAAGATACAGCTCTTTATCTATCTCCCAGTTAAATACTGGAGTAGGGATATTCTTAATTCATCACTTGTATTAACGGTCCAGTAACAGACATGTAGTACTATAGTAGTAGCCTGTACTTTGTTGATGTTTCCCAGCACCCCCCCAAACCTTGGAAAACGTTATTATTACATCAGATATTATTGTTAATATATTGTTATAATACTACTGTCAATATTTTTATATAGAAGCTGAGATTTATTCTAGCATGGAGGCATGTGGATATATTCCTAGCTACCCCACAGGCTTGAGCCAAGGAATATCACAGCATCCTGGGGAAAATAGACTCTAAAATAGTCCCTAAAAAGGGGGGAAAAAAGGTTAGGGGAGGAAGCTAGAGAGAAAAGGGAAAGAAAGAAGGAAACAATGATCTCAAAGTGCAATGAAGATGGCATCCAAGAGCTCGGTTCAATCAGCTTCCAGTGGGATATTAAGATCCTACCACTACAAGGGGCCTACTATCCTAAGAAAAAGGGTTGGGGAGGTGATTCTGAGGAAAGAGTGTTTTCAATAGTATTAACGAACAAATAACCAAAATGAACATCAGACGCATGTCTATGAGGCCTGCTTATGTCTGTTTAGTCTCACGTAATTTTGTTTGGTTTAGAAAAAGGAATCCGTCCTCCAAAAGCTTTTGTCATTTCACTCACCTCTCCTAGCCTGATTTGTTCAGCCTCTGAGGTCTAGGCGACTGGACGCTGGAGACCAAAGGCTGCCAAAGCTGGAGTGACCTCGGAAGCCGAACCTTGGCCCAGAGTAGTGCTGCTAACGGTGAAAAATTGAGGCGGTTGGACTGCGCCATTCCTGAAGCTACAGGGGCATACTTTTGGCATCATCCTTAAAGATGAGTAGGAAAAGGAAAGTGAGGATGATTGTCGTCCTCTCTTCGTGCCTTCTCTTTCTCATGTTTTCTAGTCCTCCAGCATGGGTCCTAGCGGCTAATTTACGAAGGGAATCCTGTGCCACACTGATGGCAATTGCAGAACTAGTGGTGTATGCAAACGACTCATTTACATATAATTTGCATGTTGCTATACTTGTGGAAGTACATAAAATATCGGGTACATCCACATTCCGCTATTCCTCCAGCCCACGGTACTTCCCTCTCGGCTTCCTTAGTAAAGTCTGCCCCTTTGGTCTACCCTCAAACGCTGATCCCTCCTTCCACCCATAAGCTCCTCCCAGCTGCCCCGCTCCTTCCCTACCTTCCAAAAGCTCTTCCCCGCCCCCTTCTTATTTCTGAACAGGCGTGACTCGGACAGCTCACCCGACTCAACTATTCCATCGGTAGTGTCCTGACAGTCCGGGAAGCAGAAAAGCAAATCCTGGGAAGAAAGGCTCGGGCCCAGGAGATTCTCGCATCGAAACCCGCCGAGAAACTGTTATTTTGGGTCCTGCTTGTGGGATCCGGTCCAACTTGAGGCAGCGTGAAGGCCCCTTCAGGCGGCGCCGCGGGCAGCCCCGCAGCCGGGGCCTGGTGCAGCCGCCGCGGCCGCTGTCAGGGAAGCGCAGGCGGCCAATGGAACCCGGGAGCGGCCGCCGCTGCTGAGGCGGCGGTGTCGGCAGTGTCGGCAGTCCGACCCCGACCGCCTGCACCCCCTCCGCGAGGGTCCCCCGGAGGTAAGCGGCTCCTCCCCCACAGGTCGCCTTTGCCTGTGGGGGGTCCTTCTGCCATCCTGTCTCGCACAACCTACCGCGACCTGGGTTCGACTACAAAACTGCCCTCCTGGTGGCAGCTGCACCCTGAGGTCCTTCACCCTTTCCCCTCGGGCCCGGGGTCTTCGCCTCTGCTTTCTGGCTTCCTCTTCTGTTTAGCCCCTCCCTCTGCCCAATGGATTCCACCTCCCCCCATACTACCACAGATACTTCTTACTTAACTCTGAGCCGTGAAACCTATTCCACATGAGACCCCTTTTACAATGTTCATCCCTGTTTGCCCTTCTTTGCCGTTTGTGTTTCCACGGACTCCGCCTTTATCCCTTTTCCTATTTAGCCCCACTCCTCCGAGCCTGTGCAACCTCAGCACAGAGTTCCCATTTCCCTCAGTTAAAGATTGTATCCCTCTCTTTGGCTTCCGATTCCATTACCTCACCATAACCCACTCCCCCAGCTTTTGGCTTCCAAGAAGTGCCTATTCCCTTCTTAAAGGATCTCAAACTGTTGTCATTATTTATACCCAAGATACCTTCTACTTTGACCTTAGTCTTCAACCCCTCTCTGGGGTGCCTGATGATACCTGGAGCTGTCTTTGGCTTCCCTTTCCTCTTTCAGTCTTCAGTGCTCCGGAGGGGTGACGTGAACACCCCTAAGGATTAGTGATTTCCAACTTTTGACACCTCTCTCTTTCCAGGATTTTGCTGTCTTTGTCTCCCTCAGTTCTATTTTCCCTGTGGTCTTTAAGTATTCTCTGTCACATTCTCTATCTCCACACATGATACTTTGAACTAAGAAGAAAATGTGTTGGGAGGAGGGGGAGCCTCAGCTGTCTTGGGCGTTTCTGGACAGATGTATGTTTCTGAAAGATGGAGCAACTTTTAAAGAAGTCCCTATATTTTGTTGATTGTTCAGAAGCACTAGAAGAGGCAAAGAGGCCTGCATGAAAACTGAATGAGGTTGTGAGAAATTTTGCTTTAGATGATTTACCTGGGGACTTTTGTGTGTGTGTCACAGAATAGTATCTCCTATTCCTGTCTAGACCAAAGGGGAGCCATTACTTTACTGGCTGAAGCGAGGTGGACTAGTGTTAGTTTTATAAGCAGTTGAACCTAATGTGAAGTTGTGTGTGTGTGTGTGTGGGGGGGGTGACTTGGAAAAGGGACATAAAGAGTTTTATATTCAGAGTTGGAACCCTTGGTTCAGCATGTAACTTCCTCACTTGAACTCTAGAATGTTCTTTTGAGAAAATGGCCCATTCTGTAAGCACCATTGCAATAATAGGCTAATAACAGGATGTTGGGGGAAGAAGTATGCTTTTTTTATTCCTAAAACACTGCAGGTTCTCAGATCAAAGGTATTTATTGTTAGTGATTTTGTCATCTTGAGAATTGCCCTTTATTTTGATATTTTGATCTGTCTGGTCTCTGACCATGAGTATAAAGTCTGTTTTGAAACACAAGCTCATGGCCTGCTGCTTTTTAACTCAGTTTTTTTTCTCTTCCACCACATTAAGTCATTGACCACCTGTGATTTTATTTCTGTACCTGATACATAACTCCATATTCTGTGGTTAGAAAATTATTTGTAGAAGAACCCTTGGAAAACAACTTGGAGCATGCTGGGATTTAGCAGCTAACTAGGTGCTACTTTGTCTTCCACATCTCCTGTGGCCTAAGATACTGAAGAAGGCACAGGCATTCCATTCATTGTCCCACTCTAGGCCTGTTCAGGTTTGAAAACAGTTATACCATGTTTGCCCACTTTTCCTTACCCTGAAGCTACTTGGAGTGCCATCTATGATCTCCATTTATGGGAAAAGTTTCCCTCCTTAGATGCACCCTTAACCAAAAATCATACCCTTGATTTTCCTTGCTTCTCATCTGGGTCCACACTGCATGAGGACATGTTTGCTTAGCACTATCTAATAGAGCAAACTGAGCTGCTTTGGTTTGGGCATGTGGTCTGGGAGGATTGATTCAATAATTGGCATGGGACTAAAGAGGGACTAGTGGACCAGGTGGTAGTGGTATATGTCTTTAGTCTCAGCACTTAGGGGCTGGAGATATGGCTCAGGTTAACAGCACTGGCTGCTCTTCAAGAGGTCCTGAGTTTAATTCCCATAACCACATGGTAGCTCACAACCATCTACAGTGAGATCTGGGGCCCTCTTCTGGCATGCAGACGTACATGCAGGCAGAACACTGTATACATAATAAATAAATAAATCTTTAAAAAAATATCCCAGCACTTGGGAGGCAGAGGCTGGATCTCTATGAGTTGAAGGGAGATCCAGGACAGACAAGGCTACAAAGAGAAACCCTGTCTTGAAAAATGAGAAAAAGAGAGACAGACAGACAGAGGAAGGAGGAGGAGGAGAGGTCCTAGTTTAAGCACATTTGGGACTCGAACAAGGAGTAAACTAAACTAGTTCAGAGAAAGGTGAGCAATACAGGTTGCTTTCTTTACCATCTGTTAGTCTCATCAGGGGCTCCCAGAGCAGGCTTGGGCTGTCTGGCTGGAATCTGTTTATACCTGCTACATGGCCTTGTACAGAGTTCTCGGGTTGATCAATATTGACCTAACTACTGTGAGACCACTGCCCTTCCCCCGCTCCTATAGCTGAGAATGCCCTCTTCCCTGATGCCACCCTCCTTTGAGACCTCGGGTAAGCATACTTTGTTCCTGGTGGGGCTTGAGCTAGCTGGAGTGTTCAGGCAAGAGTTTCTACAGGGGGAAAAAAATGGAGAAATCATTTTTCCTTCATTATTAAGGAAAAAAGGGAAACATGAGTTCTTAAAGCTATGTGATAAACCTTAAGACATGGAAAGGAATTTCTTTTTTAAGAAAATTTTAATTTTAGGTATATAGCTGTTTTGCCTGCTTATATGTCCATTTACCACATATATGCCTGTTGTCTGCAGAGGCCAGAAAAGGATGTCTGTTCCCTGGAACTGGGGTTAAAAATGGTTGTAAGCCACCATGTGGGTGCTGGGAATTGAACTCAGGTCCTCCGGAAGAAGAGGCAGTGTGCATAACTGCTGGACCATCACTCTAGCCCCAGTAAGGAACTGTTTTGTTTTGTTTTTTTAAGACAGTGCTTCTCTATACAGCCTTGGCTGTCCTGGATTCACTTTGTAGACCAGGTTAGCCTTGAACTCATAGAGATCTGCCTGCCTCTTCCTCCCCATGTGCTGCGATTACAGGAGTGGGCCACCATGCCCTGCTGGCAGGGATCTTAACAGTAGAACAAGCAGCCTGGGATGATAGAGTCCCTTTTGAAGAGAAGCCTGTTTTTAAAAATTACTGTCGTGCACGCACTAGTAACATTCAATAGTATTGTAGGGTGTTGTGGTCAGATTCACAGTCCTTTCCCTTCATCCCTATGCGTGCTCCTGCAGTCAAGGCTACCTCTTTAACTATGTCAGTATACAGTTCTCTATTATTACCATAGCTTCACCTAAATGTTTGTGACTATTTCTTGACCCTTTGTTGCAGAAGAGGGTTTGGTCGTAGAGGATTGTGTAAGTAATTTTGACATTATTTTTGTTTCTTCAACCTGACACGTAGCTTTAGCTAATGTATCTGAGCCTTTCTTTTCCATTAACCTGTGGTGGGGTTTGCTGGAGATTGAACCCAGAGCCCTGCTCATGTTACATAAATGCTCCACTACTGCACTAGACCCTTGGCAGACGACACTTTTGACCCTCTTTCCCATGAACTTTTGATGGATTTCATTTACTACCCACCTCATACAGTAAGATATTGCTAGTTCCTGTATCTTTTTTGTTGATCCATCTCAAAGGATCCTTAAAAGGAAGGGGAGTTGAGCTGGTCTGCCTGCTTGGAAGAAGAGCAATAGATCAGATGATCTCTTAAAAGTCATTCTATGAAAATGCAGGAGCATGTTAAAACACCAGGTTTAAGGTGAAGCAGTTCATATTTATCATGCATGGAAAATATTTGAAGAAGCAATAATGATTGGGGTAAGGGCATTAATTTGGGACTCAATACCATCTTTCCTGAAAGGCCAGTCCAGTAAGTATTTTCATGAGACCTCTTTTTATTCAAATCCTGTGCAAACTTTTTATGAAAGTTGTTCGCACAGAATTTTTGAGGTGCTCTGTTGCAGAGAGCCTGGTTAAAAGATAGTGTTCCCTCCAGAATCCTCTGTAGACATAACTACTCAGGCCCATAAAACACAGTGGCCACCTTCTCTGTCTCTGCAGAAGCTGCTTTGTACTACTATAACCTGCACCAACCCTGATGCTCAGACTCCCTCTACTATATTAGCTATTTTTCTCATTGCTATCACAAAATACCTGACAAGAGCAGCTTAAGGAGAGTTTATGTTAGCTCACAGTTTGAGGTTAGTCCATTACAGTGGATGACGCATAGTGTCAGCAGTGTGAGGCAGCTGGTTGCATCTCCCTTTGATTCACTCTGGGCCCCCAGCCCATGGAATGGTGCCACCTGTATTTTGAGTCTTCCCACCTCAACTAACCCATGTTTCTATGGTGACTCTAAACCCAACGAAGCTGATTTAAGATCATGCCTACCTTGCCCAGTTCCATGGGGCACAGTTGTCAACAATTTAAGTCTGATTTTTTTTTCCCCAGCCACACCTCAGGCTGCTAGGTTTGAACAAGGAGGCCTCTTTTTTTTTCCCTTCTCTCTGTCTGAAGGAGAGTTTAGACACCCATTGTGGTGTAGAGCTTCAGCTGTGTGAATGCTGCGGCTTGCAGAGGAAGAGTAATAATTGCAGACTTAATTTCTCCTCCTTTTTTTTTTTTTTTTGTTTCTTCGTTTTAATCCTTTTATTTTCTTCAGAATAGTCAGTGCTCCAAGCTTTATTTTCATTTCATTTAAAGATGAAGAAGAAATGTTGAACATCATATTTGAATTAGACTTTGGAGAATCTGTTGTTTCTATTACTTGTGTGTATGTGTCTGCCCATATATGTTTATTTGTGTGTGTGCACATGCATGTGGAGGCTAGAAGACAACTTCAAATGTTGTTCATCAGATGCTGGCCAACAACTTTTTAAAAAGAGTTCCTTAGCTTGTAGCTGGCTAAGTAAGATAGCCTGTCTGGTCAATGCCAGGGATCTGCCTGTTTATTTTCCCAGCACTGGGGATCACAAGTGTGTGCTACCATGCTAGGCTTTTTTGACATGGGTTCTAGGGATCAAATTCAGATCCTTGTGCTTGAGGATTGTCCCATCTGAACAATCTTTTCACTTCCTATTTCTATTATCTTAATTGCCAATATGATCTAACCCTATTCCCAATAATCCTTCTCTGTGTCACTTGTCAGTTATTATCTAATGGTAGAGATGCTTGTATAAAAGAAAACTTGGGCTTATCACCCCCTTTTTTTTTTTTTTTTTTTTGTAATTTTGGTTTTGGTTTAAATGTTGTTTTGACAACAGTCTCATGTAACCCAGACTGGGTTCAACTCACCATGTAGCTGTGGATGACCTTGCCTCTACTACCCAAGTGCTGAGACTGCAGGCATGTACCGCCATGCCCTGCTTAAAAAAAAAAAAAAAAAAAAAGAAAGTATGTATCATTTAGGTATACACATGCGACACCATGCATGTGAAGGTGAGAGGACAACTTTCATGACTTGATTGATTCTGGCTTAGGCCCAAAGGATGGAACTTGGGCCACCAAGCTTCCATGGCAAGTGCTCCTACCCACTGAGCCTATCTCATCTGTCCTATGCCCATCTTTTTCTTCACATGTTGATATCATCAGGTTTCTTGGGCAAGTGGGAGAGTCTGTTCACTGTGTAAATCCTCTGAATGCTGTGATGTGGGGTTCCTTGCTAAGCCCTGGGAGACTGTCTTCTTTTTGCCTATGGGATAAAGGATGATGGTGTCTTTACCTGCCTTCCTGGTGCCAGTATTAAACACAATTCCAACTAATTGGGACAGGAAAATGAATTTCCTGGTGAAGTATAAGACACTCGTGTGTGAGAATGATTGAACTTTATTTCCCTTGGAAGTTTGGGGAATAGTTGTTTTAATGGTGCTGATGATGAAACACAGGGCTTTGTACATGTTAGGCAAGCATTCTGCTTCTCAGTACCCCTTTAAAATGTTTGCTTTGCTTGTTTTTAGATGATCTCATGTAATCTGGACCATGAAGTTCCTTCGTAACTGAGGATGACCTTGTGTTCTTGATCCTCCTGCCTCTGACTCTTAGGGATTATACCAGAACCCCTTCAAGGTTTTGAAAAGCAGACTTTTAGGAGCTCTGTGATTTAGAAGTTTCTGGAATAGGAAAAAAGAAAGAAAGAAAGAAGAGAGAAAGAAAGAAAGAAAAAACAAGAAAAGGAAAGAAAGAAAGAAAAGATAGAAAGAAAAAGAAAGGATGAGCCAGGCTTATACATACTGAGAAAGAGTCAGTGGAATTGGATTGCTTTAAGCTAGAAAGCCTAGAAAGTTGAAGTCTCAGTTGAATTAAAGTGACCACGAGAGTGTCCTACAGAGGTGTGGTAGGGAGTGATTAATGCTTCTTTATTATTCCTGTGCAACCCACAGTTGCAGTTACAGGCAGATGCATGTAGGCAGCCATGCTGGTTCTACTGCTCAGAGGTATTGCCCAATTCTGGGAGAGAGTGATGTGAAGGAATGCCACCTTCTTACCTACTAATACCAAGCCCAGTCTTCATCAGAAGGTGCAGAGGTACATTTCCTGCTTGACAGAGTAGGGAGAAAGATAAACTAAAGTATCCATTTTTGTTGGTATCTGAGAATAGAAGAGTTTCCCATCTGTCATTCTGCAAATCTTTGGTAGTAGCTGCTAGGGAGACAGGGAGCTGGACTCTGTGATATTGGACAAATGAAGGCAATGGAAGGAAGGTGGTAGGAAGCAGGGCTTCTGCAGCTGGAGGTGGAGTGCATGGGTGACACTCATGAAGCCCTGGATTCAGCTCCTGTCCCTGCTTAAGCAGGCATAGTGGTCCATGCCTCTCACCCTAGCAAGTAAAGCAGAAGGTCAGCAGTTTAAGATCATCCTCCACTGAGTAGTGAGTTCAAGTCTAGCTGGAAATGCACAAGATCCTGTCTGGGGGAAAAAGTGAATAAAAGTTCTTCAGAATGACAAAAAACAACAAACAAACAAACAAACAAACAAAAAACCATACTGAACACCCTTTTCCTACCTACCCAAAGTATAGATCTAGTATAATTCTAGCTTCATTAGAACAAAGGATGTCACCAACACTTATAAATTACTTACTTTCTAATTCTACAAAAGCCTCTCCCTTCTTCTAAGGAGTACATTAGATGTTTTCTTTGCTTGTTTGGGAAGCATAGTCTACTGATGGCTGTGGCTGGATTCTGAAGCCAGGATCACCTGACACAATATTCTACACTTATTCTCCCAGTCTGGATCACTCTGACCCCTTCTTCTTTTTGTTGATTCTCCTAGTCTGGTTTGGTGACACTCTGAAGGCAGCTCTTGGAGGCAGTGGCCTTTATCAGCCCCATCCAGAGAGTTCCTAGTATGTCCCCCGCTGTTTTTTGTTTTGTTTTGTTTGTTGTATTTTAGAAATTATAGACCCATGAGTCCGGATTTCTTTTTGCCTTCTAGTTCCTATAGTGTATACATGATAGCATGGAAAGTAGTAAGGGAAGGTTGTAGGTAGGGGTGGTCATAATTTTTTTCAAGAATCACAAATGACTAATGCAATTTGTATCCCTTATAGAATAATAGTATATATGCACACACTGTTTATTAACCCTTTATGGGGTTACAGTTCAGCTAGCATTGATTACTACTGCATGCCAGGAACTGTATTAAATCCTTTCATCCACATAAGTTTGTCTTCTACACAGCAGCAACATGAAGTAAGTATTTTTCCTCCTCCATTTGCATTTGAGGAAATTGAAACAGAGGATACATGGTGTATTTAAGTATATACGGCTTATAAACACAGAGCAAGTCTGTGATGTTAGGGACCCAGATGTGGAGAAAATTGCTACAGCTTCTGCAAGGCTGATGATAGCTGTTTTAATGTGTTTTCTACTAAGTGAAATAATCTAGTATGGTATTTGCTGGCTCCTAGTCCCTGGGTGCTTTGAGTCTGAAAGGGAGAATATCTATAACCAAAGCCTAGACTGGTAGCTGGTACCCATAATTCTAGTACTTGGAAGGCTGAGACAGGAGGATTGCTGCAAGTTTAAGATCAGCCTGGGCTATAATGTAAGACCGTCTCAGAAGACAATAGTAGCTTTGATAGTAAATAGAAAGGCAGAGGACTTGTGTGTGAAATATGTTATGAATAAGGAGATATAGTTTAAATAGGAAAAGTATCACCACAGGCATTTGAAGGTGACACAGGAAGAACAAGAAGAAAGAATTTAAAGAAAAGAAACTAAGATCTGAGTAGCTCTCCCATATACTGAAAAATTTATAAGACTGTATAAACATATTATACGTAAAACAGCATTTTGCACATATAAGCTTAAAACCAAGGCTGGTTTGAATAAGTACAGAAGGAATGAAGAGTATGCAGTGTTCAGAAGTGGCGGTAGTGAGAGCAGATTTCTGTCGATATTACCTCATCTGATGTTGAAGGAATATAGGAAGACAGAAGGAGGAGATGCTTGGGCAGGCTTCATGGTAAAGGGAAGACCTGAATATGACACCACTAACCAGTGTGTGTATGTGTCCCTTTCTGTTCTTTTCTCCCTCCCTCCTCTAGCTTGGAAGCTCGAAGTCTGGCTGTAGCCATGGGAGACATGGTAGTGGAGCCTGCCACCCTGAAGCCAACTTCTGAGCCTACTCCTAGCCCATCAGGGAATAATGGGGGCTCCTTGCTAAGCGTCATCACGGAGGGGGTCGGGGAACTGTCAGTGATTGACCCTGAGGTGGCCCAGAAGGCCTGCCAGGAGGTACTGGAGAAAGTCAAGCTTTTGCATGGAGGTGTAGCCATCTCTAGCAAAGGCACTCGGCTGGAGTTGGTTAATGGGGATGGTGTGGACAATGAGATTCGTTGCCTAGATGATCCACCTACCCAGATTAGGGAGGAAGAAGATGAGATGGGGGCCGCTGTGGCCTCTGGCACAACCAAAGGAGCAAGAAGACGACGACAGAACAACTCAGCCAAGCAATCTTGGCTCCTGAGGCTGTTTGAGTCAAAACTATTTGACATCTCTATGGCTATTTCATACTTGTATAACTCCAAGGAGCCTGGAGTGCAAGCCTACATTGGCAACCGGCTCTTCTGCTTTCGCAATGAGGATGTGGACTTCTATTTGCCCCAGTTGCTTAACATGTATATCCACATGGATGAGGACGTGGGCGATGCCATTAAACCCTACATAGTCCATCGTTGTCGCCAGAGCATCAACTTTTCCCTCCAGTGTGCCCTGTTGCTTGGGGCATATTCTTCAGACATGCACATTTCCACTCAGCGACACTCCCGAGGGACCAAGTTAAGGAAGTTAATCCTCTCAGATGAGCTGAAGCCAGCTCACCGAAAGAGGGAGCTGCCATCTTTGAGCCCAGCCCCTGAAACAGGGCTGTCTCCCTCCAAAAGGACTCACCAACGCTCTAAGTCAGATGCTACAGCCAGCATAAGTCTCAGCAGCAACCTGAAACGAACAGCCAGCAATCCTAAAGTGGAGAATGAGGATGAGGTAAAATTTGGGGGAAGGACAAACGGCAAGGTGTCTGAGGGTTGCATGGAGACAGGATGTCTTATGTGGGGTTACTCTAGTTTCTGTTCTCCCCTCTTTTCATTTCACTGATAAAACATGGAATGTTAGAATGGAAAACGACCTTAGAATTCATGTATTCCAATGTCCTCACTTTACACAGGAAAAATTCAGAGACTAGAGAGATAAAGTGACTTGCCTCAGGTCGTCTAGCTAATGGCAGAGCTGATACTCTTGACTTTGTCCAGGGTTGCTTGCACTAAATTGCACTGCCATTCCATTAACCCCATGCTGAGAACTGTGACACAGATGCACTGTGCTTGTTATGCCGCCTAGCTGAGATCACAGTAGCCACACCAGGAAAGGTGTGTGTGCTCTTTCTGTGTGCTGGGAGAGAGTGGGTGCTAACAACATCAGCTCCTTCTCTTGGCTGGCCATTCCTCACAATTCCTTTCCCTCCCCAAAGATCCTGCTTTTTGTTAACCTAGGGTAAGGTTTATTCTCTACCAATGGGGCCTCAACAGAATGTACTACAGCCTGCCTTCCTTTGAGGTAAACTAAAAGGGAAGAGAGAAATAGCCCTGGCAAAGTAAATCTGATGCCTAATTGAGGCACAGAGGCTGGGAAAAGGAAGCTCAGCAGCAGCAGGGTATGTAATGTGTGATGCAGAGCAGGAAGTGAGCAGTCGGTAGCTTAGTGCCCCATCCACTATACATCTGGACAGTAGTGGGCAGTGGATAACAAGTTCAGTGGCCTGGTGTCCCAGCCAGACAGTGGTGCTCCAGTCCTCACCTCTGATTCATTGTTGGCAGGTTGTTGTCCTGGTTGCCAGCCAAGCCTAAAAAGGAAGGGATTAGAGAGAGAGAGAAAGAGAGAGAGAGAGAGAGTTCATACTGTTGGAATGCATATACCCATAGTCCTGGCATCTGGCTCAGTGTGGTATAAACCATCCACATTACTGATATGGTAGAATTTCTTTCAAGTAGAAGGAAGGCAGTGGTTAGAGAAAGAAAAAGTAGTATGCAAGGAGAATTCAGACCCTGCTCTCTCTGGAAATGCATTTTATTATAATATTTTAATAATACTGAAGCTAAACATGCCAACATTTATTGACCAATGATATGCTGGCCAGCGTGTCAGATAATGTATGTGGAATCCTCACAACAGCTCAAACTGGTGTTATTTTACCAGTGAGGAACAGGGCTTAGAGAAGTTAAATGACTTCTCTAATGTCACTCAATAGTGACTGTTAGACCAGGAACCCGGTCCACAGCTCGTGTTCACAGTCATTCAGCTAAGCTTCCTGACTTACTCCTCATAATCTGCTTCCACAGATCCCAGATGTAAGAGGTCACTGGGGAAAAAGAGCCCAGGGTGTGACAGCCTACACTTCCACATCCATGTACAGACAAAGCCCAAGACATTCTGGGAACTAGAGTGGACTATTTCCATTTGTTTAGCTTGTCAGGTTCTAGGAAGGGTGGTGTTTGCTGCGGAGCAAGAAGACTCCTCCAGATTTTGGTGGCACTGAGGTTCTAAAGGGCTTGAGCTTATCTGAAAGCTAGCTCATCTAAGATTAAACTTGGTCAGAGTGAGTGTGTGCATCTGGGAGGGGATTCATTGATGCCTCTTGTCTGGCTTGACCTTTCCCTGTATCTATTTTTTAGTCTGCATCTTAGGACCAGAAAAGCAGAGGCCTTAGGGTTTCTCTTACCCTGTGCTGGTCTGGGGTCCCTCTTCTATGCATCTAACTTCTGCTGCAGGATTATGGATGGCTCTGAGAGGCAGGTATTCTATGAGTGTTTAAATCTCTAGGGTGGGTTCTCGAGTTGCTTTTCTTCCCCACCTGGCTCCTCTTGGGTTACTAGATACAGGAAAGGAAGAAGATAGCACCTCCGTAGACCCTTGTGGGTTATCTGATGCTAACAGAGTGAGGCACTTGAATCCACTGATGCTCCTTGGGAAATGTAAGAGCATGGAGGAGAAACAGAGAATATAAACATAAATTCAGCTAGGTTTCTAGACATGGAGACTTCAGCTTAGGTGTTTCTGCCAGTCCTTTTGACATTTTGAAGATGTGTCTATCAACACCTTTGTGCTTGAGGTAGCAAGATAATTGGTTTTCCTTTTCTTCCTCTAGTGTATGAAACACCCATTCACTAAACAACTAGATGCTATCCTTGTACAGTGTGCAAAGGATGGAGGATGTAATGCTATTCTTGGACTTGGAACTGATACAGTTTAATATCAGAGCTCCAATATGAGGAGCCAGTTAGTGTGTGTCTTTCTTTATATTAATTTTATTTTATGTGTAAAGGTGTCAGATTCCTTGGAATTGGCATTACAGGCAGTTGTGAGCTGCCATGTGGGTGCTGGGAATTGAAGCCAGGTCCTCTGGAAGAGCGAACAGTGCTTTTAACCAAGCGATCTCTCAAGCCTGTGTGTGTGTTTTTCTTGAAAACGTGTGTCCAGAAGCAGTAAAATGAACCACACATTTTTCTAAAGCGTAAGCAAAATGTCCTAAAGGAGATTTTCTAGGTGGACTCTTCTTCACTGGCCAAATCTTACAGAAGTTATTTATTTATTTATTTTTTTGGTGAGGATTCCTCTATGTTCCCCACAGAGGCATACACGCCCAAGTCCCACAGAGGGTTCCAGCATTGGTTTCTCACATCATGCACACACGCCTACTGCTTCAAAGCAGTTCTTAGCGGCTTCATTTTCCTTCCTATTTGTAGCCAAATGATAAATATTTTGGCATAGAATTGGCAGGGCAGCACTGGAATCAGAGAGTGATTCAGGTACCAACCCCTAATCACACCCTCACCTACATAATAACACTCCAAAGACATTAGCTTTGTCTTTTCAGGACTGTAACCTTTGTACAGAGAAATCTGCTGCATGTCACACTGGAAGCCCTCCCAGCCTGATAAGGGTGTGATGTCAGCTATTGGCTTCAGCTTTAGTCCCTGAAGCTGACTCAGTACAAGTGACTCAGGCCTAGGGAGTAGGAGGAGAACAGATCATGATATCCCCCTGCTTGCCTTAAACATTAATGAGTCCATTGGGACCTGTCTGGGAGAGGATCAGCTAGAGGCAGTCTCCTGCTGGTATTCTTCCCCAACTAGCTTAAGCGTAGAAGAGTTGTAGTCTTGGTAGGGTGTTTCCAAGTGTGGCTACACCCTGCAAATTCTCTTCTGCCCAGATTCGTAAAGGAAAATCCAAATGTAATGTCTCTATCGAGAACTTCAGTCATAGAATTAAATTAAGCAGGTACTTGAAATGCTAACTATAGAAGTGCAATGCCAGGCTGGAGAGATGGTTCAGAGGTTAAGAGCACTGGCTGCTCTTCCAAACGTCCTGAGTTGAATTCCCAGAAACCACATGGTGGTGGTTCACAACCCATCTATAATGAGATCTGGTGCCCTCTTATGGCATGCAGGGGTACATGAAGGCAGAACACTGTATACATAATAAATAAATAAATCGTAAAAAACAAAAAACAAAAGGAAGTACAATGCCCACGCCTTCTTGTTCTGGGAATCTCAACACTTTGCCTCTTAGTCCAGCCTTCTTCCCTCCTGTCTTTGTGCACATATTCTCCTCTTGCTGCCTTCCTTGGTAGGCTACAGTACGCAGAACCCAGAATGGCCCAGTACATGTATAGTGCTCCACAGTTAGAATGAGCTGCCGCTCGCTTTGTTCCCAAATAATCAGGTGAATACAGGAGAGGGATGATGCATATTGTAATTTTTTTTGTTTGTTTTTTAAGAAAGACTCTCAGAATGGAGCCTGGGCTAGCCTTGAACTCTTGAACCTTCTGCCTTGGCCTCCCAAGTACTGAGATTACAGGCATGTGTTACTGCACTTAGCTGGGGTGATGTTTAGGTTATTGGGTTCTAGACTTTGGGCTGTGATCAAGACTGCTGCTGCCTTGCTAATTAGCTTTCTCAGATGGATATAGCTAGGATCTAATTGTCCAACATCAGTCAAAAAATGTAATATATTCAGTGTCATGTGGCTGACAGAAAGCCTAAGAAAGTTTAATAGATATGAGACTGATGCATTTTTTGAGCATTCAGCCCATAGCTTTCAGGTTTGTGGGTCTGGGATGCCTTTGTCACACTGGTTCAAGGTTGGGATTAGGCTACAGGGTGAAGAGGAGATATGTACACCTGAAAGGTTAGCTTTTCTTGAGATTGACAAGAAACTAGAGAAATATAGACTTTCTAGTACAAGGGTCATGCAGTTTGTGGTTGACCCCATGAAGAAGGGGTTGGTTGAAAGCATATGAATGAGTGATATGAAAGAAGTGAAACATGGCCAGGCAGTGACTGCACTAGGGATCCAACTCTAGGGTTTTGATCTAACAGGAAGATTTTTTTCAGGCAAGAATAGAAGATACAATAGAAAACAGATGTGTCTTGGCCTTAAGCTCTCAAGGTCTGGGCTGGCCTTCCAGCATCCCACAGTGTCTAGACTCTGGGAAGTGGTGGTTCCAGGCTGACCATCTTCCACTAAAGTGGAAAGATGTAGCTGCACAAGAGGAGCAGTTATGAACCAAGTTGGAGCTAAATTCTTTGCCTTTGTCTCTTTCCCTCTCCCAACCCCATCCCTTCCTCCCCGTGCCCTCTGGCCCTTTCCCAGGAGCTCTCCTCCAGCACCGAGAGTATTGATAATTCATTCAGTTCCGTAAGTGGGGCCAGGCTGGGACTGGGTGGCAGGCTCCCCACATGGCCGCATTTCCTCTCCGTCCCACATCTTCTATGACCAGTGAAGGCCCCTTTAATTCCAGATTAGTATCTCCCTGCCAGGCTTCTCAGACCTGGAGGCCTTCCCCCTGAGCTTTGTTGCTAGTGCCCTGAGCCCAGGGCCAGACAGGTTCGACTGATCTTTTGCTCAAAGACAGCAGCTGGGATGTTGTGCTGCTTAGCCTTAGCTCCTAGGTCTCTGGAGCAAACAGCTGGGAGAGGTAGAATTTAGTCCTGGATTAGAGCCAAGGACTACTTGGCAGAACCCTCCAGGATCCCATTTCTCCCACCAAGAAGCCTTTCCCCCTGGCTTCTGCCATCAGCCCATCAAACATTTATTCAGTTTTCTAAATGTTAGACCCTTGCTGGCTGAGCCAACTCTGGAAACAAACAGGAATTGGCCTAAGGGAAAGTTTTACTTTCCCACAACTGGTTTTTAATTTCATTTCTTCCAGGTCTGAGTTTCCTTTCCCCAGCTCACTGCCCAGGATATCCCTTAATCCTTGTCCTCTTTTCTTATTCCCTCTGGACTAACCCCTGACCCTCTGGTCCTAAAGGGTCTTGGACCTTGTTCCTGGGCAAAGACGTGAGAGGAAATGCTGGACCCTCTGGGAGTTTGGATGATTTAAAAAAACTTTTTAAACATTTTATTCTTTGTCTACCCAATCTGTTTTCTAGTTTCTGTGCTGACACTCTTTTAATCGTGATCCCTTCTCCTCCCATGTGGCAGAGCCTCTTTTTTGGAGGCCTGGGGTCATATCCAGTATGGTTAGGTAACATAGGGGTCTACAACTGAAAGGTTGATTTCAGCATGGAAAACAATTCTGCTTTTTCTATGACTATGAATTGGTTTGGGTGGAGGGTCCTTGGGACAGTGACCTTTGCCACCTGAGTGGATGGATTCAGGGATCAAGATAAAGGCATGAGTCTTTAGACCTCAATCCTACCCCTTACCCCCAACCCCTCTCTTTCTGGGGTGGAACCCAGGGCCTCATTCTTTTCTTACTGTGTCAGGTCCCCAGGATATTTCTAGGGAATCTTGAAGTCCAGATCCATTTTCTTTTCTTTTTCTCTTTTAACACTGTCCCCAAAGCTTCCCTTCCTCACTACTGTGTAGGGTTCTAAGCCAGCCTATCTCCTCCCATCATGGAGTAGGGTCTGTGAGGTTCCTTTGTACCCTGACTCTATTCCACATGTACAGGTGAACACGGTATTGCCCAGTTCTCAAAAGAAGCTTCTGGATGGGGGAAACTTAACAAGGCCTCACCCCTAGATGAAGAGCTGCAGGCAGTCAGTAGCTGCTGGGAGAGATAGAATCAGTTTTCTCTGGAATAAGCCCCATGATAGGGCTCATTTTCCAGTACTACCTGTCCAGCCTTAAATACTTGCATATATGTGCAATACTAACTGGACTTGGTAGGAGCTGTATAAAACAAGAATAAGGGGCTGGAGAGATGGCTCAGTGTTAAGAGCACTGGTTGCTCTTGTAAAGGACCTGGGTTTGATTGCCAGCACTTACATCATGGTTCACAACCACTTGTATATAACTTTAGTCTCGGAGGATTGATGCCCTCTTCTTGCTTCCATGGGCACTGCATACACATGGTACATAGACATACGTGCAGGCAAAACACCCCATACACATAAATAATTTCTTAAAAATTCGCCGGGTGTGGTGGTATGTACCCTTAATCCCAGCACTTGGGAGACAGAGGCAGACAGATCTCTGTGAGTTTGAAGTCTAGGCCAGTCAGAGCTACACAGTGAGACCCTGTCTCAAAAACAGAAACAATATCCAAGCCCAGAAGTTTCATCTTTTCTATAATATTGTAACACTATTACAGAAAAGGTGAAAATAAACTTGGTCTTTCTGTTCCCAGTATGTCCAAACTATGAATAAATCTACTTTCAAAAAAATGATTTTTATTATAGAAGAGATCGTGAATTCAGAAGGGAGTAGGACAGGCATGGGAAGGGTGGAAATGATGTACAGTATACTCACGTATGAAATGATCAAAACAAATTTTCATTAATAAAAGAAGTCTTTAGTAAAGTTTTGTTCTTAGTCTCAAAAAAGAAAGAAAGAAAACAAAAGGTGTTTTTTTTTCTTCTTTATAGTATAAGCAGTGAGGGAAAAAACTCTCAATCAGAAAAATAAGCAAGCTTGGTGTAGTGGCGCACATATTTAATCCCAGCACTGAGAAGGTAGAAGCAGGAGGATTTCTGTAAGTTCAAGGCCAGCCTGGTCTACATAGTGAGTTCCAGGCCAGACAGGGATACTTAGTCAGATGCTCTCTTCAACAACAACAACAAAACAAAGAAAGGAAGAGAAAATCCTGGTAAATGAAATACTATTCCAATAAAAAGAAGAGCTTGTCCTATATAGCTGAGGAGACATGATGAGATATGGAACTGTGTAATGAATATCTTTGTTTTTGTTTTGAGACAGGGTCTTGGTATGTAGTCCTGGCTTATCTAGTGATCACTAATCCAGGCTGCCCTGGAATTTGTGGCAGTCCTCCTGTGTCAGACTTCCAAGTGCTAGAATATGGGTCACCATGCCCAGCATATGGGTTTTTGTTTATTTGAGTCAGGTTCTTGCTATATAGCCCAGGCTGGCTTCAAACTTGTGATATTCCTTGCCTTGACTTTCAAGGCACTAGGATTATAGGTGTACACCAGTCTGCCCAGCTTGATGGCTGTCTTTGATAAAGGCTGTCCCTGTGGTAGACAGGCTTAGACTAATAGACCTTGTCATCATGTCTGTCTGAGTCCATCTTTCTTCCCACCCTACCTTACTCTCCAGACTGACTTTGCCCTTTTTGGCAACTGCTGAAATACCTGGCATGAAGAACAAAGCTTACCACAGGGAACTAAAATGGGGAGCCTAGTTTCTGAGCAGCAAGGGGAAGAGGACCAAGGAGGAGTTGCTAGAGACGGGCCTTCAGAAGGGCCACTGAGAGCTTTCTCCACTTGTGCACACAAATATCCACCTGCCTTTTCTTTTCCCATGGACTATGCCTCATTAATACAGTTTGCTCATCTTCTTCTCATCCCCTGCATGTGCACTTATCCCTTACAAGAATGTGGGATGGTTGGGGTGTGTGCCATGGAGAACAACAGAAGTCCTGGGATAAAGAGCATCTTCCTTCTTTGAAAGGAAAAATACTGATTCAGGTCCCTTACTCTAGTCTTGTGGGGCCTGGCAGAGCCCCTTAGCACTGATGTAGCCTGAAGGCCAAGGAGAGAAAAGGAATAACCACTTTTGAGATGAGTAAAGTACTTCAGGCATGAACTTTTCTGTCTTGAGGTCCTGGGTGACCTTTCCAGACCTTGTCCTCTTGCCTGCACTAAAGGCTTGGGGCAGTCTTTGAGGACTCAAGTCCAAGGAAAGAGGATTCTATCCCAGTGAGCTGAATTCAGATCATCTGTTAGTATCCAGGAAGTAGCCTTCAGAGAAGGGATGTGTTCTTCCCAATTCAAACTGAAAGAAGTAGAGTGGAAACTTCTACCGTGGCCAAAGGAGCTCCTTTTCTGGGGTTCTTTAAATACTGAGGGCCCTGGCCAGGAGCAAATAAGAGGGATAAGTCACTTTTTTCTATGTTTTCTTTACCATCTTTTGTTTAATCTCAACCCTCTGTAGCCTGTCCGGCTGGCCCCTGAGCGAGAATTCATCAAGTCCTTGATGGCAATCGGCAAACGGCTGGCCACGCTCCCCACTAAAGAGCAAAAAACACAAAGGCTGATATCAGAGCTGTCCCTGCTTAACCATAAGCTCCCTGCCCGAGTTTGGCTGCCCACAGCTGGATTTGACCACCACGTGGTCCGTGTGCCCCACACACAAGCTGTTGTTCTCAATTCCAAGGATAAGGTAAGTGGACTCTGGCCCAGACTCTCCTCCTCCTCTGACTGCATTCTCATGATTGCTCAAGCTTTGTTCTTTACCAGTATGCTAGGGACCCTTTAGTCTATAGTGCATGTGCTAACTATGAATCTACCTAATTGTTCTTGTGATGGTGAGAACCTGAGAACCCTTCTGCCTGACTTCTTGGGTTTTTTTTTGTTTTTATGGACCAAAGTAGCCTAATAATTTCAGTTTACCTTGTGCCATTCTTAGGGAGAGTGGCTCTTCATCTACTGCTTATCCTTCTTTTGCTATCTCCTAACTTTTAGGCTATCCAGGCACAACCACCATGTGTGTAAATAAAAATTTTTATAAGACTTTTTTTTTTTTTTTATAAGGGTGGGCAGAAAGAAAAGAACTATGCTCAATTCGTACTAGGGAAAGTAAGCTATGTTTGTCTGCTTACTGGAATGATGTCCTCATGGTTCATATTCTCCTCTCAGAGGAAGTATTGAAAATTAGGTTTCTCCTTGGGACACACCTCATCTTATCCAGCTTTTGTGTCTACCTCCCTGGGACCAGACTTGAGCATGAGCCCACAGAGCTTCACAAATAGTTGGGACAGTTTTTCCTAGCACAAGTGCATTTTGAAGTCCTGTTGATAAGCTTGAAAAGCATGTGCATCCTTTACCCAAATTGATGGGAGGAGTTCCTACCTTTGTATGTTGTCCATAGTCATAAGGGATGTTGAGAAGGGTTGGAGCAGAAAGAACTGTGTCAATGGAACTTAGAGGGGGAGGTAAGTGGTAGATGTTCTCTTCTCCCACCCACCCAACCAGGCTCCCTACCTGATCTACGTGGAAGTTCTTGAATGTGAAAACTTCGACACAACTAGTGTTCCTGCCCGGATTCCTGAGAACCGAATTCGGAGTACACGGTCTGTAGAGAACCTGCCTGAATGTGGTATCACTCATGAGCAGCGAGCTGGCAGCTTCAGCACTGTGCCCAATTATGACAATGATGATGAAGCCTGGTCGGTGGATGATATAGGCGAGCTGCAGGTGGAGGTGAGGGAGCTCCAAGGAGATAATCCTGGAGCCACCTGCTCTCTAGGAGCTTTTGATATATTTGAAATAACACCTATTAGCAGAGTGAGGCACATGACCATATGAATATTGTAGGTAGTGAGGGGTATGAGAAGGAAAAGCTCTCAACAACTGGTAGGAATAGGTTCAAGCTTGTACTCTTACAGCATGAATTCAAATTGAATGTAAGGAGAAACATCTAGACCTAGGGGAAGAAGCATGGTTGGAATTACAGAACAAAGACCATTCAGAGGAATGTATGTGCAAAGACTGGAAGAGAAACTGGAACATGATCATTCTAGGACTTGAAAGAAATGTGTGTGCACTGGATGTGTAGTGCGAGGTGAGAAGCAGTGTGAATGAGGATGGAGAGGTTGGCACAGAGTTGACAAGCATTTAGTCAGTCCTGGCAGCAGTGGCCTTTATTTTGGTATTATTGGAAAGAAAGCAGGGCAGGATTTTATGTAGTAGCATTTAGTGAAAAAGACAGATCTCTTATTTATTTTTACAGTGTAGTTGAGGTTAGACAGACATTTAAGAAGAAAAATGAAGCTACACAAGTCACTGACAAGTAGAATTTAGAGCACGCTGCTAAAAAAAGAAGGACAAAGAGACCTCTTGGGGCCTGATGGAATTACTTTTCTTTCAAGACAGGCTTTCTCTGTGTAGCCTTGGCTTTTCTGAACTCACTTTGTAGACCAGGCTGGCCTCAAACTCAGAGTGCTGGCATTACAGGCGTGTGCCACCCCACCTGGCTCTGACAGAATATTTTATTTATTTATTTAAGAAACATTTATTTATCTATCTATACAGTGTTCTGCCTGCATGTACACCTACATGCCAGAAGAGGGCACCAGAGCTAACTATAGATGGTTGTGAGCCACCATGTGGTTGCTGGGAATTGAACTCAGAACCTTTGAAAGAAGAGCCAGTGCTCTTAACCTCTGAGCCATCTCTCCAGCCCCCAAAATATTTTATAGTTAAAAGTAAGGAGATTAGAGATTTAGGCTGAAGAAATTAAGATGGATGTGATAGCTCACCTATAGTCCCAGCAGTTAAGTGGAAGCAGGGAGAGCAGGAATTTAAGGCCATTCTTAGTTATGTAGAAAGTTTCAGACCAGGCTGGGATATGTAAGTCACTTTTTCCAAATAAATAAATAAATGAAGAAATAGTCAAAGAAATGTAGTTTGGAAGGATCTAGGGAGAATAGTACACCCTAATCATAGAAGGCCTTTAGTATGTCAGGTTTCTGCAAAGCTGTGGCAGTGGTTTGGAAACTTTAGGATGTTGGGAGTATTCTGGAAAGCTTGTTAAAATTCGGTGTCTTTCATTCCCAGTAGTTCTAATTTAGGCTGATGGTGAGAACTGGGAATCTGCATTTCCTAAGCATCTCCATGAATTCTGGTGGAGTAGTTCACACTTTGGGAACACCACTGTGGGATTCATGAATTAAGGAAGCCATAGTGGTGTAGAAGCATGGTGGCTTTGGGAGACGGCTGGAATGGAGTGGTAGGCCAGCATGCCATAGGTAGTTAGTGACAAGTGAGCAGGGGCAAGAGTGGGGTCTGTATTTCGCACCTCTGATCTACTCTCCCCAGCTTCCTGAAGTGCACACCAATAGCTGTGACAACATCTCCCAGTTCTCGGTGGACAGCATCACCAGCCAGGAGAGCAAGGAGCCTGTGTTCATTGCAGCAGGGGACATCCGGTATGGCCAGATCACATCATCCTTTATTTTCATCTCTTTTCCAGATTCTGCCTCTCTCTTTATCTCTTTCCTGTGTCTAATCAGTGGCTGTCAGCCTTGTGTCTTTCTCCTTTATCTCCTTATTCTACCCTTGTCCTGAAGCCACCATACTGAGGCTGTGAAGTAGCTCATTGTTTGAGCTACTATGAAAATAAATGACATTTTAAAAGGGTTCCAAAAGGAAGAAAGTGCTCCAGAGGGCATTTGAATATCACTTCTTCAAGCTGCACTTGACTAGCATGTGAAAGTACCTGGATTTCATTCCTAGCACCAGATAGATAGATAGATAGATAGATAGATAGATAGATAGATAGATAGATGTATAGATAAATAGACAGGTGTGGTGGCAAATGCCTGTAATCCCATCATTTTGGGAGGCAGAGGCAGGTGGATCTTTGTGAGTTCAAGGCTAGCTTGGTCTACAAAAGTAGTCCAGGACAGCCAAGACTACACAGAGAAACCATATCTTGAAAAAAACCATGTCTTGAATATATATATATAAAGTTGAGCTCTCCAAGTAGTGGCCTTCACTTTGAGGGGAGAGAGGAAACCTTGTTAGACATGCAGATTCTATAGTCACACCTATACTGAATTAATACTGTGATAGAGGAATGTGGAAAGCCAGGCTCTCTGCATTTTTACATGATCACACACTACCAGGTTAGCAAAACGCTTCAATTAAATATGCTTCCCCTTCTGGCTTTCTCCGCACCAAGAATCTGTGTGCCCAGAATCTAGGAACAGCGGCAAGGAAAAGGGGGCATGACATGCATGCAGTTCTGAGATGACTCTTCCAAATAAATTGTGCATTTTCTTTCTGTTAGACGGCGCCTTTCAGAACAGCTGGCTCATACCCCCACAGCCTTCAAACGAGACCCTGAAGACCCTTCTGCAGTCGCTCTCAAAGAGCCCTGGCAGGAGAAAGTGCGGTGAGGAGGGTAGACAGTGGAGGGTGATCTCAGTACTCCTTTCATAGTTCCCAGGCATCTTTAGGTGGTCACTTCCTCCATTCCCCTCTACCTCTAAACACTCCATCAGACTTCCACTATGGTCTGAGTCCTTACCCTGGCATCATCCTGTGACTTCTTTCTTCATAGAAGGATCAGAGAAGGCTCCCCCTATGGCCATCTTCCCAATTGGCGACTCCTGTCAGTCATTGTCAAGTGTGGAGATGACCTTCGTCAGGAGCTGCTAGCTTTCCAGGTGTTGAAACAACTGCAGGTAAGTAAAGGGAAGAGAACTCAGGAAAAAAAAAAAAAAAAAAAAAAAGCAAAACAACAACGAAAAAACCCAAACAAATAAAAACCAAAACACGGAGATAACAAAAGGATAGGCTCAGTCCAACTCCAGCCCTCCTAAAGGACTATACACAGGCTTTCCCCTGGGAACTCTGCTGGGCACCTGCTTTCTACTCAGGTCTGAATGGGAAGATTAAACTGAAACTGGCTTGCCTCTTTCCAGATACACAGCCACATGATGAATAGCTTCATGGTGGCATCTGTTGGTTATTTCTGGAACTGCATCTGCCTAGTTCTGACCACTGAATGTCAGGGTGTCTCTTTTTTTGATTGAGGAGTGTGATTTCAGATAGGGGCTTCTTATTCAGGCTGGCCTCGAACTCAGTTATAGCCAAAGATGGAGTTGTACCCTCTATCTTTCAGCCTTCACCTCCCAAGTCCAGGATTATAGGTGTGAAACACTGAGCTTTGGGTTTTTCCTTTAAATTAGAACCTCCCAAATGATCTGGGATGGATGGATGTACACTGTGTTCAAGTATTTGGGTTTTGTCTCTTTTTTTTTAATTTATTATTTATGTGTATAAATGTTTTCCCTGCATGCGTGTCTGCACAGCACATGTATACAGTGGCCATGAAGGCTAGAACAGGGTGGCAGAGTCTCGAACTAGATTTGGTTATGAGAAGCCTCATGGGTGCTAGGAATTGAACCCAAATCCTCTGCAAGAGCAGTCATCTCTCCAGCCCTTGCTTTGTCTTTTTGAGACAGGGTCTCACTCTAGTTCAGGTTTACCTTGAACTCCTAATGGCCTTGAATTTATGATAACCTTCATTTCTCGGCTTGAGTACTAGGCTTACAGGTGTTCACTACTGTGCCTGGCTATACTGTGTTGAGATATTGATCATATAGTCTCCCTGGGTCAGTGATCTGCAAGAGGATTTACCTGTTCCATTCAGTTATTTGTAGGTAGAGATAGCTTGAACTGACTTCCTCTTGACTTTTGGTTTTGTTTTTAGAAAGGGTTTCACTTGTAGCCTAGGCCAAATGGAACTTACATTGTGCCCTTTCTACTCTCAGCCAATGTCACTACTATCTTTGTGTCGCACCCTCATTACCTCCTACCTTAGCTTCCCAAATACTAGGATTATATGCAGTTTATAACATAGCGTAAATGCTTTTTCATTTTTTGTTTTGTTTTTGAGACAGTGTCTCAGTAACTCAGGCTGATCTCTGACTCTCTTGTAACCAAGGTTGTCTTTCAGTCCAAGACACCAAGAGAGAGCAATTTAGAAGAAATTTTATTATTCTCTAATTTGAAGAAAGATGAGCCACTCTCGATACCTTTGTGTCTCTTCACAGTCCATTTGGGAGCAGGAGCGAGTGCCTCTTTGGATCAAGCCATATAAGATTCTTGTGATTTCAGCTGACAGTGGCATGATTGAACCAGTAGTCAACGCTGTGTCCATCCACCAGGTGAAGAAACAGTCACAGCTCTCCTTGCTCGATTACTTCCTACAGGAACATGGCAGTTATACCACTGAGGCATTCCTCAGTGCCCAGCGCAATTTTGTGCAAAGTTGTGCTGGCTACTGCTTGGTCTGCTACCTATTACAAGTCAAGGACAGGTAAGTGACTTGTGCCCTTCATCCTACTCTTTCACAGGGTCTTTTCTCTCCCTTCACATATAGTTCTCAAGATGTTTTAAGGAAAGATGTTTGTGTGACATTAAGCCAAAGAGGCAGACTGACAAGAAGTGCTGGAGGAAGTGAGAAAAGAAACTGAGCATTTATAGGGTGAAGGGTTGAGTGCGTAAGGCTGAAAGGGTAAAGGAGATGAGGATAGATAAAACTGTGGGGGAAAGATAAGGAAATGTTTCATTGGTATCAAAATGTGGGTAGCAGTGACATCAGCAGTACATAAGACTAAATTAGGTTCTTCGTTATGAGGCTGAAGAGTTTGGGGCTTTTTTTGTTTTTTGAGACAGGGTCTTTATATATGACCCTGGCTATCTTGGAACTTGATATGTAGACCTGGCTGGTCTTGAACTCAGAGATCTTTCTGCCTCTGCCTCCTCAGTGTTGGGATTAAAAGCTGGTGCCACCAGCGAGAATTTTATTTTGCGAGAAGAATGATGTTTTGGTCTGTGTAGATGCTATATGGTGCTGTGGATGAGGGTTGGTGTGCCTGGGCCCTTGGCAAGAAAGCAAGAGGTAATGGAGCCTGGTGCAAAGATAGTGTGTCAGTGATCAAAAGCAGATGAGGGATACTGTGGAGGTAAACTTTGAAATCCTAATCATGAGTTCTCTTTTCTCCTCACTCCAACATTATTTCCCAAACTTTTTTTTTTTTTTAATTGTGTTTGGATCTGTGCATGCCTATTGCCAGTGGAGGCCAGAAGAGGGCATTGCATCCTCTGGAATGGAGCTACAGGCAGTTGTAAGACTGCATGTAGGTGCTGGAAAGCAACTCTGCATTCCCTCAAAGGAGCAGCTTGGGCTCTTAACCAATGAGTCAAATTTCCAATCCCTAATTTCCAGTTTCTAAGTATCTTTTGTTTTGCATAGATTCTTTATTTTTAATATTTTTATGAAACTCAACCTCACATAGGTGAAACACTATATACATTAATAATGGCTCCAGCTATGCTCTGTCATCTAAGAGTATCTATAGGCAAGTGGTTTGAGGTCTGAGGCCTAAATGATTCTGTTGGTCGTGCCTCTCCCTTAACATACAGTGGGTAGGGCCTGGCAGAATGGTTTGGTGGGTAAAAAGTATTGCTTAATCCCTGGAACCAACTCCATAGAGTTGTCATCTGACTCTACATGCACACTATAGCATGTGCCATATGCGCACATACACACGTAGCAACACCTGAAATTTTTTTAAAAAAAGAAATATGACGATGGTCTATGCTTCCAGGGCTCCCAGTGACATGGCAGTGCACTAACATTTGTTATTCCATGACGGTATACCACCTATATGTATACACTACATCAAGTGAAAACTATGTCAGGGGAGTGCTCCCTCATGAGGGAGATAAGGGTAATAGCTTTGGGAGCCTATGATTGGTCCACCCTGCTGGGCCTACAAGGAAATGAGCAAAGGCTCTATGTGGGAGAATGTAAGAATCTTGACTACATGTTTTAGTCTGTCCCTGAGCTTCATGGATTTTGAACCCAGGGCCTAAAAGCCTGGGGCTCAGCTCCAGGATTGATTAAGTGGGGAGCAGGAAAGCTGGCACTTATTAGGTCTCAGGAATTTTATTTCAGAAGCTGATGTGTAAAGATAATAGACAGGAATAAATAATACCACCGAAAATGTTTGGAAGATGAAAGTGTCTTCCTTTGGTGGGGCAGGGAACTGATTTTTTTTTAAAATGTATGAATGTATTACCTACATGTATGTCTGTGTACCACCTGCAGAGTGTGCGCAGCCGAGCCAGAGGGTTTCAGATCCCTTGGGAGTAGCTGTGTGGGTGCTGGGAATTGAACCCAGGTCCTCTAGAAGAACCATCAGTGCTATTACTCACTGAACCATCTTTCCAGCTGATAAACTATTCCTAGTAACTTAAAAAAATAGATGTGAATTGGTGATGTAGCTTAGTTTTAAGAGTGCTTTGCTTAGCATGTACAATGTTCTGGGTTTGATCCCCATTATCACATAAGCCTCTACCTACCTCCTCACACTGGGAGGTAGAGGAATATACAAGATCCTAACCAAAAAAAAAAAAAAAAAAAAAAAAAAAAAAAAAAAAAGGAAAAGTATACTGAGAACCATTTTTACAAGGTGGCCACAAAGAAAATAAAGTTGGTATTGATCAACTCTAAGTCTCAGCTCCAACTTGTTATAAAAATCACATATAACTCAACATGATCACACAAGCACTCTTACCAACAACTATCCTGCTTTAAGCAAGTCTGAAACAGAGGAGCGTGTGCCATGGTGGCCAGTACTCCTGCCTGTCATTACAGTGGCAATAATATCAATTTGGCTATAGCTACAGCATATACTAGAATATTCACTGTCATTGATCTGGTGATTTTAAATTTATTTTTTATTTGCATGTATAGTCTGTGTGAGGGTGTCAGGTCCCCTGAAACTATAGCTACAGTGGTGAGCTGCCATGTGAGTGCTGTAAATGGAACCTGCATTCTCTCAAAGAGCAGTCAGTGCTCTTAACAGCTGAGCTATCTCTCCAACCCCCGTAATTTTAACATCAATATAAGCCTGCTAAAACAGGCCTACGAAGAGAAAGCCATTCAAGCCTTTTCTTTAGTAGATTTGGTCAGAGCTTATTTTTTATTGCATTTTTATTTTAGGTTTATGTTTTGCTTGCATGTGTGTCTGTACACCATGTGTATGCCTTGTACCCACAAGGACCAGAAGAGGGTATCAGATCCCCTAGAACTGGAGTTACAGTGAGCTGCCTGCTATGCAGGTTTTGGGAATCAAACCTTAGTCCTTTGGAAGAATAGCCAGTGCTCTTTAGTCATCTCCCCAAAATTATTTTTAAAAAAGGAGGTGGGGAGGACTGAGTATGTAGCTCAGTTGGTAGAATTTACCTAGAATACACAAAACCCAGGGTTCAGTCCCCAGCACTCCGAAAAACCAAGCATAGTGGCACATACTTGGGAACCAGAGGAAGAAATATCAGAAGTTCAAGGTCATCCTCATATGTTCCAGGGCAGCTTGGGGTACATGATACAGTTTACAAAAAAATCATTTTAAACAACAACAACAAACCAGCAAAGGCATGTGGATTCACTTTATATGTCACATGTATGGTTTGAGCATGAAAGTTTTTTCCATCCATAGCTGAGGCTACACAAGGGTACCAGCTTTTTGGCTGTGCACTATTGTGTTTCTTTCTGCCTATGGGGTGTGGGGGGGGGGGGGGGGGGGGGGGGGGGGGGTGCTCA